>NC_084799.1:53797263-54110848 GCF_963169125.1 Humulus lupulus
ATAATCTGCATATCAAGTCTATGCCTATCTAAATGCAACAAAACAAGGAACAACACAGCACCAAAACCAGTAAGCATAATACAAGAATCAGAACTAGGAAGTTGACCTGCCACTACTGAGGAACCAACCTTAGTCTCAGTCTCTGACTCTGACTGCGATAGAGTGAATAATCGAGCTGGAGTCGAGCTATCCATCCCTTTTTGTTCATCCTTCGTTAGCCCTAGGCAATCCCTCCTGAGGTGTCCAACCATCTCACATAAGAAACATGCATTTGCTCGGCATTCTCCCAAATGGTGTCTCTTACACCGAGGGCATTTCATGTATAGTTTCCAACCCTCGTCCTCGCCCTGATAGCCTATCTGAGTACTTCGAAACCCCTTTTCTAATCCAAAGGTAATGAATACATTGATAACTTTTCTTTCATGATCACTGAGGCCTCTTCCCCTGCCTGATCCAATAAACAGAGGTATCACTGCCTAAGCTCCGCGCTCTCCAGCATTCTCCCTCCAAATCTCATTTCCTGTGGCCTCAACAACAAGGGCCCTTCCTACCACCTAAGCGTAGGTAGAGATCTCATGTACTGGGGTGATTCTAATGCCCTAAGCTATTCTGGGATTCAATCCCTAGATAAATTACTCTTTCTAAGCCACATTCGTGGACACCATATCAAAAGAAAACTTGGCCAACCCATCGAATATGTTAACGTTCTCTGTTACTATTGTAATTCCCCAAACCAGGTTTAGAAATTCATTTGTCTTAGCAGTCTTAACTGCATCACAGTAATATCTTTCATTAAACAACTACCTAAATCCTTTCCAGTTCATTGCAACTATATCTCATGTCTGGGATACCACTTCCCACCACATCCGGGCATTTTAACGCAACACATATATAGCACAGATCACCCTATCATGACCCACCACCCCCATACTATTGAGGATGGAACTGATCATGCCCATCCATTGTTCAGGCCTTCCTCAAAAACAGGAGGGTAATATTCCTGAAATCTTTCACATAGAAATTTCCACCTATTCTCAACCCTAGGTTGAGCTAATACTGGTGCCACTCCTGGCATAACAAAGGAAGAGGTGTTCCCTAACAGAATCTGATGTTTTAAACACCTGATCTCTTCCTCTTGCCTCTGCAATCTTAATTGCATATCTATAAACACTTGCTGCCAATTTTGAGGGGCAAGCGGAGGGCTCAGGCCCTAGCTGTAATTCCCAGCCTCAATATAAACACCACCGGGTCCCATTAACTGCCTTGGATACATAACCTCTGATTTATTCCGCAGTCAATAACTTGACCCATTAAGTATGAAGAGCAGATTCAAAAGCATTCCCTATGGGAACAATCACACAACACCACATTCACATACGACTACGGTACTAAAATACATGTCCATGACATTCATGCATCAATCAATAACCCCTGCTCTTACCAAAAAAATATCATGCTCTTACCCTAGCATGCAAATAACACATTCACTTATTCACTAAGCAGGTAATCACATAATCATATAACCAGTCAAGGATCAGGCCCTATCAGAATCTCATGCTTCCTAATATAAGGCATGTAGGTAAAGCATTTATATCTTATTTAAGTAGTTAAACACATAACCACATAAATAGTCACCATACTCTGAGTGGAGCTTGTCTTTAGTGACGAGTGTACATGCCCAGCTTGTCTTTAGGAACCCTTAACCATGGCATGCTTTGATACCAAGTTGTAACGCCCTACTACTCAGGGCCCATTACACTATGTATTTTAAATAGTGCTAATGTAACGCCCCACGTCACTATGGCTGCTTCCTAGAATGACGACTAGCCCTACAAACCAACACAAGTCTTTCCAGCGTGATTTGTCCTCACTCGCACGCTTCCTGGGAAAACTTCCCAGGAGGTCACCCATCATGAGACTACTCCAGGTCAAGCACGCTTAACTTTGGAGTTCTCAAGTGATGGGCCACCGAAAAGAAGATTCATCTTGTTGATATAGGTAGTACCCATCAATCCATTCAAGCCATCTTCAACTGTGTAGTCCCATACCTACACAGTCTTAGAATCATCACACTTGACCTTCCCAGGTGGTGTGGGATTGCACAACTTTTTACCCGATTTTCCCTCTGCGGATCACGGGATTCTGACTGTCACAATCACCCTCCCTTAGGGGTCCGACGTCCCCTTCGGCCACGCTTTCGGCTGGGTCAAGGCTCTGATACCATTTGTAACGCCCCACATCACTATGGTTGCTTCCTGAACCTTTCATAAAGAGGCTCCCATTTGTTTCCAACCTCTGGCAGCTGCTCAACTATTGGCACCGATACAGGGAGTGCCTCAGGTACACTGGTTATTGGAGGAACCTGTTGTTGTCTCAGGAGGCGAAGTTCTTCTTCCTGCCTCAATATTGTGGCCTGCAGATCATTAAACAACTGCTGCCAGTTATCATGTAAAGTCCCAGAATGTTTACTTAGCTAGCTAGATAATAGTACTAGTAGTAGTTAGTATTAGTTAGTAGTATGTTAGTTGTCGTGGATTTTGGTTCGAGTCGGGACTTAGTTGGAAACTCATAGAAACAATTATGGATTTTATAAGTTTAAACTATAATTTAAGAATATTAATTATAACATAAAGTTCAATTAATATTATTGTTCATAGATATATATTTATTATAACCTATGGCTTAGATAGAGCTAATAAGATTGTGACAGTTGTCATAATTATGATTATTAAGGAATTAAGTATTTTTTATGGATAGTTTTAATAAAAGAAAGATCTAAAAGCTCTAGAACCTTCCAGCAGCTGTTAGGATCGTATTATGACTCAGTCAAAGCTGTTTATCCAATTCAAACTATGCTGAAAATGTGCAAATATGTGTTTAATATATCAACGTATGCAGATATATCGCAGCATAGGTGCCGATATATCGCCTACGGAAGATACGGAAAACACGTTGACTTTGTACGAACAATCGAACAAGCCTCAGGAATATAGGGGGAGGCGATATATCGCCTATAGGGGGCGATATATCAGCTCCGTGTATGTATTTTTCAAAGTTTTATTTTTGAATTTTAAAAATACCCTTAACCACTTAGACCTGCCTTTGAACAATTTTGACCGAGTTATGGGCGTCAGTTGAACGAAAATTCAAATCTTTTTCATTTTATAATCATTTATTTATTCAAATTAAAAGGGGTTAATTTCACTCCTTGAACTCTATAAATAGGACCTAGTGCTTAGCCAGTTTCTTCATTCTTCAAGCATTTGATCAGAGCCTCCAAGGTGCTAGTGTTACTATAGAGAGATACACTTGGGTTTTGGGTTAAAGCTTTATCATTCTAAGCTTTTATAAACACTTGGGAAGTGAGAAATAGTGTGATTTCGGTATTGAGGTTTAGACCAATCCATAAGGTCATTCAAGGTATTTCTATTCCTTAAGTTCAGTTGTATATGGTTCTTTAGTTTTCTTTATTCAGATCCTAATTCTTGTTTATGATTCTTGATTAGGTATTTAAGTTCTTGAAACTTAAGGTTCTTCTTGGTAAGTTTCTTCTTGATGGTTTAGTTCTCATTTCATTCTTTAGAGATTCTCACCATTTTCTGTTGGTTTATAGGAGTTTCTAATCCCGTTCTTGTTCCCAAATATTCCAGCTTTTGGTAAGGAAAATAGGATAGATTTTATGTTCTTATATGTTATAATATGTTATGATATGTTTATGTTATGATATGTATGTGTATAGTATGTCTTATAGTCCTTAGGCATATGACTTGTTTAGATAACAAGCCCCAAGACTATGTTTTATAGTCCTTGGGTATATGACTTGTTTAGCTAGCAAGCCCCAAGAATATATGGGCATATGACTTGTTTAGATAGCAAGCCCCACAAATTTATGGGCATATGACTTGCTTTGCTAACGAGCCCCAAGAAGTATGATGGCCATTGTAGTCCTATATGATATATGTTTTATAGTATATGTTTATGATATAGTCTTATGCTTATGTTATATGATTGTTAGTAGATTTTCCTTGCTAGGCATTAGGCTCACTCCTTTATTTCTTTTTTAGTGTGATGCAGGAAAATGATTATGGAAGGCGGAAGGATTCTTGGCAGCTTGGCTTGTTTGTTAAGGATGAATGAATTCAATGGACTGCGTGTTGATCAAGGACGACGTTATTTATTTTATGTCTTTTAAATTATGTTTTGATGTAATTCCGCATTTAGTTTTTGAAGTTATGTTTTATGTTTTATTAAACATGGGTACCCATACCATATTTTACATCATATTTTGTAATTTCACATTATTTATTTTGGGGTTTAATAAAGTTATGATTATTTCTTATGTATGTTTTCCCAAATATAGTAGCTATGTCTAGTAGTTTTAATGGTCCAAGGTCATAGAAATAATTGGGTCATTACATATCAGGAGCTGGCTGTGGAATCTGACTGTAACGCCCTGGATAGCCAAGACTGTTACACTGTGTGTTTATAAAGGTGCAAGACTTGCTAATCAAGTCATTTAATTAGAAATGTGTTACTGAAACTACAGTTGGACTAGGGTTAAAAGATTTTGCTCTCAAAAGTTACATTTCTTATAATCGAACATTTTCTTTTACATGGGATCCCAAAAGTAGTAAAGTTATAAGGCAGTTTACAAAATTACAGGATTAAAATACAGTTACTAGCCACTCTAAGGCAAAACAGACAATTAGGCTTTTCTCGTCCTATTCCACTCCTCGGCCGAGGCGGCTGATCAACTGATTATCTACATTCAACCCCAAAGCTCTCCATCTCAGGACTGGTCCAACTTTCCCTTGCCTTTACCTGCACCACGTAGCACCCATGAGCCAAGGCCCAACAAGAAAACACAACAACAGAGCATAACCATCAAGCAAACAACCAGATAATCCATGCAGTATAAACATATACTCAACATTCCAAATATTCACGTTAATCAAGTATTCAGCATACCAGGTACATCAACTCATATCAATAATCAGTTCACATATGATAACCAGGGTTAATGCCCTTAGGCCGCACCCTCTACTTATCCCACTAACTCCGGTCCGCTTAAATCGAGCTCAGTGAATATTAAGCTGTCCTCAGCTACTAGTGGTCGAGTCGCTCCCTGTGCGTAAGTATTATTGACGGCACCCTTAGTTCGTCTAACACATTTCCCATGGCATAATACCATCTATGACATCATACTGATATAGGGAGCTCTTAGTCCCATCACAAACACATAACCAAATGCAGTTTTCTTACATTTAGATTTCAATAGCTTTGTTCAATTCGATCCTCAAGCACGATCCAGTCTGAGCCCTAGCGTACACCTAGTCACGGACACAAGTTAGAACAAACTCCAAACCTCAATTCCAAAACCTAGCCTCGGGACCAATCCCGAGCCCTCGGGAAGCCCTAATTCCACCAAACGGGGTGGTGGAATCAAACCCTGAGCCCCCGGGCAAAAACCCTAAGAAATAACCCAAAAACCCCTTTTTTGGAATAGGGTAGCGCTACAACGCCCTAAGGTGGGCGCTACAGCGCTACAAGCAGAGCCATTAGGCTCCCAGATACCCAAGCCTAGCGCTGTAGCACCCTAAGGCTAGCGCTACAGGGCTAGTCACAGCCAAGCACTACCCAGTTTTCTCCTCTTCGAATTTCCTCGAGCCAAACATTTCTAAAACTCAACCAAACCTCAACCAAAGTTCAAAACAAGCCTCCCAACATCATCAACTCATCCCAAACAACCTAACCACAAGTATTTCAATCACATGCACCTGAAAACACAACATTCACCATGGCTGAACCTAGAGCTCAAAACTCAACAGAAATCAACTGAAATCACAGAACTTAAACCAAAGTTTCTTACCTTTGATGGATGAGCTCAACCTAGGTTATCTTCCACACTTGCTTGGCCTTTATCTCCTCAAACCCTTAGGTTTAATTCCCTAGAATTCCCACAGAAACTCTGCTTCGAAAAACTAATTCAATACCAAACAAAGAACTGAATATTAACCTCAAATGATGAACAACCTCAGCTAATTCCCCAGCCTGATCAAGATCCCAAGTACACAGTCTTAGCCTAAAGCTCCTCTGAATTTTAGCTCCAAATTTCCAGAAGAAATTGATGAAGAAAGCCCAAACCGTTCAAGAGAGTTGCCCTGCTTTTCCCTTCTTTCCTTTTCCTTCTTTTCTTTATTTTCTTTCTTTTCTTCAAACTTCTACAACTTTCTACATAATCCACTAAGGCAATAAAGCCAATATAGCACTTATCTGATTCTAAACCCCAAAAGACCATATTTCCCTCCCACTTATAACTAAGCTTTTAAACATCTTAAGGGCATTTTAGTCATAATACCCAATTCCCGCTAATTCCTCGAATGCCTCTAATATTTACCGCTTACTTCCCGACTCCTAACTAATCACCAATTATATTTCTCAATATCAAAATAGACTCCAATATATATCCTAAATTCCCAGAAAAACCCCCAGGCTCGCCCCGAGCCGGGTATAAATCACCGCCGTGACTTTTTCGCTGAACCGCTCACTAGGATCGCCTCGAGTCAGAGATTACAAATATATGGTCTCAACAATTTATCACAATTATTAACATTTATGCCCTCAACGGGCTAAAATTATGAATATGCCCTTCTAACCTGATCAAGGCCTACATGCATACTAATACACATAGTCATGCATCACATATATTCAAATAATCATATAACATGCCTTTAATCATTTAATTCACGTACAATCCAGTTATGCCCTCCCGGAACACTAATCAAGGCCCTTAAGCCTTATTAGTGAATTTGGGTCGTTACAACTATCCCCTCCTAATGAGAATTTCGTCCTCAAAATTTACTTGAATAACTCGGGATACTGATCCCGCATCGCTGTCTCGAGCTCCCAGGCCGCCTCCTCGACCCTACTATTCCTCCATAACACTTTAACAAGAGGAATCGTCTTATTCCGTAGTACTTTATCCTTCCGATCCAAGATCTGGACCGGTTGCTCCTCATAGGCTAAATCTGTCTGCAATTCTAAGTCTTCATACCTCAGCACATGTGTCGCATCTGAGACGTACTTCCGGAGCATAGAAACATGGAATACGTCATGGACTCCTGACAGTGATGGTGGCAAGGCTAACCTGTAAGCCACCTGACCAATCCTTTCTAGGATTTCAAAAGGTCCGATGAACCTAGGGCTTAGCTTGCCTTTCTTTCCGAACCTCCTCACCCCTCGCAATGGTGAAACTCGGAGAAATATGTGGTCCCCAACCTGGAACTCCACATCCTTATGCCTGGGATCAGCGTAGCTTTTCTGTCTGCTTTGTGAGGCGAGCATCCTAGCTCGGATCTTCTCTATAGCTTCATTTGACTTCTGAACCATATCTGGCCCCAAATACTTCCTCTCACCCATCTCATCCCAATGAATGGGCGATCTACACTTCCTTCCATATAACATTTCGTAGGGAGCCACTCCAATCGTTGATTGGTAACTATTATTATATGAAAATTCAATCAATGAGAGATACTTACTCCATGATCCCTCAAAGTCGATCACACACGCTCTAAGCATATCCTCCAATCATCCTCTCAGACTGTCCATCAGTCTGAGGATGAAAGGTTGTGCTGAACTTCAACTGAGTTCCCATAGCCTTCTGCAAACTACCCCAAAACTTGGAGGTAAAGATAGGATCCCGATCTGACACTATAGACTTAGGAACCCCATGGAGACATACGATCTCCCTCACATAAAACTCTGCATACCGATCCACAGTATATGTCGACCTCACTGGAAGAAAATGGGCTGACTTGGTGTATTTGTCCACTATCACCCACACTGAGTCATGAAGTCCTACTGTTCTGGGTAAACCTTTTACAAAATCCATCGTAATATCCTCCCATTTCCACTCGGGAATACCTAAGGGCTGAAGCAATCCTGTCGGTCGCTGATGCTCAGCTTTCACTTGCTGACAGGTTAAACATCTGGCTACGTACTCTACCACATCCTTCTTCATCTCGGGCCACCAATATAATTTCCGTAGATCCTGGTACATCTTTGTGGTACCCGGATGAAGTGAGTACGGCATCATATGTGACTCATCCAGTATCTCTCGTCTGATCCCCTCATTAGCTGGAACACAAATCCGTCCCTGATACCGAAGCAAACCAACCTCAGAAATGGAATAGCCCTTAGCCAATCCCGCTAAGACATTCTCTCTAACCTCCTGTAACTGAGCGTCTACCAATTATCCTTCTTTAATCCGCAATAGCAGGGTCGACTGCAGAGTAATATTGGCCAACCAGCCCACCACCATTTCTGTAACGCCCTACTTCCTTAGAGTCGTTACTAAGTGAGTTTTTAAGACAAAACAGTGCAATGAACTCGCTAACCGAGGTTTTGAAACAAAAGTGTGACTAATAAAAGTTACGGCTGTAATCTTTGAAAATACGTTGACTTAATAAAACCTCTAGTATTAAACAATTGGGATCCCAAATTAAGGTTTGAAAACTATTTACATCTTGAAATAAGTTTACATTTGATCAGTTCTAAAAATCATAGATTATTACAGCCATTTTCAAATAAACCCCCAACCAAAGCAGTCGGGCAGGCCAAACATGTACGCGTCGCATCACGCTCTCCGTACTCATGGTTGGTTGACTCAGTCATTTCCCTTACCTGCAACACGGAGCACCCGTGAGCCGAAGCCTAGCAAGAAAACTCATGCAGAACATAACATATGCAATTTATACAGTTTATCATAACAGATAATCCACATATAAACAAGTCAACCATTAGACTAAGCAAACACGGCATGCCGCCCCCGAAGCCTTACCGAAGCCTGGGGTCTCTGTCCTCACCGTAGGGATATCACCCGTATCCCCTGGGTCCTACCCTGACCATAAGCATCATATGTGCTAGGTGTTACTTCCGGCCCCGCTGCCGTTCTCGGCCTTGTCGCCCTCGGCCATAGCTGTTCAATTCACTATAATCATATATAGCATAAATCAAACAACATTCAAACAAATATCAATTCATTTAAATCTGCACCCTAACATGTAATGCAATATAGGGCCGTGCCCCGCAATCACACTATGGGCCTATGCCCCATCCTACGGGTGTTATAGTTTTCTTACTTGTATTTCGAGCCTCCTGATGCACTAAAGCCGCGAGCACGGTCCTCTAGCACGAGCTTCTCCAATAACCTAGTCACAACACACAAGAAATATCCCTCAACACTAATCAAATCAAAAACCGCTTCCCGGGACCAATCCCACACTCTCGGGACTCCCAAATCCCTACAACAATCCATCGGAAATATCCCCCGAACCCCCGGAGCAAAAGCTCAAAAGTGCAACTTTTGGTGCCCTGAAAATGGCCTAGCGCCGCGGCGCCCAGCAAGACAGAAAGCCACCCTCGCCTGGACACAGCCTCGCGCCGCGGCGCCCAAGAACAGGGCCGCGACGCCCCATCGCGAACCCAGAAAAACTGGGTTTTTCCCCTGCATTTCATCATCCAAAACACTCCCAAACTCACACCTAAGCCCCAAAATCAATTCAAAACCCCACATAGACCATTTAACAACTCAGAAACATCATCAAAGAAATCCAAACACACAATCAAATCCCCAAAACCCACATCTTTGATTTTCAACTTTAGAAAATATAAAACCCAAAAACCAAACTTAAACCATGCTTAAATTCCTCAAACCATAACAGAAACAAGCCTTAAATGTGTATAAAATCCTTACCTCAAAAGGAGAATCCAACCCTAAGCTTCCTTCATCTCCTAAGTCTTCAATTCAGCTCCTCCACTCATCTTCTTCTTCTTCATGCCCTAGCTCTTCCTTCTCTTTTCTCTTCTCTTCAAAATCTATCAAGACCAACAATGACTAAGTCCAAACCGTGTACCCCTATAACACAGCTCAAATTTGTCTATTACCCTTGCCAAATGACCACTTTACCCCTCCTTGCTTATCCTTTCCTAACTAAACCTCAAGGGCTTACTTGTCATTTCCTATCCATTACAATTCTACCATTTTACCATCAAAACCTGTTACTCTCTATGGTTACTAACAGTCACACAAGTTACCAAATTACCAGTCACCAAAATCTCTCGAGGACTAAGTTACAAAATCCCCGAATTACCCCTAGGCTCCTCTCGAGCCGGGTATAAAATCCCATTGTGACATTTGAGTTAACTAGCTCTCTAGGACCGTCTCGGCACGTGCATCACAATAATAACACCACACCCACGTGGTACAAATCTCATAAAACAATATCACATATCAATACAACTATGCCCAAACATGGCCAAAATTATAGTTATGCCCTTCTAACACGATCCGGGCCTACATGCATACTAATATACAGAGTCATGCATCTCAGATAATCAAATAGTCATATAACATGCTTTAAATCATAACCATGCATTAAACTCATAACATCATACATAAATTCCATTATGCCCTCCAGGCACACTAATCAAGGCCCTTAAGCCTTATTAGCGATTTTGGGCCGTTACAATTTCTATCCCTGCTCTGACTATCTCATCAGCTAACTTTCTCGAGTTCTAAGTGAAACTATATAACTGACCTGGGCCTCTCCGGCTCAACGCATCCACCACTACATTGGCTTTCCCCGGATGGTAAAGAATATCACAATTGTAGTCTTTCACCAACTCTAGCCAACGTCTTTGTCTCATGTTCAGGTCCATCTGTGTAAAGAAATAATTCATACTCTTATGGTCGGTGTATTTCTCGCACTTCTCTCCATACAGATAATGTCGCCAAACCTTCAGTGCGAATACCATCGCAGGTAGCTCCAAGTCATGGGTAGGATACCGTTGCTCACACTCCTTCAGCTGTCGTGATGCATAAGATATGACCTTCTTGTTCTGCATCAACACACAGCCTAAACTCAACCTCGATGCATCGCAGTAAACAACAAACTTCTCTTCCCTCGAAGGAAGACTCAACACAGGCACAGTAATAAGTCGTCGCTTCAGCTCTTGGAAGCTATTCTCACACTTTTCTGGCCAGGTAAACTTCAAATTCTTCTGTGTCAATTCTGTCATCGGTGCCACTATCTTCGAGAAGCCCTCCACAAACCGTTTGTAGTAACCCGCTAGACCAAGAAAACTCCGTACTTTCGAGGCAGTCCTTGGCCTCGGCCAATCCCTAACTGCCTCCACCTTAGATGGATCCACCTTAATCCCATCTGCACCCACAATATGTCCAAGGAATGTCACTTCTGGTAACCAAATTCACATTTCTTAAACTTGGCGTACAGCTGATGCTCCCTTAATCTTTGTAGAACCTGTCAAAGATGAATTTCATGCTCTGCCTCTGAACTGGAGTACACTAAAATGTCGTCGATGAAGACAATAACGAACTGATCCAGAAAGTCCTTGAACACTCTGTTCATTAGGTCCATAAAGGTTGCTGGGGCATTGGTCAAACCAAACGACATGACCAGAAACTCTTAGTGCCCGTACCTCGTTCGGAAGGCCATCTTCGATATGTCCTCATCCTTGATCCTCAACTAGTGATAACTAGATCGAAGATCAATCTTCAAGAACACCATCTTACCCTGCAGCTAATCGAACAAGTCATCAATCCTTGGTAGGGGATACTTATTCTTGATAGTCAACTTGTTCACATCCTCAAAGTCTCGTCCTTCTTCTTCACAAACAAAAGTGGAGCACCCCATGGCGAGTAGCTCGGCCTGATAATCCCCAAATCCAGAAGTTCCTGTAGCTGTATCTTCAATTCTTTCAGTTCTGTCGGTGCCATCCTATATGGTGCCCTCGACACTGGCTCTGTCCCTTGCGCCAACTCAATGACAAATTGAATTTCTCTATGCGGCGACAACCCAGGCAAGTCCTCAGGGAACACATCCAAGAACTCGCAAACCAATCTGGTCTCTTCAAGTCCTGTTGGCGAAACCCTGGAGGTATCCACCATACTAGCCAGGAAACCTATACATCCTCCCTGTAATAGGTCCCTAGCTCTCAACGCTGAAATTCTAGGTACGCGGGGTCCATGCACCGCTCCTACAAAGACAAAGGGGTCCTCGCCCTACGGCTCAAAAGTCACCATCTTCTTCTTGCAGTCAATAGTAGCTCCATATCTAACTAGCCAATCCATACCTAAAATCATATCAAGGTCCTCCATACTCAACTCAATCAAGTCTACTGACAACTCTCTACCATCAACTATCATTGGCAGTGCTCTAATCCACCTCCTAGAAACTACCAGTTCTCATGTGGGCTAAATAGTCCCAAATCCTGAAGTACAATACTCACTAGGTCTACACAGTCTATCAATCACCTTACTAGAAACAAACGAATGTGTAGCACCAGAGTCTATCAATACAGTAAAAGGAGAGTTAGCGCTAGAAAGCTGACCTGTCACTACCGAGGGACTAGCCTTGGCCTCTGCCTGCGTCAAGGTGAACACTCAAGTTGGAGTCAAGCTGTCCACCTTCCCCGCATCTTCCTTCTTCACTGTTGGGCAATCTTTCTCGAGGTGTTCCACCACCCCGCACACGTAACAGGCCTTAGCCCGACACTCGCCCGGATGGCGTCTTCTGCACCTCGTGCACTTAGGATCGGTCCTCCGTGAATCACCGCCTCCCTAACGGCCACCTTAAGTACCCCGACCTCTCCTATCAGGACCAGGAGCGGTCGAAGCATCAGGGTTCTTCCTCTTTAAATCACTGGGGCCTCCGCCCCTACCGGAACTAGAATATGGAGGCACCGCCTTGCGGCCCTCCCGCCTCGCCGCACTCTCTCTCCATCTCTTATTCTCCGCTTCCTCAGCGGTAAGAGCCTTCTCTACAGCCTGGGCATAAGTCGTCCCTCCAGGAACTGTTGTAATCCTCACATCTCGGGCTATCATAGCAATAAGCCCTCTCATAAATCTGTCCTGCCTAGCTGCATAAGTAGGCACATGGTCAGGTGCGAACTTCGCAAGTCTGTCAAACTTTAGAGCATATTCTGTAACTGTCATGCTGCCCTGAACCAGCCCCATGAACTCATTTACCTTCGCTGCCCTGATGGCAACATTTTAGTACTTCTGACTGAATAGGTCCTTGAATCCTTCCTAAGTCAAAGCAGTAACATCACTGGTCTGTGATGCCACTTCCCACCAGATTCAGGCATCCTCTCTCAGCATATATGTGGCACAGGCTACTCTCTCATGTCCCTCTACTCTCATAAAATCCAGGATGGTAGTAATCATGGTCATCCACTATTCGGCCTTCACTGGATCAGGTCCTCCCTCAAAGATCGAGGGTTGCTGCTTCCTGAACTGCTCATACAACGGCTCCCATCTGCTCCCAACCTCTACTTGTTGTACCACTGCAGGTGGCACAATAGGGGCATCACTCCCTGATGGAGCCTGCTGTCACAGAATTCGAATCTGTTCATCCTGGCTCTGTAGCCGTGCTTGCATGTCTGCCATAAGCTGCTGCCAGTTCTCAGGGACTGGCGGAGGGGTCTGGCCCTGGTCATCATCTCTAGTCTCAGACCTGGTGTCGGCTAGTCGCGTAGATTTTCTTGGACGCATAATTATCCAAGTCAATCTGCAATCAACGACTCGGCAGTCAAACTATGATGACAGGGTAGTAATCCTTCCATGATCCACCATTAGAACCCCAAACATTCACAAACAATCAAAATATAACAGTTCATCCAATTATCCAAATATTTGCATTCACATACATAGCAGTGCTGATAAGCACGCCTCAATGTCATCATGCAATAGTCAAGGGCCAAGCCCTATCAATATCTCATGCTCCCTATTAATCAAGTACATATCAACAGTTATATTCCATTCTATTCATTTAAGCATATAATCATGTATACACAATTACCAAACCCTAAGTCGAGCTTGTCTTTCACGACGAATGTACATGTCCAGCTAGTCTTTAGGAACCCTTAAACCTAGGACGCTCTGATACCAAGTTTTAACGCCCTGGATAGCCAAGACCGTTACACTGTGTGTTTATAAAGGTGCAAGACTTGCTAATCAAGTAATTTTATTAGAAATGTGTTACTGAAACTACAGTTGGACTAGGGTTAAAAGATTTTCTCTCAAAAGTTACATTTCTTATAATCGAACATTTGCTTTTACATGGGATCCCAAAATTAGTAAAGTTATAAGACATTTTACAAAATTACGGGATTAAAATACAGTTACTAGCCACTCTAAGGCAAAACAGACAATTAGGCTTTTCTCGTCTTGTTCCACTCCTCGGCCGTGGCGGCCGATCAACTGATTATGTACATTCATCCCCAAAGCTCTCCATCTCAGGACTGGTCCAACTTACCCTTGCCTTTACCTGCACCATGTAGCACCCGTGAGCCAAGGTCCAACAAGAAAACACAACAACAGAGCATAACCATCAAGCAAGCAACCAGATAATCCATGCAATATAAGCATATACTCAACATTCCAAATATTCACGTTAATCAAGTAATCAGCATACTAGGTACATCATCTCATATCAATAATCAGTTCACATATGATAACCAGGGTTAATGCCCTTGGGCCGCACCCTTTACTTACCCCACTGACTCCGGTCCGCTTAAATCGAGCTCGGTGAATATTAAGCTGTCCTCAGCTACCAGTGGCCGAGTCGCGCCCTGTGCGCAAGTATTATTGACGGCACCCTTAGGCCTTCTAAGACATGTCCCATGGCATAATACCATCTATGACATCATACTGATATAGGGAGCTCTTAGTCCCATCATAAACACATAACCACATGCAGTTTTCTTACCTTTAGATTTCAATAGCTTTGTTCAATTTGATCCTCAAGCACGATCCCGTCTGAGCCCTAGCGTACACCTAGTCACGGACACAAGTTAGAACCAACTCCAAACCTCAATTCCAAAACCTAGCCTTGAGACCAATCCCGAGCCCTCGGAAAGCCCTAATTCCACCAAACAGGGTGGTGGAATCAAACCCCGAGCCCCTGGGCAAAAACCCTAAGAAATAACCCAAAAACCCCTTTTTAGGAACAGGGTAGTGCTACAACGCCCTAAGGTGGGTGCTACAGCGCTACAAGTATAGCCATTAGGCTCCCAGATACCCAAGCCTAGCGTTGTAGCGCCCTAAGGCTAGCGCTAGTCACATCCAAGCTATTCCCAGTTTTCTCCTCTTCGAATTTCCTCGAGCCTTTCTAAACCTCAATCAAACTTCAAAACAAGCCTCCCAACATCATCAACTCATCCCAAACAACCTAACCACAAGTAATTCACTCACATGCACCTGAAAACACAACATTCACCATGGCTGAACCTAGAGCTCAAAACTCAATAGAAATCAACTGAAATCACAGAACTTAAACCAGAGTTTCTTACCTTTGATGGATGAGCTCAACCTAGGTTACTTCCACACTTGCTTGGCCTTTATCTCCTCAAACCCTTAGGTTTAATTCCCTAGAATTCCCACAGAAACTCTTCTTAGAAAAACTAATTCAATACCAAACAAAGAACTGAATATTAACCTCAAAACCTTACCTCAAATGATGAACAACCTCAGCTAATTCCCCAGCCTGATCAAGATCCCAAGTACACAGTCTTAGCCTAAAGCTCCTCTGAATTTTAGCTCCAAATTTCCAGAAGAAATTGATGAAGAAAACCCAAACCGTTCAAGAGAGTTGCCTTGATTTTCCCTTCTTTCCTTTTCCTTCTTTTCTTTCTTTTCTTCAGACTTCTACAACTTTCTACATAATCCACTAAGGCAATAAAGCCAATACAACACTTATCTGATTCTAAACCCCAAAAGACCATATTTCCCTCCCACTTATAACTAAGCTTTTAAACATCTTAAGGGCATTTTAATCATTATACCCAATTCCCGCTAATTCCTCGAATGTCTCTAATATTTACCGCTTACTTCCCGACACCTAACTAATCACCAATTATATTTCTCAATATCAATATAGACTCCAATATATATCCTAAATTCCCATAAATACCCCCAGGCTCGCCCCGAGCCAGGTATAAATCCCCGCCGTGACTTTTTTGCTGAACCGCTCACTATGATCGCCTCGAGTCACGGACTACAAATATATCCACATAATAATGTGGTCTCAACAATTTATCACAATTATTTACATTTATGCCCTCAACGGGAATAGGCCCTTCTAACCTAATCAGGGCCTACATGCACACTAATACACATAGTCATGCATCACAGATATTCAAATAATCATATAACATGCTTTTAATCATTTAATTATCATATAATCCAGTTATGCCCTCCCGG
Source organism: Humulus lupulus (assembly GCF_963169125.1). Taxonomy (NCBI): domain Eukaryota; kingdom Viridiplantae; phylum Streptophyta; class Magnoliopsida; order Rosales; family Cannabaceae; genus Humulus; species Humulus lupulus. The sequence goes on from NC_084799.1 coordinate 53,813,546, forward strand.
CACACTAATCAGGCCCTTAAGCCTTATTAGTGAATTTGGGTCATTACACTGACTCTGGTCATTCTCTTGACCCTGATTGTTATTTTGGCCTTGGCATCATAACCCAAGTAACCCTAGCCAAAAACTTCTATCAATTCCCATTATCCAACCTAGAAATCCAAGCTGAAATCCAAAACGAAAACAGAGCAAACCAGAGTTTTAATGGCTAGAACCTTACCTCAAGCTCAGTATAAAATCCTCTTCAATGGTGGAACACAATCCTAAGCCCTCAAGGTCCACTTCCCTAGCTTGAATCCTCAAAAGAAGCTCAAAAATCCCATGTAAAAAGAGGAGGAAATGATGCACGGGAGAAGAGAAAATGGGACTCTGTTTTGGCAAGGTTCTATAGCCTTCAATGGCTAATATATATATCTTAGGGGTGAAAATACCTTATTGCCCCTAGGTCAATTAAAGTCTTTTAAAGGTTCCCAAGGGTAAAATCGTCATCTCCCGCCTATTTCGTTAATCATAATTAACACCCTCCAATTCCCGTTATTCCCAATATTCTCAAATATGAATAAACCATATCTTGTTACCCTATAATTCCCGGCAACGCTCTAATCACCAAATTACCCCGAGACTCACCCCAAGCCTCGAACTCAATCGTGTTATGATCAAACCACTAACTTGCACTCAAAGATCATCTCATGCCGAATGGCTCGAACAAATCCACATTATAATGTGGCCTCAACAATAGATCACCAACAGGCATGAAAATACACAATTACGCCATCAACGGGCCAAATTCCCAAAATGCCCCTATGATGAAATATGGACCCACATGCATGCATTTAACATCATATGATAATATAATTCACATAAACATGCACATAATCATTTAATGGCATAATAAATCAATTATGGCCATCCCAGTCTACTAATCCAACCATTAAACCTCATTAGGGATTTTGAGGCATTACAGCTAAACTCGCTAAACGAGTCATTTGGCCATAACTGTGTAACTAAACGTGATTAACAATTTAGGGTTAAAAATTTTGGTCAAGGATACAAACGTTTCACTAAAACGTTTACTTTATACATGGGATCCCAAAATACATTTAAAAGGTTAATTGTAATGAAAAGTTACAACCTGCCGACCTAAGCGGGAAAATAGGGTTTGACCCTAGTTCCTCTTTAAAACACCTCGGCCGTGGTGGTCGAGCAGCCGCCTATGTACACATCGTCACCTAAGCTCTACAACTCAAGGATGGTCCAGCTTTCTTTTCCTTTTACCTGCACCATATAGCACCCGTGAGCCAAGGCTCGGTAAGAAAACTTAAACATGTTCATAAGAAGCTAATAACATATATCCAAATCATAATAAGCATGCCTAGCAGTTATAACCCTACTCATGCATGCATACCATTCATATAAATGACTACAACATCATATGGACCAATAGCACATGATAACAATCAATGAATCATATCTTGGTCCAATGCCCAAAATTCATTATTATGGAATCATATTAGGGCTCAACGCCCAAACACGTGATTAATAAATCATACTCGCTCAACGGTCTAGGATAAAGGACTAATGAGTCACCACGGGGCCTTTGCCCTATCCTCTGTATAACCAGCCTTGGAGCTGGCCCAGCGTACCTGGCGCTGAGTTTTCCCCGACCAATAAGCATATGATGTGCTTCTAGTTAGACATAACCATATCGATCAGTGCTCAGCGCGCTATTTCCATCCTTGACTCATAAGTCAATGCTTTTCGACCAACACTCAACTTGGTAAGATCGTCCTTGACTAATAAGTCAATGCTTTACGACCAGCACTCAATGTGCTAAGGTCATCCTTGACTAATAAGTGAATGCTTTACGACCAGCACTCAACGTGCTAAGGCCGTCCTTGACTAATAAGTCAATGTTGGGGCCCATCCCTAGGATATGGGACTAATAAGTCACCCCGGGGCCCATTCCCCTACCTTTAGTATAACCAGCCTTGGAGCTGGCCTAGCGTACCTAGCGCTGAGTTTTCCACGACCATTGGGTCGAACAAGCATATGATGCGTTCCTGGTTAACTTAACAAAAACGACCAGCGTTTAATGCACTATTGCCGCCCTTGACTAATAAGTCAATGCTTTTCGACCAGCGCTCGACACTATTGTCGACCTTGACTAATAAGTCAATGCTTTTTTTACCAGCGCTCGGCGCTATTGTCGTCCTTGACTAATAAGTCAAGCCTTTCTCAATTAGATAATGCAAACCAGCATATATCATATATCAAATATCCAAGTACAAAGCATTAAGCATGCTTAATCCACAATCACAAGCATAATCATAATTATGCACATTCTCAGACGTTCATGCCCTATTCATATCCATGTTAAATAATTCGGGCCAAGCCATAATCACATGTATCACATACTGGGTGAAATTTTCTTACCTTTGGTCCAAGTACAGGTTACCAATGAATGACCCTCGAGCATGATCCCGGTTCCGAGCCCCTAGCGATAACCTAGTCACAACCATAATATGGAATCCCATCAATAACGAGTAAACACAAGCTTTCGTACCGAATCCTAGCCATCGAGACATCGAATCCTACTAAACCGAGTAGTAGGATCAATCATGAGTCCTTAGGTTTGAGTTCCCACACTCAAAACCTCCCTAAGGCCAAAAATTCCTTAAGCACCGCAACCCCCAAACATTTGAGCTGCGACCCGCTCAAGTCAGAGACCCGAGCCTCTTCTCTGCCTGCACCAGCGTCGCGGCGCGCCCTAGCAGGCGTCATAGTGCTAATAGCCCATTGGCACCTACTTCTCCTTCGACTGATTTCAACCGCGGTGCCCCAAGAACAAGGTCGCGGCTCGAAATGAAAACCCATATTTTCCTCCATTTTTCACATGTCAAATCCCTCCATAAACCTATCCAAACATAGCCAAATCCCATAAACAAAGTTCCTAAACAACTCAGCAGCGCAAAACTATCAAAACCCAAGTTACGATCCAATCGAAAACTCATCAAAACATAAAAATCCAATCAAACTTAAGAAACTCAAACCTCAGAACTTAAAGCTTGGATTACCTATGATTACGTAGTTTCCAAACTAAATCCTCTGGCGATCAAGCTTCTAATCTCCCTTAGAATCACTATGACTCTAACCTTGCTTGAATCTGAGTCTTAAAACTCAAGTTTCCTTCAGAAATGCTAACGGGCGTCAAATGAACGAACGAGAGAGAGAGAACTGAACGTTCTTTTCTTTCTGATAGGTTACTTCGAGCTTAAGAAACCTCAAGTAAAACCCAAGGCTTGGGGTCCCAAAAACACCCCCGAGGGTAAAATAGTCAAAATCCCTAGAATTTCGTCCTGATCTCACTAACTCCCAATATATCCTCAAATATTTATTCTCATTACCCAATAAGCAGGTAATGTACTAAATACCCAATATACCCCTTGTCTCACTCTGAGTCAAGTATCAATCCCGTTGTGACTTTCCCACTAGCTTGCAACCTAGGATCGTCTCGTGCCGAGTAACCCAAATATATCCACATAATGATGTGGTCTCACACATATATCACATATATGCAAAATATACCCATAACGGGCCAAATTACGAACATTTCCTTTTTAATGAGAAATGAGCCCACATGCATATTTAATACACCTAAACATGCATATCAAGTCATATTATAATATAACTCACATAATCATGTATTGATACACATATATATCACATAATCACATAATTTCCATAATTTTCCATCCTGGCCCCCTAATTAAGGCCCTATGCCTTATTAGGTAATTTGGAACGTTACAACAACAGTGAATCTGCGGTAGCTATGGTCGTAGCGTACCACCAGATGATCCACACATTGGAGGAGGGTTGTGTCTGGGTCAACAGGATGTCGACTCATGAGCTGACGTGGGTTGAATCGGATTAGCCTAAAACTGGCAGCAGCCCAATCTAATTCTCTATAAGGATTACCTTGGGCGGAAGTGCCGGCTGTTGCCCTGGACTCAGCTCGGTCTGGGTTAGGATGCTGCCCATCCTCAAGAGCTCTTCTTTTTCTCACCAGCCGCGCCACCTCTTCTTCCTCCTCGGCGTCTTCAACGGCGGGCAGGACTTCTTGAGGAGGGGGAAGCTCAGGAAGCATGGGAGGCGGACCTCGAATTATGATATCTAGCATTTGATCTTTGCATATCAAATTGCAGGCCACCTTGGTAGCATCGTTCACTACTTTTCAGAATTCCTTCTCCTTCGAAAGAAGACGGGACAGCATCTCGTACTGACCTCCAAGGGTCTCAAATCTCCCTATCCTCTTTAATATAGCTGAACAAAGAACAAACTCAATTAGGAGGGTTAAATTTAATAAAAAAAATAATGGAATTCACGTATGGAGTTCAGAGATTTAGGAGGCTTACAAGGAAAGTTGAAGTATCGGTGAGTGTAGTTCTTGAACTCATTCGACGTAAAAAATTAATCTTTATAGTCATTTCGGTGGCTAGGGAGGTCGATGACGGAGGCCGTGTTAGGGAAACAAGTAAGGTAGTAGAAGTCGTCACCTCATCCCTTCTGATCAGGGCTGGCTTTGAGGTAGAAATATCAACCGGGGTGGGGACCTCCCACTCATGCCTCAAAAATAAATATTTTAACCCCGCCAAAAGCCGATACGAGTTTTTGGGGAGTTGGAATGGAGTCAGTTCGACGTAGTTTAAGAAGTCTACGAAGTACTAGTCCAGGGGAAGAAAAGCACCTGCTTTCAGGTGCTCATCACTCTAGGCCCCAAAGTCATCTTGAAGTGGGGCGCAGCTCTGCTCTCCTTCCAACGGAGGTTGGACGATAAGGCCCTCAGTCCCCATCTTAATCCCGTGGCTCAGCAATATCTTGTTCACCTTCCCCTGAGTCATTATTCGAGACACGATGTGCTCGGCCTCGAAAAAGGCGTTGGGGCTTACTACAATCTCCCTTTCCACCACCGGGCTGAAGTGGGGAATTGGTGTGTCAAGCAACACATGCTTGCCCTTATTCTTTTTTTGAGTAGAGGAGCTCGCGAAATTTTTCTTTTGTTGGGCCATGATCTAGCTCGCCTGACGACAAAGCGACCTATTAGTGGCGACCTAAAATAATGCCTAGCTACAACGATAAAGGTACGGTGACCCAAGGGTTTGAGTGCGGTTTATTTAATCCAAAATCTACGCGAGCTAAGCTATGTCCTAGCACCAACGCATGTTTCCACACATAGTCCTAGGCCACGCGCTATAGACTCGGGAAATTCCCTGATACTTCGGGATTTGCGTATCAGACCCACTACTTTTTTTTCGAAGGCAGTTTAATGTAAAACTTCTCAGGAAATCGTAGCCCTCAAGTTACCCGGTTTTGAACCTAAAAACCTTTAAACTTCCTACGCATAAATAAGCAATCCAGATGCTAAATCATATGCCATACCCCTTCAAAACCCAAAAATCTACCCATTTCTTACGCACATTATTCCCAACCAAGCCTGATATTGTGTTCTTGTCCTATCACCAATCTCTATTAAGTTCAAACATACTTAAAGTAAAAGACTGTACTGAAAAAAAAAATTGAAGTAAAAGGAACTTAGTGAAAATAAGAGTGAGAAATCTAAACCAAGTATAGAAACACTTACAGTTCAGATGGTTGATCAAGGGAAATAGTGATAGCTTCGATGAGGGTCTTCTGAGAACTTCTGAAGAAGGGAAGGATGGCGAAGGGTTCTGAGAGAAAAATGGAAGTTTTGTTTCTGAAAGGAAATTTTTGAATGCAAAGGTGGTGAAGTTTAGGTCTAGTCTTCCTATTTATACATAAGTTTTGGGACTTAATATGGGCCATCTGATTGGGTCAGTTCGGGATCTAAAGGCCAAGATTAAATAACCCTTACGGCGGCAAAAAGTTGACAAGACAGATGTCGCAGTCCTCGAAATCCGAACAGACGCCAATTGTGGACAGTCACGTGTTTAACACTTGCACGATTTTGCACGACGGAAGCCTAAAAGCCCCTACTGTGCGTATCAGAAAATGACGTCATGCACGAGCAGGAGCTTGGGGGGAAAATGTTGTACCCTAAAAATAAGCGTGGATTCAATCACTCAGCTAGGGGTACAGCTGGAAGATAAACACGTGGAAAAAAGCAGGCAAGTAGGACATCTAGCTAATGTTGATATGAGCAGCTCGAGTTAGGACTTGGCAGTGCGACATGCAGATAACCTCCAGATCGTCTTTCAGGAAAATAATCCAGTTCGACATATTATGGCCAGATCGCCTTCAAAATGCTCTGAACCTAATCTGAATTAAAGTATGTTCACTCTTCAATCTCTAGCTCGATAGAGATGTTCAGCTCGTGGAAACCTGGTCATGACGCACAGTGAAGGATCCCGAAACACTTGGAAGCTCTTTATACGCTCATTAATGACCATGTTATATTACATATTTATTGCCCGAGATAACAAGAGTAATTTCCATAGGCAATTGTATCCCTATGTAAATGGGAATTATCTTGATTAATTGTTTACCATATTTATGCACACGGTTACCCAAACCTGTCCAAGAATATCCACTATAAATATTCAGGATAATGGAAAGGAAAATAGGCATGTTTTTTGTAATTCAGAAACTCTGCAAAAATTGTGAGAGAATAATAATATTGTCTCGTAGACTAGGTAGATTTTAATCACTGAATCACGTAAAATTATGAGTGTGAGAAGTTGTTCATACAATTCATTACAGTTTAGAAAATAGCACTAATATCTTTATTGTTGGATTTCTTAATTTACCGTTGGCGAAAAACCGCGTCAACAACATCAAACACAAACGGTTAGAAGTTTCATTGCTAAAAAATTTATTTAAGCATTTAAGTGTTATATAAATATCTTTACATAAGTAGAAATTTCGTGGCAAATTTCCCTAATTATATCACTCATCTAAATTCAACAATCCATTTAGTACAATTGAGTGCTAGAATGTTTCGATTTAATATAGAATTATAAATGACTTGTAACACTCGAAAAGACCAAGTCACAAAAATAATAATAGTTAAATACGAAAAGGCCCTTTCCACTGATTTATTTAAAAGTAACAAGCTGCAAGTTTCCCAAGTCACTTGCTCAAATCTTCAGTCTGAAGAATGCAACATCGCCCATGAGGCTTGGGTGAAAACAATATATGTGTGAAAAATAAAACATTTAACTAGTATGCCCTATTGGTAGTTGTATCCCTTTCATCAGTTGGGATGGAAAAAAATCTAATTGAATCAAAATAAATCTTCTGTAATTAGCCGACTCAGCAGCCTGGCGTTCGTCCTTAATTAGTGTCCGCAAAATTGGAGCAAGGATCCCACTCAATCATGTCTATCCAAGAACTTCTCTATAACAACTGAGAACGCCGCAAAGCCAGCACAACCAACACATGCTGCCTTCGGACCACCTGTAACAACACAGCGGGAGTGAAATGAGAGGAGGTCACATAAAAAAACAAATATGAGGCATCTCTTTGAGTACATCAAATAGAGAACTGACTGAATGATAATATTTAACACGAGAATTGAAGCAGAGAACCTCCTTTGGCCTAACTATAAAATGGTGAAAGTATATTACATAGATTCCAATTTTCAGTTTCAGCGTGTTTATATATATAGTTACACCAATTCCCATCAGTAAGTGAAAACAAGTATACTCATCAAGGATCGATCACCAATTTTCCCAAGCCCCTCTAGACAGATAACTTTAACCAGATAGTTGATTTGCAAATAAAAAAATTCAACCTTTCTTATCCCTCTATCGAAAGCTTGGCATTTTGAGACAACCAATTTTCTCCCCAAATAAGATAAGGAACAATGCCAAAGAATTTCAAAGTATACAACACCTAATTACTTGTTACCGTGTATAGTATTAGTAAAGTTTATCAAGCAAATTACCAAATGTAGAAGATGAAAAACAAAGTATTGAAAAAAAAAAAAAAAAATGTATGAGTTTGGCTACACTCCTTTTACTGTGAACCGCCATAACCTTATGAGAAAAGAGAAACATGTTACCTTTTGCCGATATTGTACCCCCAGTAACACAGCCAGCAACAACTGTATTTGTTGTATCATGCTTTGCTCGCGCCTAGATACACATAAACAAAGTCAGTTACCATATCAAAGAGATTGAATCTCTTACATCACCCATGAGAGTTCAAATTTCTATATTCGAAACGCTACCTTTTCAATAACGCACTCAGCCGCAGAGAAAACAAACCCCATAACAGCAAATGCCTTTGCAGAACTCCAGCTCCTGCGCCCCATCTGCTTTGCCTGATAAACAAATTGCTGCTTCCCACTCATCTCATCTCGAGTTATAGGATTATCTAAAGATCCTATAAACAAACCCATGGCCAACCCAAGAGCGCCACCTACAAAATTTACACCATCCAACACTATTAAGTAAATCTAACTTACTGGATACAATGATCTTCAATTAATTGACTCAATCCAATCAGTGGCTAACAAAATACTAAAAATTGACATTTTAACAGCAAAAATAATTCTTGAGGCTTCAACATGAATCAAATAATTCTTCATTGTCACAAGTATGTTAAAACTAAAGTTACACAGGTTTTTGCCAGCATTGTTCAACAGCTAGGATAAATCTAATTCCACAAAAGAAACTAGGAAAAAAGTACATACTCCTGGTGTTTGATAATTGTATTAAATGACGTCTTCTAATTATTTATAGCTTATAAAACAATAGTATCAAACACCAATATAACACTGTCTGTAGATTCGCTTTAGTGAAATGAAAAAAACCAAACTTTTCCATGTAATGAAAGCATAAAGTTCCTAAAAGTCCTACCCCAGAATGCACAACAAAATAATTGAAAAGAAATATAAAATTGAAGCAAAGGAGTAAACAAAAACGCATCAGAAGGAAAGAAAAAAAAAGTTTATTTGGAGCATACCCATGACTCCACTAAAGACGCTACGAACAGCACAGTTGTTCCAAATGTCTTGGCCGCGAATTTCCTCAACGGTGGGCAGCCTTAAGGGCTCAATCGGAGGCTTCTCTGCTTCTTTGGGGATGGGAGAAGCGTTGGGAACTTCATTATCGGGAGTAGAAGTAGCCATTAGAGTAGCAGCTCCGAAGAAGTCAAATATGGCATCAAAGCATAACCCAAGTCAAGTATAATATGAGAGGAAGAAGAAAAAGAGGGTTTTGGGGTTCGCCGCCAGTGAAAGTGGGTAGTCTTAGCTTAGGGAGTAATGAGTACTGTCGATAGATCTCTTTTCTCTTTATAAGAAAAGATCAGACCTCTCTTCAACAAAGAAAGATGACTTGGTAGCAACCGCTTCTGCTTTAGGTTTTTATATCTTGGTAATGGTTAATTCCTTTTCCTCTCATTTTTTTTTTAAGAACTGTTTCTTTTTATTTTTGTTTTAATGGAAAGAACTGTTTTTAAGGAGAATATTTTAGGCAAATTCTAGTATACACCCCTCCTCTATTTTTACGGGTGGATAGCTAGGGTACTCATAAATGATGCTCTAATCTATTTTTTTAAATACGTCTCAAAAACACTATTTTATCTATTTTACTGTTTACCCAAAAAATGGCTGCTGATTACATGGCAAAGATTAAATGGCTACACGTGGCGGAAGTGCTGCTCAACTACCGACCAGAAGCACATCACTTCGTCAAGCTTAACTATTAGATACGACTAGGCTGGTCGTATAATTTGATTTATTTACTTCTAAGATTGTAATCCTATAATAATTGTATTGAATATTTCCTCTTTATTACATTGATACGCGGTTAGTAAGAAAAGTTAAGGCCCATTGGCCCAAGTAACCCTCCTTGAGCCTATAAATATGCATGAAATAACTCAAGGAAATGATTTTTTGATCTTTGAATCTTTTTCCTGAGTATTGAGAGAAAGAGAACTATAGTGTGATTATCCATCGTTTTATTGTAATTCCCTCAAGGTTTGTGAAACTCAAGAACCCTAGTTCTTTGATCACGGCTTTGAGATTCAATATTAATAATAGTACTAAGTGGACGTAGGTAATTACTATTCTTTGGGGCCGAACCACTATAAACCGTTGGTGTTTTCTTCTTTTTCATTAGATTAAACTCTTAATTGTCGTCTCATTTTTTGTCGTATATTTGACTCCATGTCGTTGGCCAAATCGATGGTCAACATTCTGGTGCTTTCATTGAGAGTTAGATAAAAAACTGTAAGAAAATCTAATGGCGAAAACATCCAAGAAGACTGGACAGGCTGCTGGCGCTGCACCATCCAAACCTCCTCCCCCAAATGTGGCTGAGAATGAACCACATTTGGAGTTTGAAGAGGAGTTAGATTATGAAACGCTGAGGGCAACGCTGGGGGTGTTGCAGGGTGAGTTGGCTAATCTGAGGACCAATCAGGAGAATGCTGCGGAGACAATGGCGCTGCAACAAAGAGAAATAGAACGCCAGCACCAGGAGCTGAGTGAGCGGCAAGCGGACATGGATCATTGGCAGAGGGATGCCATGGCCGCTCTTGAAGCAGCCATCCGATTGGCTCGGAGTTAGGCTGTGCCAGCCTCCCAGCCAGATTAGCCGCCGAATGTGCCACCTCAAAGAGGTCCCAATCCTAGCCCTCCGCTCCAGCCAGCAAGCCCTCAAAGGCCGGAGCAGCCGCCTGTGCCTCAGGATGATGTCCCACCTAGGGATCTTGAGCAACAGCCTCCATCTCAGGCTAGTCGAGGCAATCCCCAGCGCCCGAGGCAGAATAGGGTCGGGCAACTGCCTCGCAGCCCTAGACGCCCAGGGGATGAAGAGCTGAATCTACCGAGTAGGGGACAGCGCCCTTCCGCCAACAGAAGGAACATCAAGTCAGGCTCTACGGTTAGGGGCCCCCCACGGCATAGTAATGCACGGGGACCCAAAGACCAGTGCAAGCCTCCCCCTGACGCTCGGGAAATGCCAGTCCGAAGAGGAAATAGCGTGAACAACCGGTCACGCCGTAGTCAGCCACAATTTAGAGATGACCATGTGTAATGCCCCAAATTTCCTAATAAGGTTTAGGACCTTGATTAGGAGGTCGGGAGGGCCATAATTGATTTATTATGGTATCTAATGATTATATGCATGTTTATGTGAATTATTTTATTATATGATGGTGAATGCATGCATATGGGTTCATATTTTAATTGCAAGGGCATTTTGGTAATTTGGCCGTTGGGGGCGTGATTGTGTATTTTCATGCATATGGGTGAATTATAAATAATACCACATTATATGTGGATTGTTTCGAGCCATTCGGCATGAGACGATCATGGGAATGCAAGTGTTCGGTCTAGTCATAACGGGTTTAAGTTCGAGGCTTGGGGTGAGTCTCGGGGTCATTTTGATGACTAGAACATTACCGGGAATTAAAGGGTAATGGGGTATGATTTATTGGCATTTGAGATTATTGAGAATAGCGGGACTTTGAGGGTGTTAACTATAATTAACGAGATAGGCGGGAAAGGACGGTTTTACCCTTGGGAGACTTTAGAAGCCTTTATTTGACCTAGGGGCAAAATGGTCTTTTCACCCCTAAGATATATATCAGCCTTTGTGGTTGGAAAGCTGTAGAAAATGTTAGAGAAAACAGAGCATCCTCATCTTCATTGCTTCTCTCCTTCCCGTACACCATTTCTCCTTCATCTTCCTTTCAATTTTTGAGAGCCATCTTGAGGTATCAAGCTAGGAGATCAAAGGTGGGGGCTTAGGACTTTGGTTCAATCATTGAAGGGGATTTAAATCAAACTTGAGGTAAGGAAATTCAATCATGAAAATCTTATATGCCCTGTTTTTCTATTAAGTTTTCAGTTGAGGATTTTAATGTGTTAGTTGAGAATTAATGGAAGTTCTTGAGTTTGGTTACTTGGGTTTTGATGAGGGTTTGATATAGATGATGTTTAGGGGTTGGATTGAGCGTTTGGATGAGGTTTGGGGCTGGTTTGAAGGATTGGTTTCAAGGAAAAATGCAGGGGAAGCAAGCTGGTGGCTTGCTGGTTTGCGTAAAGGGCCGCGGCCTGGCTATGGTGAGCCGCAGCCTACGTGTGTTTCTGGGGAGGATTTTTCCTCTGTCTTAAGGTGAGCACGGCATGGCTAGGGAGGGCCGCAGCCCATAGAGGCAGTTTTGGCCAGAAATGGGTTTTTGACCTAGGGATGCTAGTTTTAGGCCTCAGGATCGATCCTATCACCCGGTTTAGTGTGGATTGATGTCCCAGAGGCTAGATATTGGTTTGGGAACCTATGTTGATTATTTTTTTATTAATGGTGTCCCGTATTTGGTTATGACTAGGTGACCGCTAAAGGACTAAAAGTTGATCGTTCTCAAGGGTCTTTTACTAATTCTTGCTCGAACCCGAGGTAAGAAAACTGCACCCCATATGTGACATGCATGGTTATGTTTGATGTGTGTTGGATGTTTAAATGTAAACATTGATAGCATAATGAATGCTTGGCAATTTTTCCCATTTGCATATGATTATCATTGAGGCATGCTGGATGATTAAGTGTGATGCATGTGATGCACGAGAAACATGTGATTAGGGCATGCCATGAATGATGAATATGAGATTGGTCAGAGCTTGAGTCTCTGTGTTTGTGCATGATCATTATTATGCTTGCAATTGTTAAGTAAGCATGTTGAATGCCTCATCTTTGGATGTGTGACATATGATACATATTGATACACATTGATAGCATTGCTTACTTGTGCATGGCTCTGACTAACTAGTCAGAATTGGCAAAGGTGTCAGTATCAACTGTGAAGTTGTGACTCACTAATCAGGTTCGGCAGTGGTACTGGGCACTGGTCACATTGTGCTGACTCACTAGTCAGGACGGCCTTAGCGTGATCCACGCAAGCCAACAAAGATTAGATCTAATCGACTTTCTACATTGAATGACTCAAAGAGCATTAATGCCGGACCGACCTCAAGTTCGATGAATATTAAAAGCGCTTGTCTAGCCATTTAGAGCCAGGGCCAGTGAGCCCCGTGACTGTTATGTCACATGGCTATGGGCACCGGCCCCACAGTGACATGCTTGTCAGTCACTCAGTATGGTTTACCAGAACCTGTTGAAGGCTAGTGGCTTACCCAGCAGCCACTCTTCCCTTTGAATTAGTGACTTGCATGTCAGTCACTCAGTATGGTTTAACAGGACCTCAAAGTGATATTCACTCATTTGATCAGAGCTATGAGCTCTGTATGATCATTTTGATCATCACACGCATGGCTTTGGGTGCTGAGCCCCGTAGTGACTTGCTTGTTGGTCACTCAGCATGGTTTACCAGAACCTCAAGTGTTGAGACACTTATCTTATTAGGATTGACTTGATAGTCCTCCAATCAGAAGGGCAGGATTTCTTATCCTGGATACCCCAGCAATGTTTGAATTCATTTGCATGCTTGAATAAAGCTATGTTTGCTAGGCATGCCAGATATGATTTGGTATCATGATATGACTGTTTATGAGCATATGAGTTTTCTTGCTGGGCTTCGGCTCAAGGGTGCTTTGTGGTGCAGGTAAAGGCAAAAGGAAGCTGGACCATCCTTGAGTTGGACAGCTTAGGTGGTGATGTGTACATATGCAGCTGCTCAACCAATACTTGGGCGAGGTTTGAAAGTGGAACTAGGGTTAAACCCCATTTTGCCGCTTAGAACGGCCTGTTGTAAATATTTTCTTGTAATAGACTCTGAAATTATATTTTTGGGATCCCAATGTATACAGTAAACGTTCTAATGAAACGTTATATCTTAACCAAAATTTTAATCCCTAAACCGCTAATCATACTTAGTTACACGTTTATGGCCAAACGACTCGATTAGCGAGTTTAGCACTGTTTGCAATGTGCACTGTAGCGGTCCCTAGAGTTGGGGCGTTACACCATGACTATAATGAAGTCGATTTCGGCAGAGGAAATGCTGGTCGGAGAAATGAAGAAAGAGGGGGAGGCAGAAGCCCCCCACCTAAAGAAAATAGGCCAGCTACCCATAACGTTGGGGGGCAACCCAGGCAGCAGAACGTCTTTAGTCGGATAAGAGTTAGCGAGCAGACACGTAGGGACGATGATTTAAGGGACGTACTTAACGACCACCATGAGAGGCACGACGAGTACGCTCCCCCGACACCAGTTGCCCCAACAGTCCCAGAAGCTGTTCAGGCTCAGATTGATGCTCTGAACCAGGTGGTACAACAGCTGGTCAGGGGACGAACGTCCCATATTGAGTACGATAGGAGGAGGGGCACTCCCTTTGTACAGAGGATTGCTGCGGCAGAAACCCCCAGTAAGTTCAAGATGCCAACATTGTCGAACTTTGACGGGTACGGAGACCCAGTATCTCACGTTAATAAGTTTGAGATACAAATGGATATACAGAAAGTGTCAGAAGATGCTCGCTGCCGGATCTTCGCAGCGACACTGTCTGACACCGCCCAGGAGTGGTTCTTTATGTTCCCTCCTGCAAGTATAGTATCTTGGGAGATGTTCGTAAAGGAATTTTACGGACAATTCTACGCGGGTCGCGTACACCCCATAGAGGCCAACCAGCTGGTTGAGATACGCCAGAAGGAGGGAGAGCCCTTAAAAGAATATGTCCAACACTTCATGCGAGCAACAGCTGGAGCTAAGACAGTGGGTAATGAAGGTAAGATGATGGCTATAACTGCTGGGGTTAGGCGCCATTCACCCCTCTGGAGTAGCCTCAGAAAGAATGGGGTAAGAAGTACCCAGGAATTTTTGGATCGGGTTGATCGATATATCAAGCTCGAGGACGCGATTGCCAATGAAGGGAAATCGCCAACAAAAGACAAGGGGCCGAAGGAAGAACCCGCCAAAGCCACCAACAGGTCGGAAAAACCCAATGGCAACGGGAACGGCAACGGTAGGAACGGTGGAAAACGGGCGAACAATGAATCCTCAACTTTTGAGAATAAACGCCCCAAAGGCAGTTTATACGAGCCGAGGTTCACCAACTACCCGGCCCTTGTCGAAATCCGAGCGGAAGTCTACCAGGCAACCAGCTCCAGCGTGCCTTACAAACGACCTGCACCTATAAGGAAAGATATCTTCAAGAGAGATACGACGAATTTCTGTAGTTTTCACAACGACTACGGGCACGACACTAATGAATGTAACCAGTTGAAAGACGAGATTGAGTTCATGATTAGGCAGGGACATCTCAGGAGATATGTGCAAGCCGTAGGAGGATCCCAGCGAGAGGCTCAGAGTGGCAACGAGCAGGCGCCTACACGCCAACGCTCGCCACCCCTACAGCCAGTTCTTGTGGCAGGCACTTTACTCACCATCTGTGGAGGCCCACACCTTGCCGGGGACAGTGGGAAGGCAAGGGAACGATACGCTCGAACCCGACGCCACGACCAGGACATCGAGATGATGAGTGTGGAGGATCGAGCACCAAAGAAGGCTCGAACAGAGGAGGAATTAATAACCTTCTCTGAAGACGATGCCCAGCACGTACGATTCCCGCACTCTGATCCGTTGGTCGTGGACGTGCAAATTGCCAACATGATGGTGAAGAGGGTGTTGGTTGACACAGGAAGCTTGGTCAACATCCTATACAAGTCTTCACTGGAGAGAATGAAGCTGTCCGTCAAGGACCTGGAGCCATGCAACCAAACCATCTATGGTTTTTCCGGGGAAGGGATCGCCCCAACTGGGTCGATTAGGCTTCCAGTTACAGCAAGTACTGCACCTGCTAACAAGACATTACTCACTACTTTCATAGTAGTTGATTGTCCTTCGGCATACAATGCTGTAATTGGGAGGCCAATTCTGGTCGACCTGCAAGCCGTCACTTCAATATGGCACCTTGCCATGAAATTCCCAACGGACGCAGGGGTAGGATGCGTATTGGGAAATCAGCAAGAGGCAAGGGAGTGCTACAACACCTCGATAACCAAGGCAAAGAAAGGTGTGTCGAGAGATGTTCCCGGAAAAGAGTTGCAAATGGCAATTGATGCTCAGGCCCAGTCAGGTGATAATGTCACCAAATAGGGCGTTGCTCAAAGTGAGGATAGAGACTTGGATCCTCACTTTGGGGATTTTGAGGAAGAAATAGGACCCATCCAGGACCTTGAAGAAGTCCAACTCGATGAAGAAAATTCAACCAAGGTTGTGAAAGTCAGTAAAAACTTAGAGACAACAACAAAACAAGCACTGGTGGAGTTTTTAAGGAGGAACCAGGAAGTCTTCGCCTGGTCGCACAAAGACATGGTCGGAATAGACCCTGCAGTCATCATCCATGTCCTGAACATTGACAAGAGTTATCCACCGGTGCAATAGAAAAGAAGGTTGCTCGACAAAGATAGATCAAAGGCATTAAAAGAAGAAGTCGAAAAGCTGAAGGAGAATGGGTTCATCAGGGTGGCGTTTTATCCATCATGGGTCTCTAATGCCATGCTAGTTCCCAAGCCGAATGGCAAATGGCGAACATGTGTGGATTTCACAGACCTCAATAAAGCCTGCCCCAAGGATTGTTTCCCACTCCCTAGGATCGACCAACTGGTCGATGCCATTGCAGGGCATGAGATTCTCTCTTTCATGGATGCATACTCCGGATATAATCAGATTAGTATGCATCCCCCTGATGAGGATCACACTAGCTTTCGGACTGATACCAGGCTTTACTGTTACAAAGTAATGCCCTTCGGTTTGAAAAATGCTGGTGCAACTTACCAGTGACTAGTCAACCACATGTTCAAGGAGCTAATCGGGACAAACATGGAGGTCTATGTCTATGATATGCTGGTAAAGTCAAAGAAGTCACAAGGTCATATAGAGGATTTGCAGGAGTGCTTCAACGTCTTGAACAAATATCAGATGAAGCTTAATCCCCTCAAATGCTCCTTCGAAGTAGGATCAGGGAAGTTCTTTGGATTTATAGTTAACTCGAGAGGAATTGAAGCCAATCACGAGAAAATCAAATCCCTGATCGATATGAAATTGCCAGTAAAAATTAAGGATGTTCAAAGTTTGACCAGAAGAATTGTCAATAAAAATTAAGCATGTTCAAAGTTTGACCAGAAGAATTGTCGCTCTTAGTAGATTTATTTCAAAATCAACAGACAAGTGCGTCCCATTTTTTAATCTACTTAGAGGAACCAAGAAATTTGAGTGGACAGAGGAGTGCGAGCAGGCGTTCCAAGCATTGAAGACTCACATGGCGCAGCCACCCATCCTATCAAAGCCGGTCGATGAGGAAACCTTGTTTGTCTACTTGGCGATTACGAAATATGCCGCTAGTGCTGTCTTAGTAAGGGAAGAAGAAGGTGTGCAAAAGGTCGTATATTATGTAAGCAAAAGGCTAATTGGAGTGGAGCTGCGATATCCACCAATTGAAAAGTTAGCCTATTGCTTAATTTTAGCCTCAAGGAAGCTGCGGCCTTACTTTCAAGCCCACCCGATCACAGTTTTGACCGACCAGCCTCTACGACAAGTGTTGCAAAAGCCAGAGGCTGTGGGAAGATTGTTGAAATGGGCGGTCGAACTTGGACAGTTCGATATCTCTTATTTACCACGAGCAGGGATAAAAGGACAAGCCCTGGCTGACTTCATTGCAGAGTTCACTAAGTTTACAGATAGCGAGCAGACTGAAAAGCCTGATGAGCCTGAATCTCAAAACCAACCCCCCTCATGGAATTTTTTTACAGACGGCTCTTCTAGTGAGCCTCATGTAGGCGTGGGGGTGATCCTGATTATGCCTAAAGGGCTTCGATTTCACTGTGCAATCAGGTTTGACTTCACTGCTTCCAACAACGAGGCTGAGTATTAAGCGTTGCTCGCTGGGTTACGATTAGCCAGGGACATGAATATAAAGATACTTGACGTCTACAGTGACTCTCAGCTGGTGGTAAATCAAGTCATGGGAGAGTACCAAGCCTGAGGTTTAAAGATGGTTGCCTACTTAAACAAAACAAAGGATCTATTAGCACAGTTTGACAGATACAACCTTCAGCAGGTACCTCGCGACCAGAATTCAAACGCTGATGCTTTGGCCAAACTAGCAAGTACAAAGGATGCTTATACTCTGAACATAGTGCCAGTTGAACGGCTATATGTACCAAGCATCCAAGCAAAGGAGACCACTCTGGTGATCCAGGTGGTGAATACATGGATGGCACCATACGTAGAGTATCTGACGCAAGGTGTGTTACCAACGGACAGAAACAAAGCTAGGACCCTTCAGCGACAAGCTGCTAGGTACATCCTAGTCGATGGAATCTTGTACCGAAGGGGATACTCAATGCCACTCCTTATATGTGTTTTGAAAGAGAAAGTCAAAGAGTTGATGAAAGAGGCACACAAAGGCTTTTGCGGGGACCACGCTGGGGGGCAAAGTTTGTCGAAGTAGATCCTGAGGCAAGGGTATTTCTAGCCAACAATGAATGAAGACTTGATGGAATTCGTACGGAGGTGTGAAAAGTACCAGAGATTCTCAAAAATCCCGCGAGCAGCCCCTAATGAACTGAAACAGATACAAAGTCTGTGGCCGTTTGCTGTGTGGGGGATAAACTTAATCGGATCTTTACCCACAGGAAAGGGTGGCATCAAATATGTTATGGTTGCCGTCGATTACTTCACTAAATGGGTCGAAGCTGAGCCACTCGCAACCATAACGACCAAGAAGGTGCTGGATTTTGTGGTCAAAACATCGTTTGTTTCTATGAATTTCCAAGGAAAATCGTCTTAGATAATGGCACACAGTTTGATAGTGATTTATTCACGGACTTTTGCGAACGGCATGGGATTATCAAGAGCTTTTCTTCAGTCGCTCATCCCCAAGAAAATGGACAAGTCGAAGCAGTCAATAAAACGCTAAAGGATACCCTGAAGAAAAGACTGGAAGAAGCTAAGGGTGCATGGCCAAAGCAATTGCCTGAAGTCCTTTGGTCGTACAGAACTTCCCACCGAACAACAACAGGCCATACTACATTCTCTTTGGCTTATTGGTATGAGGCTATGTTGCCTGTTGAGTTAGATCCACCCTCGCATCGCAGGATAACGTACGATCAAGGCTCTAACAGCCAACTATTGATCAAACCCCTGGACTTGATCGATGAGAAATGTGAACAAGCCCAACTCCGAGTAGCTGCGTACCAGCAAAAAGTGGCCCGGTATTTCAACTCTAAAGTACGTGAAAGAAAGTTCAACGTCGGAGATTTAGTACTTCGAAGAGTTTTCCTAAATACCCGTGACCAGGCTACTGGAGTACTCGAACCTAATTGGGAAGGACCATACCAGATTGAAGAAGTCCTCCATCCAGGCACCTACAAACTTGCTCGCTTAAATGAAGATCTCATTCCTCGCTATTGGAATGGAGAACACCTGCGCAAGTACTATCAATAAACAATTCTTATTAAAGAGTTGGCTTGGATTAATTTTACTTTTTACAAGTTATGAAAAAGGGTTGGTCATTTTATGTGACTAATCGCTTACAAGTGCAAGATCTTATTGATCACTCGTACAGACACGTTTTTTCCATTTATTATGAGAAATATAAGGGACTGTGCGCAGCCAGTCATTCTTGCCAATTATTGTATTCATTACAAGTATTTGCTCATTACGTGTGTTGTTTTGCTGTATTATCGTCTTAATTATTTGCTCGAACAGGTTTTGGTCAAGGCAAGTGACTAAGGACCTAAAGTTCCTCAATCACTTGGGGGCATATAAGGCATCTAGTAAGCAAGGCATATCGAGAGGTATGTAAACACATGAGCAAAATAAGTGAAAGCATGCTAGGGTACTTAGAGTATTTTTCAAAATTTTGTATTTTGTTAAATCAAACCAAAGTACTATACTAAGTTCAGTCATGCAAACAGATGTTATAATAAAAGGAAAATATTATAATATCAAAAGGAATCCCTTTACACCGTGAGCAGTAACTGCTCGGATGTAATTGTTTGTTAAAAGAAAAAAGTAGCTGCCCACGCAACAATAAAAATTATAGTCTTTATATCATGACCCATAGGTCGTGTATTTAAAAGATAAATGAATAAAAGAAAAATATCAGACTATAAAGCAGGAGGATCTTGAGGGGTGTCCTAGTCGACAAAAGTTGTAGCTACATTGTCCGCCCCTTCCACACTAGTGGCCAAAGAGATTTCGAGCGAGGCAGGTATCCTTGCTCTCTCTTCTTCTGCCAGGCTAGCAGTGCAATGGGCTAGCTCAGCATGCCTCGTGCGCTTGGGAAGATAGCTGAAGCTGGCCTCCTGGTTGTGTTTCCAGAAGTCATAGAAACACTTAATCGTGGCATTCTTGTACCTCTCCAAATTGCTGGCGTTGGCTTTTTCAAGTTCCTCGATCCGGCCTTCCAGCTTTGTAGTCTCCTGTCTGCTCGCAATCAAGTCCTCCTTGAGTTTTTTAGCCTCGCGATAGTTGATGCGATTAGACTCCTTGAACTGGTCTCTTTGCTCGACGGCCTTGTCCAGAGCAGTCTGCTTCTCCCTTAACTCCTCAGCCAGCTGGTTCTTCTCCTCGAGCAGTGTTGCGTTTGTCTTCTGAGCCATCTCAAGTTGTTCAACATATTTTGCTTCGGCAGCTTTGAGTTCTTCAACATGCTGTTGCTCGAAAGTCTTGGACTGTTCGGTGATGACTCCCGAGCGAAGACGGCCGACAGTCACGGTTAGCATTGCTTGCGATTAGCACGACAGTTAAATTGACTATAATAAATAAAAGTATTTAGTCTCCACACAAAAAAAAATATAACTTACACTTGCGAGCTCGTTTAAAGCGCGGGTTAAGATCTGGTTGACGTCCATCGTCTCTATCCCAGCCATCACTTCTCGGTAGCGCTCGTGCTTCAAAAAAATTTCCATCCTGTCCTTGGCTGATCTTAGGGAACGGCTCGATATGTCACCCTCTGTGGAAGCAGGAGCTGCCTGCTAAGTCTGATCAGCTGAAGCTGGTGGGGAAGGTGTCGACCCGACTGGGGCAGGCGAAGATTGCCGCTCGAGGGGAGAAGGAGGAGGTGTTGCTTTTGTTGAAGGTACATCTGCTGAAGGGTCTGCAGTGTGGGATTTCTTGGCCGGAGGCGCTTTGCTACTTTCCCCTTGATGCCTCCTGCTCGCTTTCTTCTTACTCGCAAGAGCTTCAGGAGCCGCGGGAGCACAGTACATGTCGAACACATTTTCAAATTCCATGTCTGCAAGAAAGCAAATGCACGAACAGTGAGATAGTACCAACGGCTGAGTATGTTATGCCAGGGAAAGAAACAGAGAAAGTTGTAAGTAAAATACCCGAGCTATCATTACTGGTTGCTACATTAGATACTTTACTAGTGTTACACTCACTCTCTGGCATGAAGAAGTCAGAATCTAAATTGGGAGCATACTTGAAATTGTCGTCCCCGTCAAACAAGTGACAAGGAATTGGAAAACTATCTAAGAGTAAGAGATCAGTACCAGTCTTATCCGAAGATTCCTCGAGGGGCACGAGAGGTTCGGTAGCTTTCTTTTCACCCTTTCCCAGTGGGGCCGGGGGAGCAGCAGCTCGCGGGTTGCTGAAGGGTTCCCTGATTGTCACTCCAGTTTTCCTCCTCCTTTGAGGTTGTGACACATTTGGGTGCTACTCAGGAATCTCCTCGCCAGTGGCACTTCCCACTGTTGACTCCCTCACATCCTAGTGAGGGGCCAAAAGCCCGACCAGCCTAAGGTTGGCCTCTGTAACCAGATGTTTGACGCTCTTTTCCACGTCAGTCAGGCTGGCCAGGAGGGCTGATCGGACCTCCATGTCTGGAGTAGGGTCTGGTCGCAACCATGGGCCTGAAAGGCGCTAAAAATCTAAGGGAAATGCAGTAAAAATTTAAGAAAAATAAAAGACCAGAGGTGCAAAGACTTTACCTCCTTATGTGAAGGCCAGGTTGTTCGCGACCATGTCAGTAGTCAGAAAGTACTCCAGATGGTACTTCCCCACGTTCAAGATAAATGTAGTGTCAATCAGGAATGTACGGCCTGTTTCCTGGTGACAGAAGTGGAAAAACCCCGTGTTTTCCTGGTTGGGGTTGGATTTTAGGTCGAACAGGTAGTTGACCTCATGTGGCGTGGGGACAGGCCATTTCTTATGGCTATAGAGGATATAGAGTGTAGAAAGCATTCTATATCTGTTGGGGGTTATTTGAAAAGGAGCGACCTTGAAATAATTGGCCACTCCCTGGAAAAAAGGAAGAAGAGGCAGGATCACTCCTGCCTCGATGTGGTACATCGACCAGGCGTTGTACGCACCTCTAGGTAGATTTGCCCTTTGGTCTCTGGTGGGTTGGACTAGGGTCACCCCAGGAAGTCCGTATTTTTAATATAATTGGCAATCATCCTAATCGTTACTCGGCTATGAGGAGAGACGTACCATTCAACATCTGGTTGAATAGCGTGTCGAGGTTGAGCGCGAGTTTGAATGCTGGGGTCGGGGATATTTCTTTCTCGACCACTGGTCGAGGGAATTTCAGCCTGATGACCAGGCTGATTTGAAGGGTTAGAAGGTTTCTTTTTTTTGGGCTTTATACTTAACACGACCCATATTTTGGTGCGGGGACGATGAAATGTTTGGGGTAGCTCGAGAAAAAGGAATTTCTGGTATCAACAGCGACTGTTGCTCCTCGTCCTCGAGCAATTGAACTAGCAAGTCATCGTCGATGGGTCTCTCACCTCCCCATGGATCTTTCTTGAAAAGCTGCGAACAGAGAAAGGGGGAGATGAGAACGTAAAGCCTAAAAATCTGTGTTGAAAGTTAGAATAACGTTGCTCGCGTATAAAAGTTAAGCTTTTATATGGCCAGGAGCATTCTAACAAAAACACTAAGTTTTATAAAAGCAGTTTGAGAAACAGATTGAAAAGTGGAAGTAAAAAGTTTTTCAGAGAAAACTTTTTCAACTCCGAGAGGGTGGGAAAAACCCAGATTTTCAACTAGCTTAAAAATTGAATTTTTTGCTTCGATTTTAAGCCCTAAATCTATGGTCTCGACTATCAAACTAGCTCCTAACCCCTATACAACACTATTTCACTTCCCTATCAAGCATCGATCAACATGTCCATTACCCCAAAACACTTTCGGTCAAGAACACAAATTTGAATACATAAAGAACAGTTTTGCATGGCATCTCAAACGTCCAAGGGGTTCGTAAAACTTACTTGGATGAAAAGAGGGGTCTGGAACACAAGCTTTGAGCGTCCAAATAGAGGATCCTTAGAACAGCGATGGAAGCTCTTCAAATTCTTTGGGCTCTGAAAGTTGAGGTTCTTAGGAGTTCTTGACAAGAAAATGGTGAGTGAAAAGTAAAAAGTAAAAATATGGATTTGGGGTATTGTATATAGTGACTACGACACGATAAAAAAGGTAATCATGAATTACTTTTTCTGAGTATAGGGAAGTGTAATAGTAGTTAGACAAGATTTTGGGAAACCAAAAAGGCTTGATTAGACATGATTGATTGCTTTTTCCGAGAGGGCATGGACAGCTCTGACAGGTTTGGTGGAGTAAGTGAAGGGTCAGTTTCCTAAGTTTACTTATTGCTGGTCGCAATAAATAAACTTGGGGGGCAAATGTTTACCCAAAAAATGGCTGCTGTTGACGTGGCAAGGATTTTTCACACATGGTCTACACGTGGCGGAAATGTTGCTCGACTATTGACCAGAAGCACATCACTTCGTCAAGCTTAACTATTAGATACGACCAGGCTGGTTGTAATGCCCCGAATTCTCCGATATGGTTTAATGGCGAGATTAGTAGGCCGAGAGGGCCATACTTGTTTATTTATGCCATTAAATGATATTATGTGTTGACGCGGTTCTTCGACAACAGGTAATTAAGAAAATAAGAGGAAGGGATTAGTGCTTAACGATGAACCGAAATAGATGAATGATCTTTGTAAATGGACTGGTGACACAACTACGTTTTTTAGGTGGTTCAAAGGTTAACATGTTTTCACTCCACCAGTCAATATTATTGCTATGTGCTTGGTATTCTTTTACAGGGTATTTCCTTACACAATAGAATCCAACCCTTTGCAACTCCAAGGGTCTCCATAATTATAGGAGAGGGCACTTGGGAGTTAGTAAGAAGGTCATCCCGTGACCTTATTACCTATCATGTCACTTCTGTGACATTCATGATTAATTCCTAAAACCTAACACATGAAGTGTGGTCTAATCAATAGGTAAGGGGGATAATGGGCCGCACGGCCCAACCCAGTCGTGGGCGCCTGAATACGCACATTCATGCTGCGTGTCCGAGAAGTCAGGGATATATCAGACACGTGATGTCTGATACATGCACGTTTACCTTGCGTGGTTGACTTTATAAAAGGTCACAGCCTCCAACTCTAGCTCGTACCACGAGCTGGATGCTTCCCTCGACCTGTGACCTTCAGAGTCCAGACTCAGTCCTTAAGTAATCTTGGCGAACCTTTGGATACCCCGAGCTAACGAGGTCGGACCTGACGACAACAACTCCAGTCATGGGGGATCCCCGTGGCTGATATAATTTAGGTCGTATCTCAGCTCGTTAATAGCTCGTTGGAAAATCAGGGCGCACATTTGCCCCCCAAGCCCCTGCTCGTGGTACACGACGTCGTGTAGGGCCACAGTAGGGGCTTTTAGGCTTCCTCATGAACTCTTCATATTCCACATTTTATGCAGGCGCCGAATACGTGGAACATCGTGGTTGGTGACGGTACGACTTCCGAGAACCGCATTAAATGGCCTAGCCTACTCTCAGCCGTTGTTTCGCCTTTCGAGTGGAGAGCCTTGGATGCCACATCAGGGCAATCCAACGGCCCTCCTCACGTGGCATTTCACGTATATAAAAGGTGTGGCCATCTTACGCATGGGCCACCCGTTCATTTGAAAATTTTTAGAATTTTCCTTCTTCTTCTCTCTTCTTCATCTTCAAAAGAAAAACCCTCTTCCCGGCCGCCATTCCCAGCACTCAAGAAGTTCAGGCGTAAGGGCTCCCTTGAAGCTTTGGAATCAACTACTCCGACGAAGCCCCAACCCAGACGATCCCTTCATCCTCTTCTCAACCAGAATACTCCGTAAGTCCCCTGACTGTGCATGTTTTGAAATTATTTTTCACTGTAGCCTAGGTAAATATTTATTGTAGCTGCATGCAAGGTTTTGTTGGTTTTTTGTGGGCATGAAGGGTGAAAGCCTTTTAGGTTAGGGTATCGCTTGTAGTAGAAAACCATTTAGGAACACGGTTTATAGGATGCATTTTCTGGGGAAATTTTCTGGGTAGGATTTTCGGTATGGTTGTTTAAAATATCCAGTACTTTTGGGTGCAAAACTGGGTAGCTTAGAGGACACGCCTCACAGGCGGTTTTGCACCCCTTGCCTACTGAAACTTTCCCTCCAAGGCAAATTTTCATCCTGACCCTCCTGACACACGAATTCCGAGCAATCGGGGATCTGTTGGGAGCATAGGCGCGTGTTCATAGAACCGCGTGGTATCACTCTCCACGAGCTGAGATTACCTCAGCTTATGCAAACGAAACACCTTTTTCTGATTCTCCCTTATGCTTAGGTCGCCTTTTCTAAAAATTTCTTCTTTTGTTCGCTAGGCGACCAGATGGGACCCAAGAAGAACGCTTCTAAGAGGATCGCAGGCAGATCGTCTTCCCAACAATCCAAGGGAAAATAAGTGATGACAGACTCCCCCATTCTTGCCTTCGGGCCGGCCATGGAATGGGAGCTCGAGGTGGCACCCGACGCTTTCTTCGAGGCCGAGAGGATCGTCTCGAAGATCACCGACCAGGGGAAAGTGAATAAGATATTCCTTTCCCACAACATCGAACTGGGGAGGGGCACCCTCATCGCCCGACCTCCCTTAGAAGGTGAGCGGAGCTGCGCGCCGCTTGACGAGGAATTCGCGGCCTGGAGTGACGAACACTTCAAAGCTGGGGCTTTCCTCCCGCTGGATCAGTACTTCGTCGACTTCCTCAACTATGTGAGGTTGGCCCCTTTCCAGCTCCCCCCAAACTCCTATCGTTTGTTGGCGGGGCTGAGATATCTATTCTTGAAACAGGAGTGGGAGGTCCCCACTCCGGCAGATATCCTATATTTTTTCTGCCTCAAGGCCAGCCCGGAGCAGCGGGGGCGAGGCGACGGGTTCTACTACTTGACCCGGTTTCCAAATACGGCTGCGGTCATCGAGCTGCCCAGCCACCCCAACGACTTCAAAGACCAGTTCTTCATGTCCAAGGGGTTTCGCAACTGCGACCTGCATTACTTCAACCGTCCTCGTAAGTACTTTTCATCCTTAGCTCGTAAGTTAAGTATTCGTTAGCTTTCCCCCTTATCCGTTTCTGACTTAGATTAATTCTGCAGCCATTTTCGCGAGGACAGACAAGTCGTGATCCTCAGGAGCCAGTACGAGACACTGGAGGGCTTGCCCCCCAGTGAAAAGGACTATCGCCAGCTCGTGACAGACGAGACGATGCTGGCATGCAAGCTGATCTCTCCAGGACAGAATCTAAACTTGAGGAGGCCCCGGGTGCCTCCCCCAGCTCGCGAGATGAGGCCTATCCCCGAGGAGGAGGCTGCGAGGGATGAAGATGAGGAGGATGAGGTGCCCCTCGTGAGGAGGAAATGGGTGCTAGAGGAAGCCCAAAGAACGGACGAGGAGAGGATCCGGTCCGGAGCAGCTGTAGGTCCCTCCGGCCAAGGTAACCCATATATGTTTAGGAACTTAGATAGGGCCACTGCAGACCCCCGGCTATCTAGGTTCAATCCCAAACAGCTCGTCCAATGCCATCGAAGTGACCTAGACTTTGATGTAACCCTGCTCCATTGCGTTGACCGGCTCGTGTTGGATTACGAAAGTAGCCAGCCTAGGGGTACAATAGTTGTAGACAACACCCTAGCCTTTAGGTCGGTTCTATTCGAGGAGTATGGGACCAACCTTCGATCATGGCCATCACTCCGGGAGGGTGTCGTAGCTCTGGGTCTTAGGCAATGCGTAGAAGAGTCTAATCCTGAGCCAGCCTCGGATCCAGAACCTACGCCAGCTCGAGAAGTAATTGTCTTAGATTCCCCTGCAGAAGCTCCGGGGCCGATGGTCGTGACCATAGATTCCTCTTCTAGCTCGGGGGGTAGGATCCCTTTTAGTATATATGTATATACTTGAGTTTCGCTTTTTTCCCCCTTGTTTTTGTTTTTTGTATGACTGCTTACTAATATATTGATGTTGTCTTTGTTTTGCCAGAGGAGATGTCTCAGCCCGGAGGAAAAGATCTGCGAGCTATGTTCACCGAAGGGAACTCCTCAGCTGGGGCCTCTGGGCCCAAAATGAAGAAGCTTCGGGTGGCGAAGAAAGCCGCTGGGACCCCAACCAAGTCCCCTGCAAAGGGGAAAGAGCAGACCCCAACTGCCCAGGCCAAGGAAACTGCACTTCTGGCTGTAGTGGGGAACATGCCCCCACCCCCTCCGCGAGCTCTGGCCTTTGTCCGAGACACAGGGGCAGAGCTCGGGGCCTCGACAACCGCGGCCCCCGAGGTGCATATCCCGGTGGACCCCCAGGCCTAGGAGAAGATTCCATACGTCTTTCGGGGGACGGTGTATGAGATGGCGAGCTACGCCGTCGACCACTTCTACCGCTTTAGTGAGAGAGAGCTGCGGGCCATCGAAACAAGGAGCCCGGTGGGCGTAATGGAATCTTCATTGGGCATGGCCCTAACGGTAAGCTAACTTTACCCTTT
Organism: Humulus lupulus; assembly: GCF_963169125.1. NCBI lineage: Eukaryota > Viridiplantae > Streptophyta > Magnoliopsida > Rosales > Cannabaceae > Humulus > Humulus lupulus. The sequence goes on from NC_084799.1 coordinate 53,841,269, forward strand.
TATGATTTTTGATTATCATGCCTTGCCCTGTTTTTCCTCTTTTTTTTTCTAAGGAAATTGCCTCTCTGTTTTTGCAGAGCGTCTTGGCCCTTCACCGGAGCATAGCCAGGTCCAAGGCCCAGCTCGAGGATATGAGGGGCGAGCATCAGGCGGTTTTGGCCGCCCATCAGACTTCCTTGCAGACGGCCCAACAGAAGGAAAAAGAAGCCCAGGATGCTCTGGCGGCTGTACAGGCCGAGCTGGAAGAAGCCCATCCCAAGCTTCAAGAGGTCGAGGCTACCAAAGCCGCCCTTGCTGCCGCGCTAGTCGAGCTAGACTTTGCGAAGGCTGGGGCCGAGGAGGCTAAGGCCGCCTTGGAAACGGAGAAGGCAGCTTCCAGCATCGCCATGGAGGACATGCTCTACCATTGCTGGGCCTATAACCCGGACGACGACTTGTCCTTCTTAGGAGCGGACGAGGAGTTCTTCCTGGAGGGGTTCAAAGCTCGCCTCCAGCAGGAGGCACCTTCTGAGACTGGGGAGGCATCCGCCGTGGCCGAGCAGGAGGGCGAGACAGCGACCTCCTCGGAGCAGCCTGGTGGAGCTTAGGGCCTTTCTTTTTCGCACCCTTTCCTTTAATATTCTCATTCATTTTTTTTTGTAACTTTGCATGAGGTTTTTCTACCTCAAGACAATTGGTTTTATCAATTTTTACTTTTGATTGGTTTACTTCCTTTTGCTTCTATGTATTTATGTTACTGCTTTGAAAAACTTAGTTCGCGTTAATTTCTATCAATTTCTCGTGCTCTTTAGGAAAAACAACGATCAATCGATTTAAATTAACTTCTAAGTTTTATGACCTGGTTATGTTCAGGAACTTAGTTTGAAAACTTAGTTCGCATTAATTTTTATCAATATCTCGTGCTCTTTAAGAAAAACAATTATCAATCGATTTAAATTAACTTCTAAGTTTTATGACCTGGTTATGTCCAAGAACTTAGTTTGAAAACTTAGTTCGCGTTAATTTTTATCAATATCTCATGCTCTTTAAGAAAAACAACGATCATTCGATTTAAATTAACTTCTAAGTTTTATGACCTGGTTATATCCAGGAACTTAGTTTGAAAACTTAGTTCGCGTTAATTTTTATCAATATCTCGTGCTCTTTAAGAAAAACAACGATCAATCGATTTAAATTAACTTCTAAGTTTTTTAAGGTGACCTGGTTATATCCAGGCACCATATGCCCCCCAAGTAACTCGGAAAGGGTCTTTCGTGGTTACTTTAGATTACTCTTGTAAATATGTACAATCATGAACGAAAAGTTAATTCTCATTGCTTAATACATAAAAGATGGCCTTTAAGCCTTACAAGGGTGTCATTGATAATATCTCTTCAAATGGATGGCGTTCCAAGCTCATGGGACTGCCCCTCCATTGAGCCGAGCTAATTTGTAAGTTCCTTCTTTAATGACCTCGATGATTTGATATGGCCCTTCCCACTTCGGTCCCAATACTCCATCTTTAGGGTCCTTACTGGCCAAGAGGACTCTCCTGAGGACCAGGTCGCCAATGCTAAAGGTGTGTTTTTTGACTTTTGAGTTGAAATAACGAGTGATTTTTTGCTGGTAATGCGCGAGCTGGAGTTGCGAATCTTCTCGTCTTTCATCAACCAAGTCAAGGGAAGCGCAAAGTAGCTCGTGGTTTCGGTCCTGGTCATATGCCTGGACTCTATGCGAAAGTACCTTAATCTCCACAGGGAGGACAGCCTCACTCCCAAAAGCCAGGGAGAAAGGAGTATGACCTGTAGGAGTCCGATACGATGTCTGGTATGCCCACAGAACCTGGGGGAGCTGTTCTGGCCAGACCCCCTTGGCTTCGTCTAGTCTCTTCTTGAGGCTTGCCTTTAGGGTCTTATTGACGGCCTCGACCTGGCCATTTTCCTGAGGATAGGCTACGGACGAGAAGCTTTTCACAATCCCGTACCTTTCGCAAAATTCGGTGAATAGGTCGCTGTCGAACTGAGTCCCATTGTCGGAAACGATTTTCTTGGGCAGCCCGAATCGGCAAATAATGCTCTTAACCACAAAGTCGAGGACTTTTTTGGAAGTTATTGTTGCCAAAGGTTCTACCTCAGCCCACTTCGTAAAGTAGTCGATGGCCACCACGGCGTAGCGGACCCCACCTTTTCCAGTAGGGAGTGCGCCAACCAAGTCGATTCCCCAGACTGTAAATGGCCATGGGGAAGATATCTTCTTCAGCTCGACTGGGGGAGCTCGGGCAACTATGGCGAATCGCTGGCACTTGTCGCACTTCTTGACATAGGAGATCGATTCCTTGGACAGAGTGGGCTAGTAATATCCTTGCCTCAAGACCTTTAGGGCCAAGCTTTGCCCCCCAGTGTGATCCCCACAAAAACCCTCATGCACTTCCTGCAGGATGGCCTTTGCTTCGCCTGGAAGAACACATCGTAGGAGAGGTAGGGAGTGCCCATGCCGGTATAGCATCCCATCTACCATCGCATACCTTGGGGCCTGGTACAGTACCCGCCGCGCATCATTACGCCCTTCTAGTAGCTTCCCTTCGGTGAGATACTCAAGGATGGGGGTCATCCAGGTCAGCCTGGCGTCGATCATCTCGACCTCCGCCCTGACTTCTTCTATACTTGGTTTCTCCAAGAATTCTACCAGCACTAACCCCAAAGCCTCCGTCTCCCCGGAGGTGGCGAGCTTGGCAAGAGCGTCTGCGTTAGCGTTCTGCTCCCGAGGTATCTGCTCGATTGAGCCTCGCCCAAACGCGGACAGCTCGACTTTTACCTTTGCCAGGTAGGCTGCCATCTTGGGTCCTCGTGCTTGATATTCGCCCAGCACCTGGTTTACCACGAGCTGGGAGTCACTGAAGCACTGGACGGAGCTCGCCTTCAGCTCCTGGGCTATTCTCAGCCCGGCCAGCAAAGCTTCGTATTCGGCCTCGTTGTTGGAGGCCTTGAATCCGAATCTCAGCGCCGAGTGGAATCTATTTCCTTCAGGGGATATCAGAATGATTCCAACCCCGGAGCCGTTCTCATTGGATGAGCCATCCACGAAGATCTTCCATGACGCCTGGGCCGAGGTGAGCTGGGATGAGTCTTCTACAGGATCCTCCTGGAATCCTGTGCACTCTGCTACAAAATCGGCCAGGGCTTGACTTTTTATAGCATTTCGTGGGGTGTACAAAATCTCGAACTGACTGAGTTTGATAGCCCACTTTAATAGGCATCCTGATGCTTCAGGTTTTTGCAAAACCTGCCTTAAAGGTTGATCGGTTATGACGTGTATTGAGTGGGACTGGAAGTACGGCCTAAGCTTTCGAGAGGCCGTGATAAGGCAGAACGCCAATTTTTCCATCAATGGGTATCGGGATTCAGCCTTGAGAAGTCTCTTGTTGATGTAGTAGACCGGTTTCTGAACCCGGTCTTCTTCTCGGACCAATATGGCACTAGCTGCATCCTCTGTGACAACTAGGTAGAGAAAAAGGGGCTCTCCTGCCTTTGGTTTGGATAATACGGATGGTTTGGCCAGATGTGCCTTCAAGGCGAGGAAAGCGCTTTCGCACTCCTCTGTCCATTCGAACTTCTTATTTCCTCGGAGCAGGTTGTAGAATGGCAGGCACTTATCGGTGGATTTTGAAATAAACCGATTGAGGGCTGCCACCCTTCCTGTCAAGCCTTGGACGTCTTTGCGCAACCTGGGTGAGGGAAGCTCGAGTAATGACCTGATCTTGTCGGGGTTTGCCTCAATTCCTCGGGTATTGACGATGAAACCCAGGAATTTTCCAGATGCAACTCCAAAAGTGCACTTCTGTGGATTAAGCCTCATGCCATACTCCCGTAGTATCTTGAAGCACTCTTCCAGGTCGGAAACATGGTTATCGACAGTCTTTGACTTGACCAGCATGTCGTCAACGTACACTTCCATGTTCTTCCCGATCTGGTTGGCGAACATTCTATTTACTAACCTCTGGTATGTAGCACCGGCGTTCTTCAGCCCGAACGGCATGACCTTGTAACAATAGACGTTAGTCGGGGTCATGAAGCTGGTGTGCTCCTGGCCTGCCGGATTCATGGCGATCTGATTGTAGCCTGAGTACGCGTCCATAAAGGACATGAGCTCATGCCCAGCCGTGGCATCCACCAATTGGTCAATCATCGGCAAGGGAAAACAATCTTTGGGGCAGGCTTTATTCAGGTTGGAGAAATCAATGCAAGTCCTCCATTTTCCATTGGGCTTTGGGACTAGCACGGGATTGGCAACCCAAATCGGAAACTTGGCTTCACGGATAAAGCTGCATTTCTTGAGCTGGGCTACTTCTTCCTCTAAGGCCTCAGCCCGGGTTGTTCCTAGGCGCCTCTGCTTCTGGGACTTCACAGGAACGCTCTTGTCCAGATGAAGGGTGTGCATGATGACATTTGGACTAATTCCCACCATGTCCTCATGTGACCACGCAAACACATCCAGGTTATCCTGTAAAAACTTAATCAGCTCCGCTTTCCTTTTGCTACAGAGGCTTTTCCCGAGCTTGACCATCCGTGAAAGGTTTTGTGGATCGATGTTTACTTCCTCGAGCTCTTCAATAGCCTAGAGCTCGGACTTATCCTCGCCTATTCGGGGGTCAATATCCTCACTTAAGACGATATTTTCCCCTTCGGCGCTCTGAGGTTTTTCAATCTCAGGATCAGCTAAAGGTTCCTGAGATTCCTCTCCTCCACCTTGGATGGCCATTGCTAGCTGCCCGGGTTTCGATTTTCCCTTCATGGAAATGCTGTAGCATTCCTTGGAAATGAGCTGATCACCACGGACCGTGCATATCCCCGTGGAAGAAGGGAATTTCAGTGCGAGGTGGCGAACGGAGGTGATGGCCTCAAAAGCTATGAGTGTGGGTCGGCCCAAAATAGCATTGTATGCAGTGGAGCAGTCGATGACCACAAACTCGAGAAGTTTGGAGACTGTCCGAGGTCCTTCTCCTAGGGTGATCACCAGCTCGATCGTCCCTGTGGCCGCTGATCCTTCTCCCGAAAAACCATACAGCATTATGGAGGTCGCCTTCAGCTCAGCGACAGTTAAATCCATCTTCTCTAGCGTGGACCGGAATAGAAGGTTTACCGAGCTCCCATTATCGAGCAGCACCCTCCGATTAGTGAGCTGCACTGCTACGACTAGAGGGTCATTATGCGGGAACTGGACATGGCCAGCATCTTCTTCTGTAAAAATGATTGGTTGCCTCTCCAATCGTTGCTGCTTTGGCAAACGCTGCTCCGGGACGAACTCTACTCCATTATGTGCCTTGAGTTCGTTTACGTACCTCTTTTGGGCACCCCTGCTCGTGCCAGCTAAATGAGGACCTCCCGAGATTGTGGATATCTCTCCTCCTATCACTGGAGGAGGGACGTCTTGATCTATCCGAGACCCGGGCTGGCTGATCGGGGCTTCTGGAGCAGGTCGGCTTGCTGGAACCTTATTCCGTGCGTACTGAGCCAAGGGGCCGGCTTTGATGAGAGTTTCTATCTCATCCTTCAAATGCCTACAATCATCAGTGTTGTGGCCAACGTCGTTGTGGAAACGGCAAAACTTGGAGGTGTCTCTCTTCCCCTTCTGGTGCTTTAACGGCTCCGACTTCTTCCAGGGGAGGCGAGCAAAGTTTGCTAGGAAGATGTTCTCCCTAGAGTGGGTGAGCTCTGTATAAGTCGCGTAGACCGACTTAAATTTTTCTACGTACTTATTCTTCTTTGGGCCGTGCTGGTTGCCCTCGCCGTTCCCTTTTCTCTTGCCTCCACCGAACTGATTAATCTGTGTAACATTCTGGGTTGTTTTCGCGACCTCCGTTCCCACTCCAGCGGGCTGCTCAGGGACCTGGTTGGTTCCTGCAGCTGAGGCTTGGGCCTCCTCCAAGTTGATCCATTCCTGGGCCCTATTTAGGAACTCGTTCACTGAGCTAAATCCCTTCATTTGTATTTCTTTCCAGAGTCCCCCTCCAACGAGGATTCCAATCCTCAAGGCCATGAGCTTGGAGCTGTCATTTGCGTCTCTGGCCCGAGCAGCGACATTCGCGAACCTGCTCAAGTAAGCCTTCAAAGGATCGTTGAGCTGCTGCCTCACGTTAGCTAGAGAATCGGCCTGGACGCGGGCGGCCTAGGAGGCTCGGAATGCCCTTTTGAAGTTAGCAAAGAAAGTTTTCCAGGAGCTGATTGATTGTTTTTTGCCTTGTTTGAACCACTGCCTGGCTGGTCCAGTCAGTGTGGAGGGAAATATCAGACACCTCAGCTCAGGGCCAATGTTGTGGGCCATCATCAGGGTGTTGAACATCCCCAGATGATCCGACGGGTCTCCATCTCCGTTGAATTTGGACAGGTGCGGCATACGGAAACCGGGTGGGTAAGCCGTTGCTACTATGCTGGGGGCGAAGAGTTCAAGCTCGTCCCCAGAATCATACTCGTCTTTCTCTTTCTCCGACAGGAGCTTCCTCATTAGCTCCTTCATCTGAGCCAGGCGCTCAAGGTTTTTGTCCTGATTTCCTTGGTTATTCCGGGGCTGCTCGACAGCTCCGGACCCATTGTATACGTTTGGTGGGTTATTGCCCCTCCTATCTTGAGATAGGTTATTTGGGGCGTTCCCACCGTTACGCACCTCGGACAGGTCTCCCCCTGAGCGAGCATGGCTGCCACCTCCTACTGGTTCCCCTCTATGAGAGTTTAGGCGATCTCGAAGGTCGCCCCCCTGGGTGGTTTGAGGACTTTGTGCCGAGCTTAAACATTGGCGCAGGTCTCCACCAGAAAGGTCACTCCGGCGACTGCTGGTCCAGTAGCTCCCGTTAGAAAAACTCGGAGTCCACCTTTGGGGGTGAGGATCCTGGCTCTCTCTCGGTGCCCTGCTACGTCGGGAAGGTCCTGCGAACGGCGGATTTCTCCTGCTGCTTCCATAAGCTGGAATATCACGGATGGGCCGAGGAGGAGACAGATATCTTATTGGAGATGGAGGATGCCTGACCAGAGATGCGATCCTGGTTCCATTAGGGCGGATCAAGTTAGGTGGGGGCCTTTCAGCCCTGCCAACCTGCGAGTCCAGCGCCTGGCGATCTGGACGAGGCGCAGGACGGCTGGTGGGGACGGGCTGGTGCTGTGAGCCCTCCCCGGATCTCCTTCTGGAATTCGCTCGAGCCCTCCTGGGCGCGCTCGAGGCTGGTTGGGAGCTGGGAGTTGAAGTTCGAACCGAGCGGCTATACTGTTGCTCGGCTCTAACCATTCCTTCGAAGTTTGCCTCTTGACGGTGCGATGAGGGAATAGAGTTGGATGTCGTCGGTCTGTCTGAGCGGCTAGGCCTGGACCGATTACCCCGGCGGGACTTATGAGTCTCGCCTTGCCTCTTTCCGACATTAGCATCGGTTGTAAGAGGGGGTAGTCTGGCCAACACCTCCTTAATCTGCTGACTAGCTTTCGCTAGTTGGCTCCTCAGCTGAGCGTTTTCCATTTCTACCGCAGTGTAAAAATCTGGGTTTGGATTAGGTGGCCGGGGCGCCGAACTTCCAGTGTCATCTTGGCCCACCGGCTGTTTGCCCGGCCGCTGCTGGACCTCAGGAATTTGTTCACCGGAGATGGCGGCATGATGAGCCTCCCTCCCATCATGTTGTTCCGCCTCGTTACCGTGTCTTGATCGAGTGGTCATCATAGTTGGATGTTTGCGATAGCACCAATCTAACTAGCTCTCAATGAAAGCACCAAACTGTTGATGCGGTTTTTCGACAACAGGTAATTAAGAAAATAAGAGGAAGGGATTAGTGCTTAACGATGAACCGAAATAGATGAATGATCTTTGTAAATGGACTGGTGACACGACCACATTTTTTAGGTGGTTCAAAGATTAAAATCCTTCTACTCCACCAGTCAATATTATTGCTATATGCTTGGTATTCTTTTACAGGGTATTTCCTTACACAATAGAATCCAACCCTTTGCAACTCCCAGGGTCTCCATATTTATAGGAGAGGGCACCTAGGAGTTGGTAAGAAGGTCATCCCGTGACCTTCTTACCTATCATGTCACTTCTGTGACATTCATGATTAATTCCTAAAACCTGACACATGAAGTGTGGTCTAATCAATATGTAAGGGGGATAATGGGCCGCACGACCCAACCCAGTCGTGGGCGCCTGAATACGCACGTTCATGCTGCGTGTCCGAGAAGTCAGGGATATATCAGACACGTGATGTCTGATACATGCACGTTTACCTTGCGTGGTTGACTTTATAAAAGGTCACAGCCTCCAACTCTAGCTCGTACCACGAGCTGGATGCATCCCTCGACCTGTGGCCTTCAGAGTCCAAACTCAGTCCTTAAGTAATCTTGGCGAACCTTTGGATACCCCGAGCTAACGAGGTCGGACCTGACGAAAACAGCTCCGGTCATGGGGGATACCCGTGGATGATATAATTTAGGTCGTATCTCAGCTCGCTAATAGCCCGTTGGAAAATCAAGGCACACATTATGCATGTATATGAGAATTATATTATGATATGATGTTATATGCGTGCATGTGGGTCCACATTTGAATAATTATGCTATTTTGATAACTTGGCCCATTGAGGGTGAATATGTGTATTTGGGTGCATAACTTGATTTGTGAATGAGATTCCATTATTGTGGAGATATATTCGAGCTATTCGGCATGAGACGGTCATATATAATGGATTAGCAGTTTTGTCATAACGGGGTCAATTTTGGGGTAGTAGAAATGTTTATTTGATGATAAATTGGGAATATTTGAGATCAGGGTGAAATTTCGGAGGTTTTGACTATAATGTCCCCGGGGGTATTTTTGGGACCCCGAGCATTAGGTTTTATTTGAGGTTACTTAAGCTTGAAGTAGCTGTCAGATAGAACGTACGATTAGAAAACCTCTCGTTCTCCCTTTCGATAGTTCGTTTTACCGTTTGAGCATTTTCGAAGATATCTCGAGTTTTAAGAGTCGGAATCAAGTGAGGATCGAGACATAGCAATCCTAGGAAAGATTAGAAGCTTCTTAACCGAAGGATTTGATGGAAAACAACCCAATCGAAGGTAATCGAAGTTTAAGTTTTGAGTTTTTCGAGTTTCTAAGCTTTGAATTGATTTTGTAAATTGTTGAATTTTTGGTTGGTTTGAACCTTGGGTTTTGAGGGTTTTGGAGCTTTGGGAAGCTTGGGAAGCTTGGGAACTTTGTTTTGATGATTGGGGAATGCTTAGGTATGATTTTGGAGGCTTTGGAGTGTTAAAAATATGTTTGAGAATAGCCCAGAGTTGGGGGTCGCGGCCCTGTTCTTGGGGTGCTGCGGCCCTGCCTTGAAGAAGCAGGTGGGGTTCTTTGTGCCTACTGGGCGCCGCGGCCCTTGATGGAGGGCGCCATGGCCCTTGCTTCAAGAAGTTTTGGGGGCCGCGGCCCAAGGTGCCAAGGCCGCAGCCCTTACCCTGTTTTCACCCCGTTTGCTCGTTTTGACCCCGGGAACTTAGCTATAGGCCTCGGGAGTGTTCCTACTACTTGGATTAGTTGGGATTGATCTTCCGGAGGCTAGATATTGGTGTGGAAACCTATGTTGATCGTTATTATTGATGATGTCCCGTGTTTGGTTATGATTAGATGACCGCTAAAGGACTAAAAGTTTATCGTTCTCACGGGTCGTTCTTTTAATCTTTCTAGCTCGAATCTGAGGTAAGAAAACTGCACCCTGAGTATATATGACATGTGTGATTATTATTGAGGCATTTTGATTGATAAATGTGGACATGGATTGCCTATTGAATGCTAGCGAATGTTGAATACTTGTATATGTACTGACTAGTCAAGGGCGCTGACCTAAAGAGTCAGAAATGGCATAGCGTCACGAACACCGAGCCAAATGAAGATTAGATCTAATTGATATCAGCGTTGAATGACTCACATGGGGTATTAACGCTGGACCGACCCTAAGGTCGATGAACTTATAAGCGCTTGTCTGGTCTAAGACTAGTTATTCAGAGCCAGGGCATATGGCCCCGGTGACTGTTTGTCACATGGCTAGGGAACGTTGTTCCAAGGTTATGACTCTAAGGTCATGAGGAAGGTTATGTTGGTGACTATTCACCATACACCTATCCTGTTCAAACTTATGAGAGGTTCACTAATCAAATAAGCCCGAGTGACCCTATCGTCACATGGATATAGGGGGTTGTACCCACTTTTGTGATTGTTGCGACTGTCACCTATTTGTTTGGACTGATGGTCCGGAATGATTATTATGATAATTGTTGATATTATATCATGCTTTATTGTGTTTTCTTGCTGGGCCTTGGCTCATGGGTGCTATGTGGTGCAGGTAAAGGGAAAGAAAAGTTCACCCAGCCTTGAGTGGAGAGCTTAGGTGGTGATATGTACATATGCGGCCGCTTGACCACCACGGCCAAGGCGTTCTCAGAGGAACTAGGGGGTTTACCCTATTTTGCCGCTTAGGTCAGCAGGATTGTAAATTTGAAACAGTAATGACCATTTTGTACTGAGAACAACTTGTAAATGTTTTGATTAGCTCTTCAAAGCAGTTTGTAATGAAAATATCCATTTCCTTTTTAGTAGTTTTTCACCTTAACCTGTTAATTACACTTAGAGCACGTTTTTTACCAAAGGACTCGGGTAGCGGGTCAAATTTCCGGTCCACCATTCACCGTAACTGTTCTGGGGTAACCAGGGCGTTACACTGGTCGTATAATTTGATTTATTTACTTCTAAGATTGTAATCCTATAATAATTGTATTGAATATTTCCTCTTTATTACCTTGATACGTCGTTATTAAGAACAGTTAAGGCCCATTGGCCCGGGTAACCCTCCTTGAGCCTATAAATATGCATGAAATAGCTCAAGGAAATGACTTTTTGATCTCTTAATCTTTTTTCTGAGTATTGAGAGAAAGAGAACTATAGTGTGATTATCCATCGTTTTATTGTAATTCCTTCAAGGTTTGTGAAACTCAAGAACCCTAGTTCTTTGATCACGACTTTGAGATTCAATATTAATAATAGCAATAAGTGGACATAGGTCATTACCAATCTTTGGGGCCGAACCACTATAAATCATTGGTGTTTTCTTCTTTTCCATTAGATTAAACTCTTAATTGTCGTCTCATTTTCTGTCATATATTTGACTCCGTGTCGTTGGCCAAATCGAGGGTCAACATTTACCTTTAACTTTTACATTACACAATTTATCGGCTTCTCTATTTTTTTATATCATTTAAATATTATATTTTTTTAATATCTTTTATTCATTTCAAATATTTTCTCTAGTTATCAATAATATTCTTATATATATAAACACATATTAATCAAGTAAATATCAGCATTCATATCCCATTCTAATCATTTAAGCATATAAACACGTATGCACAATTACCAAACCCTGAGTCAAGCTTGTCTTTAACGGTGAATGTACATGTCCAGCCAGTCTTCAGGAACCCTTAAACCTAGGACGCTCTGATACCAAGTTGTAACGTCCTGGATAGCCAAGACCGTTATACTGTGTGTTTATAAAGGTGCAAGACTTGATAATCAAGTCATTTAGTTAGAAATGTGTTACTGAAACTGTAATTGAACTAGGTTGAAAGATTTTGGCCACAAAAGCTACATTTCATATAATCAAACATTCGTTTACATGAGATCCCAGAGGTAATAATGTTAAAAGACAGTTTACAAAATTTCAGGATAAAAGTACAGCTACTAGCTACTCTAAGGGTAAAACAGACATTTAGGCTATTCCCATCCTATACCACTTCTCGGCCGTGGTGGACGATCAGCTGACTATGTACATTCAGCCTCAAAGCTCTCCCACTCAGGACTAGTCTACTCTACCCTTGCCTTTACCTGCACCACGTAGCACCCGTGAGCCAAGGCCCAGCAATAAAACACAATAATAGAGCACAATCATCAATCAAAGAGTCAGATAATTCATACAGTATAATCATACACTCAACGATCCAAAATATCCATATAATCAAGCATTCAGCATACCAAGCTTATCAATTCACATGTAATAATCGGGGTCGACGCCCTTCGGTCGCACCCCCTATATATCCCACTGACTCCGACCCGCTTAAACTGAGCTCAGTGAATATCAAGCTGTCCTCAGCTACCAGTGGCCGAGCCGCGCCCTGTGCGCAAATATTGATTCCAGCACTCTTAGGTCGTTTATCACATGTCCCATGGCATAATACCATCTATGAAATCATTCAGATATAGGGAGCTCTTAGTCCCAATACAATTAGATAACCGGGTGTAGTTTTCTTACCTTCGATTCTATTATCTTTGATCAATGAAACCGACCCTCAAGCACGATCCCTTCCAAGCCCTAGGATACACCTAGTCACAGCCATAGATCATAATCATCACCAAACTTCAATTCCAAAAACTAGCCTCGGGACCAATCCCAAGCCCTCAGAAAGCCCTAATTCCACCAAACGGGGTGGTGGAATCAAATCCCGAGCCCCCGGGGCATAAACCCTAAGAAATATCCCAAAAACCCTCTTCTGGAAATAGGGTAGCACTACAGCGCCACAAAGAGGGTGTTATAGCGCTACAAATAGAGCCAACAGACTCCCAGACCACATGGCCTAGTGCTGTAGCGCCCAAAGGCTAGTGCTACAGCGCTAGTCAAAGCCAGACAACACCCTTATTTTCCCCTTTGAACTTCCTCGAACCAAAACTCTCCAAAACCCCTCCAAACCTCAACCAAACACCAAAACAAGCCTACCATCATCTATAACTCACCCCATATGACCCAACCATATGAAACTTGAGCACATGCACCCCAAAATTAAGAAACCACCATGATTGAGCTTGAAGCTCAAAAACTCAACAGAAACTTCAGAACTTTAAAGCTAGAATTTCATACCTTCAATAGAGAATTTCAACCTAGGTTATCTTCCACACCTCCTCAGCTTTCAACTCCTCAAATCCTCAGGCTTAACTCCCTATAATTCCCATCAAAACTCTGCTTAGAAAACCATTTAAACATAAAAACCAGAAACTGAAGAAAATTTTGAAAAGGGTGAGTAGCCTCTGCTAATCCTCAAGCTTAATCAAGGTCCCTAACTCCAAGCTCTAGCCCAAGCTCTCCCTGAGTTACAGCTTCAGAAAATCCTCAAGAAATGAAGAAGAATGGCCAACTGAGTGAGAGAAAAGGGTTAGCCTAAGAGTTATGTTTTTCCTTCCTTCCTTCCTTCCTTCCTTCCTTCTTCTTTTCTTTTATTTTTCAGCTTCCTTTAGTTTCTAAACATTCCACTAAGTGTAAAAAGGCAGAGTAATACTTATCCCTTATTAAGCCAAATGACCACATTGCCCTCCCAATAATAACTGAACCTTTAAATCATTCAAAGGGCATTTTGGTCATTACTCCCAATTCCCGCTAACTCCTCGAGTGTCTTTAATATTTACCGCTTACTTCCCGAGACCCAACTAATCACCAATTATATTCCTCAATATCAAATAATCTCCAATATACTTCTCAAATTCCCATAAATACCCCCGGACTCCCCCGAGCCTATGTATAAATCCCCGCCGTGACTTTTCCGCTAAACCGCTCACTAGGATCGCCTCGAGTCACAAGCTGCGAATATATCCACATAATAATGTGGTCTCAAAAATTTATCACAAATATTAACACGTATGCCCTCGATAGGCCAAAATTTATGAATATGCCCTTCTAACCTAATCAGGGCCTACATGCATACTAGTACACATAGTCATGCATCACATATATCCAAATAATTATATAAGCATGCTTATCACATAATCATGCATTTAATCATTTAATTCACATATAATCCAATTACGCCCTCTCGGCATCCTAATCAAGGCCCTTAAGTCTTATTAGTAAATTTGGGTCGTTACAGTGAGGAAGAGAGGGCAAAAGAGAAAAGGACCGAGAAAGAAAGAAAAAAGATAAAAAAAATTGATTTTTTTAAAATTAATTAATTATTTTTTCATCTATTATTTTTAAAATCAATTAATAATATTTTTTTTAATTATGAGGTAGACGAATAGTAGAGCAACACATGGCATCTCAATCAGTTTCAGGTGTATTTAACGAAGCTCGTAGTTACGAAAGTGCAGAAAATGTAACGTTCAGTATATTTGTCGCAAAAAAAATTTAGGTAAAACCAAAAACATTAGGTATTTATGTCACAAATACCCCAATTTGAATAATTTACCGTGCTGAAAACACAGTTAAAATAATTTGTTACACGCGTTCCTATTTTTTTACACGTGTGAAAAAGACTATTTAAACCATATTTTTCGATGTGGTAAATTATTCAGAATTTTCTGAAAAATTTGTGGAATGTCCTAAATATCTAAATAACTACAATGTATACCATCATATAAAATTTGGGATTATAACTATCAAGGTGCCAAAAATACAATATGCTCATTTTTTAGGTGCACTTTAGAAGCCCCCAATATATTTTTATCAATTTTTCGTTTTAATTATAATAAATCAATCTGGTAGCTTCTCTAGTGCATACCTTATTTTTGGGTGTACTGGTATACCTCCTAAAATTTTTGACACACGAATGCTTATAATCCCAATTTTTTTTTACGGTGTATATTATAGTTATTTAAAACATTCTTCAAAATTTTGGGAAATTCTTAATAATGTACCATTCTGAAAACAAGGTTCAAACAACTTTTTTTCATGCATAACTTTTTTTTTATATGCGTTTGAAATTGCATATTTGAACCTGGATTTCGAAGTGATAAATTATTCAGAATTTTTTAAAATTTGTAGGATATCCTACATAACTACAATGTACACTACCATAAATAAAAATGTGATTATAACTATCCACGTGCCGAAAACACTAAGGGTACACCCAAAAATAGGGTGTGCATTGAAGAATTTCCCAATCAATTATTAGTTTTTTTTAGGGTTTATACATTTTTGGACCAAGTGATTTCTCCAATAACCTGTTTGAACTCTGTGTTTTGACAAATTATTATATGGACCCTGTATTTTGGAAAATGGTTCAAATAGATCCTTAAACCCAATTTTGATGAAGAAAAAATTGAATATAACAACATAGTTGTTAGGAAGAATGCTTTTTATTTTGTTTAGAATTGTTAGTTTGGTATATTATTTGTGATTTTTGTTCAAAATGTTTTGACCAAAATTGGGTTTGGGGTTCTATTTGAACCATTTTATAAAATACAGAGTCCAAAAAGTAATTTGTCAAAACACAGGATCCAAACAAGTAATGAAACAAAGCACAAAGTCAAAAAATGTATAAGCCCTTTTTTAGATAATAAAAGTACAACCCAAGTATGGAAAGATTAGGGATGTTCATCAAACCACCCACACCACACTGCACTAAAATTTACAGTTTGGAACCCTTTGTGTTGCGGCTATGGTTTGCATTTTTGCCAAAATTGCGCGGTGCGGTTTGTGGTTTTGAATTTTATAAATATAGTTCAAACCGCACTTCATAGTTATATATTTATATCAATTTTTTTTGTATTATTTTTTTTTCAATTTTACCACATTTATACTTAATGCATATATATAGTATAATATACACAATATCTAGAAAAATTATTATGTTTCATAGGATGTTAACACATATTCTACTTCAACCTAAAGATATTCTTCTGTAACACCCTACTTCCTTAGAGTCGTTACTATGTGAGTTAAAAATGTGTTATTAGCTCGCTAATCGGGGTTTTAGGTTAAAAATGTGGCTAAACTGAAATAAAACTCGTTTAATGACATTAATTATAAAAATTTGGACATTCATTGAAATCATAAAAAGTTATGCAGTCGGGATCCCAAAATACTGTTTAGAAAACATATTACAATAAAAAATATAATTACAGTCGACCTAAGTGACCAAGAGGTTTATTACAACATTCTTTCCAAAATAAACTTGACCGTGGCAGCTAGTGTTATATTATTTTATAATATAATGTAATATTATATTATATTATATTATAATATAATGTTTTAGATTAAATAAATGTGACAAAGAGTGTCACATATTGTAACATATAATAGATAGTTACTATATTTAGATATATGAGAAATATCCAAACATGTAACATATTTGGTGTTACAAATTCAGCTACAAATTTATAACTTCCAAATATTACCCTTTATTGTGTAAATTTGGTGTTACACAATATTGAGATGAATTTCATAAAGCCATATGTGAAAAGGTTGTTAGAGATATGATTTTAACCCCAATAATGTGTTTTGGGGGTTCAAAATCATTTGGGAGGGTTTGGAACCGTTTGGAAAAACAGTACAAAATTTTGTGCTGAAAATGGTCAGTGGTCGTGGCCACTGAATGTTGGTGGCTGTAGCCTGTGGGACAGAGAGTAGTGGTTGCAGCCACTAATGTCCCTGGCTGCGGCCACAGGCCAAAAACTGACCAATTTTCAGTTTTTTCCAAATTGTGTTAAACAGCTCAAAAAAACCCAAATAACTCCCAAATCTCACTTTTAATTCCATAAACATCCAATTTATCATTGGTAACAACCATGGGGGTTGGTGGAATTTGAAATTCAAAGGGTTTCTCTAAACTCTATAAATAGGAGCCTATTGCTCACTTGAAAGACACAATTTTTCTATCCATTAGAGCACTTGGCTAGAAACACCTTGAGGCTTGATAATTCCAGAAAGCATTTCCTATAATCTGTGAGAGATCCATTAGTGCTTGAGTTAGGGGGAAATAAGCTTTTGGACAAAGGTTTCAAACCTTGTTCAAGTTGGTGATCCCCAACACTCTTCACTTTGGTAGTGTGAGTGAGAGTTGTTTATCTTTTGTTTCTTGTTCCTTTCTTTTATTCTATTTCTTTTCATCTTTATATTCTTCTTCTCTATTTACTTGTATTTCTTGTTTAAGAATTGTAATATTTTCTTTTCTTTTGTTTCAAACACTTTAATTTATTTGTAATCTTTTGCTTGGAGTTGTATTTCATAATTCTCTTCTTCTTCTTCTTCTTCTTCTTCTTCTTCTTCTTCTTCTTCTTCTTCTTCTTCTTCTTCTTCTTCTTCTGTTCATTTGTATTTTCAGTTATAGAGTTATAACACATTATTTAATCAATCCTTATCTATTATAATATTTTTGCATAGAGTTGTAATTTTCTTACCATTTCAATTGAGACAAATACACTTTTTCCTAACATTCAAAAGCCTACCCTTGTTTGTTTCAATGGAAGGTGAAACCATCAAGATAATAAATCAAGACCTAGTGAGGTTTGATAGGTTTGATGGGTCCAATTTCACTAGGTGGAAAGACAAGGTGAGATTCCTTTTGACCACTCTCAAAATCACCTACATTCTAGATTCCACTCTAGAACCTCTCCCAACGCCGTCCGACAAGGACACTCCCGAGGAAGTGGAGAAAAGAAGGAAGAGGGAGGAGGACAATCTCCTTTGTAGGGGTCATATCCTCAATGCCATTTCTGATAGGCTCTATGACCTCTACACCAAGATCAAATTGGCCAAGGAGATATGGGATGCACTTGAGACAAAGTTCAAGGCAGAAGAGGAAGGTACCAAAAAGTTTTTGATATCTCAATACTTTGATTTCAAATTGTTTGGTGATAAACCTATTCTTCCTCAAATACATGAAATGCAAATAATTGTTAACAAATTGAAAGTGTTAAAGATTGAGCTTCCCGAGGCCTTTCAAGTTGGTGCTATAGTGGCTAAATTACCACCAACTTGGAAGAGCTATAGGAAAAGAATCATTCATAAAAATGAATTGGAGGAAATCCGAAAACATATTCGAATCAAAGAGGAATCGATATGTAGAGATAAACTTGTGGAGGGGTCTAATGGAGAGACTTCCAAAGCAAATGCGGTGTCACAACCAAAACATCCCAAAAACAAAGGGAAAAAGGGTAACGAGAAATCCTTGGGTCCAAAAACCAACCCAAACAAGTTTAAGGGGGAGAAAGGTCCTTGATTTGTGTGTGGGAAAAAGGGTCACTATGCTAGAGAGTATAGGCATAGAAAAGACGAACAAGAACCTAAGGTGAATGCAACTCAAGAGGAAAACATAGTTGCTACCCTTAGTGAGGTGAATGCAGTCTAAGACAAGGTGAAAGGGTGGTGGTATGATACATGTACTACCGTCCATGTCACCTATGACAAATCATTGTTCAAGACCTTTGAAGAGTCAAAGGGCAACCATGAGATTCAAATGGGCAATGAGGGCAAATCCAAGGTACTTGGCAAAGGTATCATTGAAGTCTTTTTCACCTCCGGCAAGAAAGTTACATTAGTGAATGTACTTTATGTTCCCGAAATGAGTAGAAACTTGGTAAGTGGTTATTTGCTTGGCAAGCCCGGCATTAAAGCCGTTTTTGAGTCCGGTAAACTTATACTTACCAAATCAAATGTATTTTTGGGAAAGGGGTACTCTTGTGAGGGTATGGTTAAATTATGCACCAATGATGTAACTTTCAATGTTATCAATAAAAATGCTAATTCCGTCTATATAGTTGAGAATGATTCTTTATTTTTGTGGCATCTTAGACTATCACATATAGGTTTTTCAACCATGAAAAGAGTAGTAAAATGTGGTATGATTGCATGCAATATTAAAAACTATGGTAAATGTGAAACATGTGTTAAAGCAAAAATGATTAAGAAACCATTTCCTAGTGTAGAAAGATCATCTAATTTACTAGATATAATCCATAGTGATCTTTGTAAATTAAATGTTTTTTTAACTATAGGTGGTAAAAGGTATTTTCTTACTTTTATAGATGATTTTAGTAGATATACCTATGCGTTTCTTTTAAAGCATAAATATGAAACTTTTGATGCTTTTAAATTATATAAATTAGAAGTTGAAAATCAACTAAATAAATAGATTAATGTGCTAAGAAGTGATAGAGGGGGAGAGTACTTCTTTAATGAATTCAATACATTTTGTCTAAGAAAATGGTATAATTCATGAGTGCACCGCACCTTATACACCACAACACTATGGTGTTGACGAAAGGGAAAATAGGACTTATCTAGAGATGATAAATTCTATGTTGGTGTTTTCTAAGTTGAATTTCAACTTATGGGGTGAAGCGTTATTAACCGCTTGTCCCATTCTTAATCGAATGCCGATGAAGAAAAATGAGATATCTCCATATGAGTTATGGAAAGGAAGAAAACCCAGCATAGGGTACTTCAAAGTGTGGGGTTGTCTTGCATATTGCAAGAAAAATGAACCTAATAGAATAAAGTTAGGTTCAAGAGCCATAAAGTGTGCTTTTGTTGGTTATGCCAACAATAGTAAAGATTATAGGCTATTATACTTAGAGTCTAATATTGTGAATGAATCTAGAGAAGTTGAATTCTTTGAGCACATGTTATGTGACAATAATTCTCAAGCTTCAACATCTCTAAATGAGAATTTGTTATATGAGAACAATTCTCAAGCTTCTATATCCAAAAATGATTCTCAATAGGAGAATTCTCAAAAGAATGTAAAGCAACCCTTTGAACTTAGAAGAAGTCAAAGGCTTAAAAAGGAGAAAAGTCTAGTAGTGGATGAGATAGATTCTCAACAAATTTCATTCTACATGGTAGAAGGAAATAGAGAGGAAGTCATTAGGAAAATTTCTATTGTACTTCTAGTTGAGGATGATCCTAAGACTTATAAAGAAGCTATGCAGTCGAGAGATAGTGCATTTTGGAAAGAAGCCATCAATGATGAGATGGATTCCATTCTTTCCAATAACACTTGGGAATTGGTAGACCTTCCACCGGGGTCTAAGCCAATTGAGCGTAAGTGGGTATTTAGGAGAAAATACCTCACTGACGGCACTATTCAAACCTTTAAAGCTAGATTAGTAGATAAAGGGTTTAGGCAAAAAGAGAGTATCGATTATTTCGATACCTATGCGCCTGTTGCAAGAACAACTTCTATAAGAATTTTGTTCGCTTTAGCTTCTATACACAACTTGTATGTTCATCAAATGGATGTCAAAACGGCATTCCTTAATGGTGACCTCAATGAGAAGGTCTATATGGAACAACCTGAAGGGTTTGTCCTACCAAAATATGAACATGATCAAGCCATCATGTCTAATGGGTTTAGACATAACAATGGACACAAGTGTTTGTATTCCAAAACTTGTAAGGGATATGTGATCATTGTTTGCTTATATGTGGATGACATGCTTATTCTAAGTGATAGCATGAAAGGGATAGAAGAAACAAAGAGGTTTCTATCATCAACCTTCAAGATGAAAGATCTTGGAGAAGTTGACACCATACTTGGTATCAAAGTAAAGAAACATAGTGCGGGTTTTGCGTTGGGTCAAGCCCACTATGTTGAGAAAGTATTGAACAAATTTAACCATCTCAAGGTTAAAGATGCCAATACTCCATTAGATCATAGTGTAAAACTAGAGAAGAATGAAGGAAGAACAGTGGCTCAATTGGAGTATGCTAGTGCTATAGGAAGTCTAATGTACGCTACTCAATGTACTAGACCTGATATAGCATTTGCGGTGAGTAAACTTAGTAGGTTTACAAGTAATCCAAGTGTGGATCACTGGAAGGCTATTTGAAGAGTCCTAGGTTATCTCAAGAAAACCAAAGGACTAAGCCTTCACTACTCCAAATTTCCTTCAATCTTAGAAGGATATACAGATGCAAGCTGGATATCCAATCTTAGGGACAACTTGTCCACAACTGGTTGGGTATTTACACTTGGTGGGGGTGCAATTTCTTAGGGTTTCAAGAAACAAACTTGTATATCTCATTCCACTATGGAAGCAGAGTTTATAGCTCTAGCTGCTACTGGAAAAGAGGCTGGATGGTTAAAGGGTCTGTTGATAGAGATACCCTTAATCAAAGAGAATGTATCCACTATATCAATACATTGGGATAGTCAAGCGACATTTGCTAGAGCATACAGCGGAGTGTACAATGGGAAGTCTAGACACATTAGTCTAAGACATGGATATGTAAGAGAATTGATTCAAAGAGAAGTCATCTCAATATCTTATGTGAGAACAAGTGAAAATCTGGCAGATCCTTTCACTAAGCCACTAACGAAGGATTTAGTGGCTACATCATCTCGAGGGATGGGACTTAAACTCCCTAAAGAGATTCATAATTGATGGTAACCTATCTTAACACTAGTTATTCAACATGTGTTAGGTTCAATAGCTAACAACAAGTCAATCAAGTGAATATTAGTTGTACTCAAAACAAGTCCCATCTGAGATATTGAGTACTTGTGAGTTACCAAGTTAAGGTTTAAAATAAAAGGTTTTTTGATAGAATTCTATCTTGTGAAGACAAGTATTTTTGGCAACAAAATATTGTAAGAATTCTACCTATATGGACCTAGGGGTGGTGCTGCCTCTCATGAGAATTGGGAGTATTCTCAAGAACATCCATGAATGGAAAGTCCACATGGCCATTAACGGTGTAAAGCGAGACATAGAGGTCTCAAGTGAACATCGCAAAGGTGTGTGTGTTATCACTGATTTGTTATCATGAAAAGATGGTTCAATGCCTAGTGCAACCAAATTTTCGACAAATTTTGTGATAATTACACTATAGTAAAGTTCAAGTTGAAAAACACTTTACTTTATGCACTAATGCAATGACTTCTATAAGAGAGAGCTCTTATTTAATCAAGTG
Source organism: Humulus lupulus (assembly GCF_963169125.1). Taxonomy (NCBI): domain Eukaryota; kingdom Viridiplantae; phylum Streptophyta; class Magnoliopsida; order Rosales; family Cannabaceae; genus Humulus; species Humulus lupulus. Next base: position 53,862,933 of record NC_084799.1, read on the forward strand.
GGGGATTTGTTATATTTTAAATATAATGATTGATTAAATAAGTGTTACAATAGATAACTATTTAATCTAGTGGGGGAATGTTATATTATTTTATAATATAATGTAATATTATATTATATTATAATATAATATTTTAGATTAAATAAATGTGACAAAGAGTGTCACATATTGTAACATATAATAGAGAGTTACAATATTTAGATATATGAGAAATATCCAAATATGTAACATATTTGGTGTTACAAATTCAGCTTCAAATTTGTAACTTCCAAATATTACCATTTATTGTGTAGATTTGGTGTTACACAATATTGAGATGAATTTCATAAAGTCATATGTGAAATGGTTGTTAGAGATATGATTTTAACCCCAATAATGTGTTTTGGGGGTTACAAAATCATTTTGGAGAGTTTGGAACCGTTTGGAAAAACATCACAAAATTTTGTGCTGAAAATGGTCAGTGGTCGCGCACTGTGGGACAGAGAGCAGTGGCCGCGGCCACTAATGTCCCTGGTCGCGGCCACAGGCCAAATACTGACCAATTTTCAGTTTTTTCCAAATTGTGTTGAACGGCTCCAAATAACTCCCAAATCTCACTTTTAATTCCATAAACATCCAATTTATCATTAGTAACAGCCATGGGGGTTGCTGGAATTTGAAATTCAAAGGGTTTCTCTAAACTCTATAAATAGAAGCCTATTGCTCACTTGAAAGACACAATTTTTCTATCCATTAGAGCACTTGGCTAGAAACACCTTGAGGCTTGATAATTCCAGAAAGCATTTCCTATAATCTGTGAGAGATCCCTTAATGCTTGAGTTAGGGGGAAATAAGCTTTTGGACAAAAGTTTCAAACCTTGTTCAAGTTGGTGATCCCCCACACTCTTCACTTTAGTAGTGTGAGTGAGAGTTGTTTATCTTTTGTTTCTTGTTCCTTTCTTTTAATCTATTGCTTTTCATCTTTATATTCTTCTTCTTTATTTACTTGTATTTCTTGTTTAAGAGTTGTAATCTTTTCTTTTCTTTTGTTTCAAACACTTTACTTTATTTGTAATATTTTGCTTAGAGTTGTATTTCACTATTCTCTTCTTCTTCTTCTTCTTTTGTTCATTTGTATTTTTAGTTATAGAGTTGTAACACTTTATTTAATCAATCCTTGTCTATTGTAATATTTTGCATAGAGTTGTAATTTTCTTACCATTTCCATTAAGACAAATACATTTTTTCCTAACAGCTAGGTAGGCTGAACATGTACCTGTCACTCCACACTCTCCGTACTCATGGTTGGTCGACCTTTCCTTTGCCCTTACCTGCAAGCCCAGCAAGAAAACTGAACATATAACATAACATTCCATAGCATATAGAAAAACATCCAAAAATGGCTAAACACATAGCGGCCTATGCCGTCTTAGGCGCTTTACCAGGCCCTAGGTTTGCGGTCTTCACCGAGCGGGTGGATTCGGCACCCTAGAAGGGTCTCACCCTAGAGGTATGCACTCAACATGCTTAACGTCGATCCTGACCCCTTGCCATACCTGGCTTCATGCCGTTCTCGACCTCCCCCGTTCCCGACCCTTGCCGTTCATTCATAAACATATATATCATTCACAGATATTTGCACATATATTAAACATAAACAATAGGGTCACACCCTGAAACACAAACAATAGGGTTGTGCCCTGCTCTACTGGTACAACTGTTTTCTTACATGTGTCCTAAGCTGATAATCCAATGCGATCCTGAGCACAATCCCCTAATCCGAGCCTTGTTGAAAACCTAATCACAATGCATTCATAATAACCATCCATCAAGTTCTAAACCAATAAATAACTTTGGAATATTAGTCTAGCCTCCGGGACCTTGGATTCTACTAAACCAGGTGGTAGAATCCTTCCCGAGCCTTAACATTCGAGTTCCCGAGCTAAAAACCTCCATCTCCCCTTTCTTCCCATTTAGGGCCGCAACATGCCCTCTAGGGTCGCAGCCCCCTACTAGTCAGAGGGTAAATCCCTCCCTGCTGGAGGACACAGGTCGCGCCGCGCTAGGCCTTGCGTCGCAATGCCTGGTGAATTTCTGAGGCCTCTCCAGCCTATTTGAACAAGCGGGTCGCAGCGCCTGAAGAACAGGGTCGCGGCTCGGGCCCTAGAAAACCACCATTTTCCTGCATTTTTCTGCGAGCCTAATCCACTAATTCACACCCCACATCAATTAAACCCATAATTGAGCCTAGACTTCCTTTCCACACAACCTAGGCTTCATAACAATCTCTGAAACAATTCATATACTCACCGAAATCCACCTTCCATGCGAACTTAATATTCTAGAAAAATTTAACATAATCAAACTAAAATCAATCCTTACCTCTGTGATATCTCCCACCCTGAATTGATTTCCCAAGCACATCAAAGTTCTTAGTCTAGAATCTTCAAAGTTCTTCAAGCCTTCAAACACCAAAAGAGGGAGAGAGAGAACCGAACGATAGAGAAAGACTTGGAGCTGAAGTTATTTTTTTTTTCTTTTTTTTTTACTTAATTCCAGTGCTTTATCAAAGCCACTCAGCTACCTAGGTCCATTCTAGCTTCCCAATGACCAAAATGCCCCTATGTCTATCTTAAATCCTCTAGTGCCACCAAGGGCAATCTCGTCAATTGCCACATCCTGCAAAATCCTCGAGTGTTCCCATAAATCCCTATTTAATCCCGACATGTCCAAATAGTTTCTAAATTACTACCCGTTACCCGATAATTCTCGAATACTTACTATATTCCCAAAATACCCATAGGCTCCTCCCGAGCCGGGTATTCAATCCCGTTGTGACTATTTAACTATTCTGCTCCCCAGGACCGTCTCGGATCGCACATGATAAATATATCACCACACACTTGTGGTATCAATCATAATACACACATATATCACATTTATCCCCTCAATTGGCTAAAATTACAGATATGTCCCTAATAACCAAATGGAGCCCACATGCATATTTAATTCACCTAAACATGCATTTCTAATCACATAATCACTAAATTCACATATTAACATAATTAAGTCAATTATTGCCCTCCCAGCACGCTAATAAAGGCCCTAAGTCTTATTAGCAAATTTGGGACGCTGCATCTTCCTTAATTAAAACATTTACTTCTATATCACATTTTCTTTTTTTCATTACCTTGTTGTATTTTTATTGTTTTACTTAAAGTGTATTAGTTTGTTATATCTTTATTGTTTTGTTGAACACTCTTTAATTATGAGATGCTCAATGAATCTTTATTAATTATTAAATATTTAGCGATATGTATAAATTGTTGAGATTGGTTAATATAATGGTTAAGATGTTTACATGATGAGGTGAAAAACACTTAACAATTTCCACTTATGTTGAAGTGAAAACATGAGATTGTGACTTTTATGGGTCTAAAGTGATACAATAAGGTATCTAAACATTCCCAAAAAGTTTGGAGGCATTCAGAGATATTTTGGGGTCATGCCCGGGGCGTTAATACAGAAGCATGTGTGTTGTATCGCTTGTGGGAGGCGGCGTATCTCCTAAAAGTGCCTAGGAGGCAAAACCCCCAGCAGGCGGCACATTGCTTGGGTAGTCCGTACGGGACCGTACAGTTACGTGACTTAGCTCCAAATGATGTGTTTAAAATCTCTAATCCTATTGGTTGGACTTAATGACGGTGCCTACACTATAAATAATAAGTTTCGCAACTCTAAAGTGATGGCACTGCGGCTCAAAATGCCCAAATAATAGCGTCGCGACTCAAAATGCTAGTAGAACGAACCTCGTTCAACCCAGATTTTTCCTTCTCTGTCTTCCACAGTGCCACAACCCTTAAGACACAGTGTCGCGGCTCAAAATCAGTTTTTCTCCGAAATTCGCCTTTTCCATCTCGTGAACCTCGTTGAAGGCCAAAATCAACCCAGCAAAGATCTCTTAACTTTTGTTTCTCCAAATTAAGAATTTTATGCTCATAATCCCAAGATATTTCCATGTTTTTATCCCATTTCTTTATTTTTCATAAGATCCTGAAACACTAGCAAACATAAACATCATATTGCACAAACACAACTATAAAGGCATATAAATTCCCTAAAACGACTCTCCAAAACACTATAAAATCTAACCCAACACACATCATTTCAAACATATAATTTTTCTTAGGAACTTTAATGTCATATATATAAACTTTTTTTTTTGCTGGAAGTCATATATATAAACTTAGTTCATTGTTTTAATCCTTTAGAAAAATTCCAAAATCCTTATAATATCTTAATCATGACCATAAGAAATTTCAATACTTAATTAGGTAATATCACCCAATTTATAAAACCCAATTTCATACCATAATAATGATAGCAAGGCATTAAACTGTCATTTAAAATATCCATAAAACATCATATCAAATTATATATCCAAATCATGCCTAAAATGTCTTAAACCACTTAGATCAAAGGTTAGCTTTATCTTAGTAACTTGGAGAATTTTTGACAAAGTTTCCCCTTAATTTTTGTCTATCCCCAAATATAAAATTCAATAAGTAATCAATCATCAAATAACTTGCCATAACAACTTATCTCAAAAACCAACATAATTCATCACAAAATTATCATATACTGATTTCGATAAAATTCTAATTTCCAAGATCATCACCCAAATTAAATGAATCTCCACATCTATTCTAACATTTAAAAATATATTAAACCTCTTATAAACTCAATCAAATCACCAATAACTAGTTCTTACTCCAAGAACCACAAAATCCTCATATAACACAAAAATTCACTTACTGAGCAAATTTTCAGCGGAAATAATGTCTTCTAGCTTTTCCAAACCTCAAACCACTTGGAAACCACCAAAAAATATCTTAAACAAGATAAGACATCATAGTTAAACTCTTAGCATAGTTCAAACCGTGATCTAATTCCCAAGTACTAGAACTTACAGTTAAAAGGCCAAAACCTAGCTTAATTCACTTCTTCGGTTTGATTTTCACTAGGATTTCCTTGGAATCTCTTAACTCCAGCTAAGAAAAGTTTTTTCTTCATTTTCTCTTTGTTTTTCAGGGTCTTGGTCGTGGTAAAGGATAATTTGGAGATAAGAAATGAGTTTTTGAATGATTAAGCCTAATTTTACCACAATTTAACACCTATCATTAAAATACCTAACTTTTTTACTATAAAACCTTATCACGTCAATAATTTTGACTTAATCATTTGCTAAACCTATTTTCATTATGTATGAAACACTCACGCCAAACCTTAGGTCCATATGAGTTCATACCCAATAGTTTTGCTTACCCGATTGAACGTAGCGCACTTATGCTAAGCTCGTTTTGACTTTGTGCATTAACCACTAATTTTGTATACCTCTCATCAAGAATTAATCCAAGGGTTCTAAAACCACTTTTATTTCATCAATGAGAACTTTGGCATACCTCAAATCCATTTGGTAAATCCACTAATACTTAAATTTACCCTGAAATGCTAGTAATCGGCACTATACTATTTTTCATCATTTAACTTCTTTTGACTCCTTTATCTCACTTGATTCATGCCTTGTCCATGCTTTTTATAATTTCTCGTATCTTGAGCACGTCAAACACTCATAACAAGACAACTCAAATGCTACAAGGTTAATAATATTGAACATACACATAGCAGACATATACACAACTTTGAGACTTATGTGTGAAAACACTTAGAAAAATATGTATATGCTCAAATTATAAATATTGTACGATATGTAATGCGATGCAATCATGTCATTATTGGTTATATGCTATCAAAATAACGTGGGTGCTGCAGGTTATTATTCTTCTTAAACACTAATGAATTGGCTTGCATGCCTTTTGGCTAGACAATAAATTATTTGGATGTAAATGATCCATCCAAATATTTTTATTCTTCAATTTAATATATGGTGAATGATTTACCTTTTCAAAGAAAAAAACAAAGGTAGTGGAAATCTCTAACCATGGGTGGAGTTGAATAAAGATTCCACTTATTGATGGAATTGTGATTCCAACATAAATGTATTCCATGTTAGGATTGGTTAAACACAAAGCCTAAATGGATTTACACAAGCTGGTGTAAAATTCTTAACGATTTCACATGATGAAGGTTTGCAATTTAAATTTGAGTTGTAGGCATTCAAAAATTGTATTCTTATGTCTAAAGTAATCCAATGAGGTATCTAAGCATGCCCAAAAAGTTTGGGAGCATTTGAAGCTATCTAAGGTCAATTTTGAGCAACTTGACCAAAGGTTAGGCGACATGTCGCCTATCCCATGTATAAAAATATGTAAAGCAACATGTGATACGTTGCATGTTGCTAGGCAATGTGTCGCCTATGACCAGCGACATGTCGCTTGTCACTAACATGGCTAATGTGTTTTTGGCTCCAAAATTTACAACCTAAAAGCTCTAATTCTATTGGTTAAAGTTAATGATGGTGCCTCCACTATAAAATGGATAAATTAGAGTTGAAAATATTTATCACACTTATCAATTCTCTCTGTAACCTTTACCTCTCTAGCTACCAAGAATGTAGAGCACAAATTTTTTATTTTATTTTATTAATTTGTGTGTATTATTTTATTATTAATTTTTAAGTGTTAGGAATTTACTTATATTGTTTGAATTGTTTGGTAGAAATTACATGAATTAAATTTGTTAATTGTTTTATTTTGTGAGTTCTTGAGTTTTGGTTGTGTGCACCAAGGTGCATGGTTAGTAGAAAGGCACCTTAACACTTGAGTGTGTGCATGTGGATGGTGTGCATGGTGAGCGTGCATTAATTTCCATGCATAGTAAATTTCTTCTCCATTTATTATTTATTTAATTAATTAAGAAAAATGAATAATAAAGGATGTGAAGAATGAATATTTTAGAAGAAATTTATGCAAGATAAAAATGGAAAACTAGGGTAGAAAGAAAGAGAGTGGGTGTGAGGAATGAGAGGGAAAGGGGAAAGGATTTTCTCTCATTATTTTCTTTATTTAATGTAGAAATATTTGTATTATGGTCATTATTTGTCTTCTAGTTATTTTGGGTAAGTTGACTTGGAAAAAATGTGAGAGTGTGTGTGTGGATACCGTCCAAAGAAAGAGCGAGAGTGAAAAGTGTGTGCATGTGAAAGGGAGAGAGAGAGCTTGAAGTTTCCATTTTAGGTTGTCTTGGTTGTCAAGTTTATCCTTGGCTATCAATGCAAAGGACAAAGGAATTAAAATGGGAATAATTTCCTTTTCTTTCCTTCCTTTTATTGGTGATAGGTCTTAGGGTTTTTATAAGGAAAAAAGAAGATTGGAGAGGCTAATTGGAAGAGGTTGGTTGTCGTGCTTGAGAGGAAGAGAGAGAGAGAGAGAGAGCTCGTGAGGAAGAGAGAAAGAAAGAAAGAGAGGAAGGAGAAAAAGGAGGCTAGGATTTCAAAATTCATAAGGTATGTTTAATGGTGTTCTTGTTTTGATTCTATAAGAATAGTCTTCCTTCTCATTCTAAGAAAACTTTCTTTTCTTTCGTGGTTTCGAAAATCATAGATGCCAAGGTTTCTTTTTGGTTTTAGTGCTCTTAAACACAATCAAAGGAGGTAATGGGGATCCTACCTTTTGTTATTATGATGATGGTATATTGTTATGTTGTTTGGAGTTTCGACATTTTGGTGATTGTTTGGATAGTTTTGTTTTTATGCATATTATGGTTCTTCATGTTTCTATTTTGTTATTATGCATAGAAGCTTGCTAAGAATTTTTGGTATATGGATCTTGAGATGTTGATTGTTGTTCTAAGCATGTAGGTTTCGGCTAGGGAGTTTTATGCTATGATTGGAGTATTGATTTTATTTTTAGAAATGAAAAGCATACTTGGATTGTGGTGTTTATGTTTGCATGAAAAGTATATTTGCCTTCATTAAAAAGTTTAATGAGATATATGTTGGGATCACATCCCTATGTTGACCATTGATATGTTGATTTTAGCAAGTTATTTAAAAGTTGCAAAGTTGATTATAGAAACACGATAAGAAGGTTTCGGCCTAGGGCCTTAGTATTCTTGAATATGTTTTAATTTTTTTTTTTTAATCTTGATGTCACTTGTGATCTTATAAATATGCTAAGTTGTTTTAAGATTTTATATTGGTATTAAGTTCTTTACAAATGTTAATTTGGTCTTGTACATAGAGAGTTTAGATTATCAATGCTTGAACTAGTTTTGTTTCTTGGAATACATGAAATGGTAGGAACATGCTAGGTGATAATTTAAACATGATTAAAGATGTATTTTTTTAAAATAATTATGCTTGCTGTAATTTTTTTTTATTTTGATGGTGATGATCAATCAATGATTTAAAAATGCACAAGTTATGTCTCAAAATGATATTTTAGAACCTATGTAAAGAATAGATATTTTTTTTTTTACATTTTAATGAGACTTTTATCTAATTAAACACATGCAGTTTTTTTTTTATTTTGAAAAAGAAAAATATGATTTTGTCCAATTATGTGAATTTTAAACAAATAAAATGCTTGCTGGAATTTTTTTATTTATTAAAAGAAAATGCCTTTTAAATAAAATATGTAAATCATATACTCAAATAAATTTTATTTTAGACTTTATGCATTAAAAATATGATTTTACATACTTTAAAATATTGAATATTTTAATTAAAATAATGCAGTTTTTATTTGTAAGATATTTAACTAAATGACATTATTTTATGAGACTATGTATTTTTTATTTGAGTAAAAGATGGTATAAAAGAAACTTTTCCCAACTTAATTAAAATTATGATAATTATGAAAATGTGGTGACCTTGAGATATTTCTAATTTAGCAAAGTCAAATATGTAATTATTTGGAAAAGGGAGTGAGTACCAAAGATTGTTTTATCTTAAATAATTCTGTTAAATTATTTTCTAATAACTAATTTTGGATAAATTAATTATTTTTGTGAGAAAAGAAATGGAAAAAAATGGTTATTACACTTTTGTTTTATTTTATTTAATTTAAGATGGTAAATGAGATAAATACTTGGTAAATGACCACTAAAATGAAGTAGACTGTTGTGACGCCCCACGTCACTATGGCTGCTTTCTGGAATGACGACTGGCCCTACAAACCAACACGAGTCTTTTCAGCATGCTTTGTCCTCACTCACATGCTTCCTAGGAAAACTTCCCAGGAGGTCACCCATCCCTAGATTACCCCAGGTCAAGCACGCTTAACTTTGGAATTCTCAAGTGATGGGCTACCGAAAAGAAGATGCATCTTGTTGATATAGGTAGTACCCATCAATCCATTTAAGCCATTTTCAACTGTGTAGTCCCATACCTACACAGTCTTAGAATCATCACACTTGACCTTCCCCAGGCGGTGTGGGATTGCATAGCTTACCCGGTCTTTCCCCTTACGGATCACGGGATTATGACTGTCACAACTGTAATGTGTTTTTCTTTGTAATTGTTGTATTTTATTTGTACTTACTTACTGGGTTTTTAGCTCACCCCCTTACTTTCCTCATTTCAGGTAGGCAATAGGGTTTCTTTCTTGGCACACACTATGATGTGGAGAGTTCCAACGTCTAAGCATGTATGTCGCAAAGTGTCTATGAGCGATTAAACGATCTAGACAAGTGCCAAGAATGTTTATGAACTCTTATTTTATGGCTTATGTTTTTATTATGTTGCAGTGAGACTTTATCTTTATTTTTAAAACTGCAGAAAAGATACTACATTTTATTTAAACAATTGTACCTAAATTGCATGTTTTGACAAGACCCCACTGAACTTTTCTAAACAAATGGTATTTTTTCTAATAAATATGAATTGAGTGACATTTTTACATAGATAATTGAGTAGGGCGTTGTTACAAAGAAAATTTTTTCTCTATACAAAATCATTAAGAATTGTTTTACTTGTATAATTTTAAGGGCTTGTTGAATCCCAATTATCATTTCACTACTATAGAAGCTTCAAGAAACTTGGGAAAAGCTTGGAATAGAGAATGTTAACAACGATTCTCGTCGTGGCAAGCTTTGTTGCAAGGATTTCAATATCTCTAAGATAGAAAGTTTTAAATTTGGTTTTTGAATTTTCCATCTTTTTTGTGTTGTTACTTTTGATATTTACATTATACTTGCTATTATTTATAATTGTAAAATTAGGGTGGTGACTACACGCTTTCCCAACATTCCACGTTTCAAATGCAAAGCAAAAAATGAAATACAACTTTTCATATCATTCCAATCTCCATTCCCTTCTGCCAAACATGTTGAAAGGTTATGAGTTTGTGCAATATGAGAAGCCATAAGGTTAACGACAAGTATGCTTATGCAGTTTATACCAACTATCATAAGAAGCCATAAGGTTGTCCCATCCATGACATTTCAAGTTTGATCATAACCTCAATGAAGGTCCTCATTTTAGTCTCCAAAAATAGAATGCTCACAAAAACACGCAATAATAAATAGTCATTCCTTTGTCTTTTTTTTTTTAAATGGAGTCGTTATGAGTAGTGGTGGCATCGTAAGACTAGTTGAGTTTGTAAATGTCGTATTCTGCACATCGGGTGGGTTTTTGGGTTGTTGGGTTCAGGTTTGTTCGGGTTCGGGTTCGGGTTTGGGTGTACGAAAATAGTACTGAACCCGTCCAATACATTTTCAGATTTGAGTTATTTTTCGGATTTCGGGTGGGGTTGGGTCGGGTTTGGTCTGGTTCAGGTTTGGTCGGGTTTGTGCCTTAAATGGGCTTGGACAACATCTTTTTACAAAAATGCCATTTTTTTAGTTTTTTTTTTTAAACTTTTGTCATGTATTTTTACCAAAATAAAATAATTTACAAGAACATGTCAACATTCAAAAGCATACTTGTTGAATTGTTTTTAGTTAGACACATGTTTTATTTCACACAAAAATTATAAAACGAAAATCTATAAAAACATAATTTCGGATTCCCTTTCAAGTTTCGGGTTTAACCCAAACCCGCATACCATGAGAATTTTAAACTCGATCCCGAATGTGTTCAGATTGGTTCGGGTGCACCTGAAATTTTTGAATTTTGGCTAAAACTGGGTTTTGTGGGCTCGGGTCGGTAAGTTAGTCGGGTTTTTGGGTTTTGAGGGTTAAATGTTCAACTGTAGTGCACCAAATTTTTTTTTAGTTTATTAAAATTTTGTAATTTATTTTATTTAAGTGTTAAGTGTGATGAATTATTTTATTTAAATATTGTTTATTTTATTTAGTTGTTATTGTTTTATTTGATTGTTTGATATTTTATTTAATTGTTAGAATTGTTGGTAGAATATTTTTTTGAAATTACTTGTTAAATGATATATATTTATTTTTATTTTAAAATGTGATTATGTGAGATTTAGTTTAATGCACTAAGGTGCATGGTAGGTAGTGATGCACCCTAGTGATTGAGTATGTGCATGTGCATGTGCATGGTTGCATGGTGTGCATGCAATAGTTTTCTACACATTAATTTCCTTTTATTGGTTTATTTATTTTTATTTAATTAAGGGATTTAAAAAGAAAGGGAAATAAAGAGGCTTGTGTTCACACAAGAAAAACATTGGGAAACAAATGGTGAGAAATGATAGAGTTGTCAGTTTTTTTAATTCCCGTAACCTTAGACCCAGCCTCAGTAAAATAGGTATAAAATGGGCTGTGGATATCCAATTTAGACACAACTTATACCGTTAGAAAGCTTATAAAATTATCTACATTTTCTGTGAATATCATTTTTCCTAAAACGTAACAGAAATGGGTCAAAACCCAGTCTCAAGTCTCAGCACCCTAGAGTTACGAGAATAGCATTATTTCTTTTATTAGCCATGGACAGCCAAGGAAGACAAGAGAGGAATTAGTGTGCTGTCAATGATAAAATGGATTGATTGGATGAGTATAATTTTTAATTGAATTATATTTTGATTTAGGGAAAATAAAGGAAAATGATAATTACATTTTCCTTAGTTAGGTTTTGAAGATTGAGGCATTTAAATAGAAAAAAAGAAAGAGGTTGAAGGCTCATTTGGGATGGAGGGCTGCCAAATTATAGAGAGAAGAGAGAGAGAGAGAGGGCGTGACCTAGAGAGAGAAGAAGAAGAAGAAAGGAAGAAGAAGAAGAAGAAGAAAAATGGTTCAAGCTAGGGTAAGGTTTTTGGTTGTTTTCCTTATGATTAATCTAGTATTTTGATTGGGTTGTCTCTAACCTTATTCATCTTCTTCTCCATCTTGATTATTCAAAATATACAACCCCTGGGGTTTGAGCAAGGAGGTTATTGGATTCTTGATTGGATTGGATTCTTGATTTTCTATCAAGAAGAGGTATTGAAATCCCTCCCTAAATTTTGTGATTTTTGGTTTTGATGGATAGATTATTGGAGGGATTATGGTTAAAGGGGATTTATGTTTTGGGTAGGAAAAAAATGGGTACTTTGTGTTCTTGATATCTTGATGATAATAAGTTGTTTGATTTGCATGAAGGGTATTATGGTTTGATGTATAAAAGGGTTTTGATGTTGATTTTCTATGTATAATGATTAGTGGTAATTATGAATGCAAATATGGGGTTTCGGCCTAGGCATACCTAAGGATCATCTTGATATTTTGTTTGATGTTGTATGATTTTCAATATATTAGATCCATGTTTTAGGACCTATGTAATTTGGGTAAAATGATAATTGGAAATCTTGCTATTTGGATCCATGAAATTTTGATAGGATGCATGTGATATTGTGAATGAATAAATTTTAAGATGCATGAAAATAATGATAGAAACATGTTAGGTTAATATAAAGGCATATGTGAATATGGTGTTTATGAATTAATGTATGTTAGTGTTTTGTTGGATTTCATGTGTAGATTCAATGGAATAGAAAAAAAATGGGATTTTATAAGATTGCATGTGAATATGTTAGTAATATTCTTAGAATTATGTATATAATAAGAGTATGATGAGATTTTGGACATGTATGATTTTATGTGAAATTTTTGGGATAAAAGATGAATTTCATGAGAAATTAAGCTTGCTGATTGTTGTAAGTAATTGGGTAAAAGTTTGATAAAAAAAAAATGATTTGCATGCATAAGTAATGTCCTTGATGTTATGTTAATTTTATGGAATTAAAAAGGGTATTTTAAGTCCCAATAAAATGATATTTTACTCAAATAAATACCTACAGAATTTTTATTGAATTTTTAGAAAAAAAATATGAGTTTTTAAATTGAATATAGTGATTTTTAAAGATAAAAATGGTTGCTGGAATTTTTGTAAAAAAATGTGAAGTGTGTTTCACTAAAATGAATTTGATGAGTTTTTGAAACAAAATTATTATCCTAAGTTATGGTAATATTAAAAATTGTATTTTAATATGGTATGAATGCATATTTTGATAAGTTATGGTTTTTCTTTATTTTAATTGAGAAAAATATTTATATTCAATTTATTTGTGATTTTTTTAAAGAAATTAAATAGTGGCTGAAAGTTTGGTTTAAATGATTAAAAATGATTATTTAATTGTCACATATGGATTTATGTTACATAAAACTAAGTCTTAAATAATTTAAATAAAATATATTTTTCCCACACTTAAAGATATATTTTTCTCACATCATTTATGTAACACAATTAACCAATGTTAAAATTTATTTTTCTAAAGAAACATATTAATCATAGGTATTTTAATTAATTCCAAGTTTTTTGTTACTTCTTTGTAATTTGAGAATAATAAAGGAAATTGTCACATTTTTTTTAAAAGCTAAATCAAATTATTTTATAAAATAAAATAATATTTTGAGAAATTTAATCAACCTAGAAATTTTAAGAAAAATAAAGCATGTTATATGTCTATTAATTTTAAAACGAAAAAAGTAAGAAATGTAGAATTATCGTTTTTAAAACGTCTCAATTACGCAATGTTCCCACGTATGCATGTTACATGCAAATCCACTTTTACGTCCAAAATTATGTTTATTATTCAACTATGTGGTTTTTATAGAAAGATCATGCATGTAAAATAGGTAAAAATGAGCATTATTCTTTTATGGCTTTATGTGTAGTTAAGAATAATTGCATGTTATGTGAAAATATTATTATGTGTGCATGGCCCATGCACACATGAGTTGTATGGAAGGGCAAAATAGTAATTTTATGAACCTAAGAAATGTTGTTTTGGTTATGGTATAGGCTCGTTGAGAGGTTGTGAAATTTCTTAGCTCGGACCTGAGGTAAGGAAGTTAGATAGATTCTATGATTTTATGCTATGAATGATAAGACTGTTGTATGAATGAATTGTTATGAATTATGAATGCCATAATGTGATTATATGTTGGCTTGTATGAATATGATATGTTTATGGATGTTAGCGTGATGAACGCGACACATCAAACGAGTTACTAAGGATATAAAGACGTAACTCCTAGGGCGGACGCGCCGAGCTTATTCAAGGACCGGAGACTCTTGTTTACCTCATAGGGTGACATGGACAACTAGCGGGCCATGCTCATCATGTATGCTGTATGAATATGATTAGGGTGACATGGACAACTAGCGGGCCATGCTCATCATGTATGATGTATGAATGTGATATGATGATATGTTATGATTACGTTATGATATGCTATGATGATGTGTTACGATTACGTTATGATATGCAATGATGATATGTTACGATTACGTTATGATGTGCTATGATGATATGTTACGATTACGTTATGATATGCAATGATGATATGTTACGATTACGTTATAATGTGCTATGATGATATGTTACGATAATGTTATGATATGCCATGATGTGTTAGATGAACGTTAGTGTTCGTATTTGTTGTATCCTTACTTGCTTATTGTTTGTACTTCCTTACTGGGCTTTTAGCTCACCCCCTTACTTTCCCTTCCAGGTAGCAAATAGGATTTCTCTGTGGCACACATGGTAACGTGAGAAGTTCTATCGTCGTAGGGTGTATGGCGTGGGGTATCCTATGGACGGAATAAACGATCACTTTAGGACGCCATTTTAAATATGTTATGTTTTAAGACACTTTCTAAATTATCAGTAGGACTTAATTATTTAATATTGTTTCTTTTGAACTTTGCATAAAAACTCATATTTTCTTTTTAAACTAATGGGCCCAACTTGCATTGTTTTAAGCAAGTCCCCACTGAGACCTTTATAAAAAGTGGTTTTCTTTATGGACCAACAATATGTGAATGTTTTAATAAGTACTAGTCTAGGGCGTTCTTTACATCAACCCTAGAAAAAATAGCAAAAAATTAATACAATGTGCATTGGATTAAGTGTAGGATTGGGATTCCTAGTCTACTCCCATGTTTGGGTGTGCTTAGAGCACTCCCAATGATGTATTCATAATACAAATTCTCTATAATATTTAGCTAACAGTCATAAAAATATCTTCCATCAGCTCCTTTATACATATATTTATAATAGTTATGCACAAACTTCAATTAAATCATAGCTACATTTACATAACATTTACGCATCCTTTATATAATTTTTTAATATTATTTTTTCTTAATAAGCTTTCTCTCTCCCATTTAGTATACATTTATTATTTCTTTTTTCTTTTTCAATTATTTTATTTTACTTTAATTAATAAAATATATTTAAAAATATAATATTTAAATGATATAGAGAAAATATAGAGAATATGATATATGGTGTAATGTAAAAGTTTGAGGTAAAAGAGAAAAAGTAGGATTTTAGTGAGTTATTTTGAAAGATAAAACAGACCCATTGAGAGTGCACTTAGGGGATTGGACAAATTGTCCAATAGCTAAAATTTTATCCCAACATACCTTGGATATAAAATCTCAATTAAAAGGTGGAATATATAATCTCCACCTAGGGGATATATGTTATATTATTTTACAGAGTAAATGACGGCTAAAATACCAAATGTTTTCAAAATGTTGCATTTTTATATCCAATTTTTTTGCGGAAAATATATTCAATGTCTTCAAAATATTACACTTTTATACCCAAACTTTTTTTTTGCGGTAAATATATTCAATATTTTTAAAATGTTGCATTTTTATACCTATTTTTTATTATTTTGATAAATAATAAGAAAGTGAAAGAAAAATATAAGATTTTATTATTTTTTAAATTTTAAATTATTTTCTCTTTATTATTCTTTCTCAAAATAACTATTTTAAATTAAACATTAATAAATTTTTTATTAAAATTATTAAAAATAATTAAAAACTTATATATTTTCATCAATTTAAAATTAAAAAAAAACTTTAAAAAGTAAAGGAAAAATATAAGTTTAATTATTTTGATTAATTTTACTAATCTTAATATTTTTTTTATTATTTTGAAAGTGAAAATAATTTAAAATTTTGAAAATAACTAAAATCCTATATTTTTCCTTCACTTTCTTATAATTTCTCAAAATAATTTTATAAAATAGGTATAAAAGTGAAACATTTTAAAAACATTAGGTATATTTAACGCAAAAAAAAAATGGTATAAAAGTATAAAATTTTGAAGACATTTAGTATATTTACCGCAAAAAAAAAGATTGGGTATAAAAATGCAACATTTTGAAAACATTAGGTATTTTAGCCATCATTTACTCAATTTTATATAATATATAAACTATTTTTAATTTATATATGTTACACCCAAATTTTTAGAATAGAAATTATGGTCTCGAAAGACAGGCTCGTAAAATGTAAGCTTGAAATAAGCAAGTGTGCCACGTCATCAGCATTTACGCGGATTAGGTTTGACAGTCTCACTCGGTATTAAGACGATGATGATGGAATTGGTAAGCTCAGAACTACGTGCGGTCTCGAAGATGTTTCGAGGTTACTAATCAAGCTCGAAGCTACAACTACAAGGGTTCAACACTTGTATAAATTCCTGATTTATTTGTATTGGTGATTGAGTATCAGTCAGGAAGGTTCGAGCCTGGGCATTGCGAGCTCGAAGATGATGATCTCGATAAAGTTATTTGCTAAGGATGAGGTTAATAAAAATGACGAGCTTGTGATGTTGGTCGACCTCAAAAGAATGTAAGTTAAATGTTCGAGATCGGTAATCGTGAGGTCGATAATCTAGTTTAAATACAGTTACTGTTTGAAAATCCCTATTTCTTCGGGATTTGTTGTAATCTGATAATGAATCCCAATTATCATGTGATATTATGTAATTAATGCATTTATTTGTATTTATTTGAAATTTGAATTATAACTTCCCAAATAAGAGTGAAGATGTTTTGTAAACCAGTCTATAAATAGACTAGTGAAATTCATTTGTAGGGAGGCTGAAATTGGTATTGGGAATACTCTGCTAAAATTCCTTTCTAAAAGCTTTGAGAGAATTCCACCATTCAATAACATTGACTCGAGGATTAGGCAGATTTTAACTGTTGAACCACGTAAAAATATCGTGTGTTTTTATTGATTTTTCTAATTATGTGTTTAGTGCTCTTCTATTCTAAGTTGACGAAAAATGGCATCAATAGTTTGGTGCTTTCATTGAGAGCATTAAGCAATACGTTAGACTGTTTAATCAAAAACCTCCTGAATCATCAATGGTCGCTGCGAACAACCCCAGAACTGGTGGGTGACCATTGCCTCAAATACCAGAGGAGCAAACTCCTCGCGCTGAAGACTACCCATGTCGGCCTGGAAAACAGCCCATGGCTGACCCGGGCCCTGAAGAAATAAGTGATTCATCTTATTCCCAGGGGCTTCCTGCTCCCAGGCCTGATGAGGATCTCTACTATAATCCAGAAAGATATGTTCCTATTGTGGAACTCGATAATCGCCAACTGCGCAAACAATTGGCAGAAGTAACAAGGCGCAACGAAGAGCTGGCCAAACAGACTGCTAAGGCCCAGGCACCACCTCGGAGACCTAAAGGACATCCCCAAAGGAGCAAGGCTGCTAGGAAAGCTGAGCAAGGGATCCAGCAAGCTCAGCCGAGGCCCCAGAGAAACACTCGTGCTGAAGCTACCGACAACCTGACTACGGAGCTATCAACAGGGACCGGGAATAACCGAGCTCCTGGACCGTCTAGGCCCAACAATGGGAGGCAGCCACCGTCTCTCATAAGACATCCACCATCTCCTATAAGACACCCTTCACTAGTCCGAGAGGCCCCACGACCTGTGCCACAGAGGCCATCTCGCAGTGGCAGTCGGGATGGAAACCGTCAGGCCAGACCCAGACAGAGGAATGAGAGAGAGGCTGCCCGAGAACACAGAGCTCCCTAACCTTTGGGAAGCCAGGTTTCAAGATCACAAGCGGCTAGAGCAAGGAGGCCAGCGGGTGACCTAACTCATAGTCATCGAGCCTTGCAGCCGGAAAGAACTGTAAGCTTCGTAAGCGGGAGCTCGGATTACACCTGGTCTATAAGTATATATACACTACAAGAAATCTGATCTTTACCTACCAATATATATTGGTAGGGAAAGTAATGTTTTGCCTACCAATATTTATTGGTAGATAATATTAGTAGGTAAATGCTAGTCCATTATATTATATTTCAGAATATAGCTTTACCTACCAATAATATCAGTAGGTAATGATCTTTACCTACGTATATTATGGAGGGAAATTTTTTAACCATTCCCGCTCAATTTTCCCCCTATTTTTTATTTTCATTATATTATTTTATTATTATAAATGCTTATTTGGAAGCTTATGTGGAGTAAATAATATAATATGTACACATTGTATAACATGTGGCATGCCACGTGTGTACATAGTTGGAAAAATATAAATAAAATATATTTATAATAAATTTGTATTTAAAATTAAAATAAAAACTAAAAATTCTACCTAGCCACGTTTTTTTCTTTTCACTACTACAAAATACCCTTTACGAGATACTTTTTTAGGACACGCACATAAATGCAAGTCCTTAAAAATATTTATGGAGTTTTTAGGACACTCATTGGGAGTCCTGAAAAAATATGCGAGTCCTAAAAAATTTGGGCTAAAAAATGAGTGTTTTACTTAACAATTTTAAGGACTTGCTTTGGGAGTCCTTAATACTCTTTAAGGACTCGCTTTGCGAGTCCTAAAAACACCTGGACTGAAAAATTAGGAATGGTGACTTTTAAAGACTCACTTTGCGAGTCCTAAAAGAGTATTAAAGACTCTCAAAGCAAGTCCTTAAAATTGTTAAATAAAAGAGCATAAAAACTTTTAAAACTAGATTTTTTTTGTTTCTAAATTTTTCATATTATTAACTTTTGTATTTATAATAATTTTTATATCAACACTTAAATTTATTATTATTTAACCTATTTATAAAATTAATTAATAATCAAAATTATATGAATATATATAGGTAGCAAAATTTTGGAGCCAAATGAAATAACGGGCGGCAATTGAAATAATAGGAGGCAATACAAATTTCCTTTTTTTTATTCTCTCTAAAGTAACCTATCTCATTCCCTCAACCTCTTCTCTTAGCCTCACCCTCTCTCTTCTCGTCTTTTTATCTCCCTCACATCTAACCTCTCAGATTTCTTTCCAAGTATTCTCTTGCAGGTGGCTGGCGTAGGAGACTCGACGGAGATAGCGACGGCGACGGCGACGGGGCTCGACCGAATGATCAACACTCTTGTAGGAGTCTCGACGGCGACGGCGACGGTGCCTGTTTTGTAGAGAAAAAAGGTCTCAAGATTTTTTAGATTACATTGTTGATCTCCGAGAGTACGATGTTCCTTACCATGTTCGTTTTGCCATTGACAACGGTAAGTTCATTTTGATGCTTGGGGAGTTGGTTTTTTAAGCAAAGGTTCCGACTTTAAAATAAACTTGTTTTTCTCCCTTGACATGCTATGCTTCCTAGATATACGCTGTGGGCAGTGGTACGATGTTAGCATATCTTGTAACGATGTTATGCTGGAGAGAAGAACAGATCTTCTACAGCGTGCTGAAGTTCGTGTTTGTGCATTCGATATTGAAACCACCAAGCTTCCCCTGAAATTTCCAGATGCTGAATATGATTTAGTAATGATGATTTCATACATGGTTGATGGAAAAGGGTATCTGATAATTAACAGAGAGGTATTTGTGACTGAGTCAACACTAGTAATTTCTTTCCTTCTTTAAGGTTACTTATTTAAAATTCCATCATATACTCAACCTTTTAAATGTGCTAATAATTAGATACATTCTGGTTGTTCACATGTTATTAATTTATGCTGATTCTGGGTACTTATATTCGTTTTTTATTTCTTTTCTTTTTTACCCGCAATACTTATCAAAGTATTGTCTTTGAGAAGATGCTAGCGAGAGAAGTCCTATTCTTGCAATCAGTAGAAATGATTTGATTGTTTGTCTGTCAAAAAGAAAAAAAAAAAGACTATTTACCTAGTAATTGGTTCTCATGGTCTTCTAAGAGTATTGTATTTGTGAAAAGTCCCTGGAGGCTTTGATGGTTTTTGATTTAGTAGAGCAAGTCAAGTGGGTTCCTTTTTTTTTGGGCACGTGATGAAACAATGATTGTCATTGAGAGCTCTGTTTGCAGACTTCAGAGTCTACAGGAATTATAGAAAGAATGTAGCTTGTAAACCATTGTTTGGAAGGTATATGTTGTTTAATGTCATTGCTGCAACAGATACACTATGTTGTATGTAATAGGTTCACACTTTCATTCATGTGGTTGTTGTAATGATTCCTCAGCAGTAGGCAATTCATCTGATATTTTAGATTATTCTATGATAGAGTGGGCAATCAATCCACCTGATATTTTACATTATTTCATGGTACATTCCTTATTGGCAAGATTTATTAATAGTCATTTGGTTCTTGTGTAAACTTCATTATTGCACTTGCCATCTAGATACTTGTTTCTTGTTATTCCTATTGGCATCAATTACATGTACCTGAGTATATGATATGGAGCTAGACATGTGTTGTTTTCTTATGCCTTACTTTAACATGTCTAATTGTTTTTTGTTTGTAGTGTGTTGGTGATGATATAGAGGATTTGGAATACACTCCGAAACCAGAATTCGAAGGGCATTTCAAGGTTACAAATGTAAAAAATGAGGTAATGAATTCTTGTAGAAATAATATTCTGATTCTCATGTGGTTTCATTTCTTAGTTAGATTACTGTGTGTGTGTTTTTTAAATATATGAGTACAAAGGACTTAATAAGGTCTGGAAAGGAAAATTGTCTGAAGCCAAAGCTAATGGAAATTCTATTAAAATCCAGGAGGCACAGGTATGGAAAATTCATATGCTTGTTGAACATTTGTCTACAATAAGCGTCACCATGATGAGGATGATCATTAATACTGACCACAAATTCTATCGTCTGATTGTTTTCATTTGCATTTTTTATCCTCTCTTACCCATGCCTTTCTAATCAAAATGATATTGATTCTTGAGGTTTCTGCTTGTTGAGTTGATCCGTTCCCATTTGACCTGTATTTCCTAGTAGTATAACTAGTATATATTCTTAAAAGTGTCAACTTAAAAGTTCACTTGTTGGTCATTACAGTTCTATCTTTCTTAACTTTTCATGGGTGTTGTAGAGATCAGCTGCTGAATCCATTGCATTTATTTTATTTTCCTGCCATCCTTTTGTTTCTTTGTGCTGGAACCTTTGTGAACTTTTTGGAGTATGATTTATGATTTATTTTGAAGATTTATGTGTTTTTTTAGATATTTTGCCAATGATATTTGAATAATAAATATGATTAGTTTATGTTGGCGATTATGAGACTTGTTGTGCTCGTGTGAATATATGTTGCTAACCAAGTGTTGTAAATGCCCATAAAAATTCATATTACTTTCTTTTTTCTGAAATCCTTATGATGATTAAATTTGAGAATATTTTATTAATTAAATTTTGTAACACCCTTGGCCTCTAGCTCTCTCCATTTATTGAGCCAATCAGCCTATTCAGCCATCGCCACTGCTCAATCCAAAGCTGCTTGTCATCTGTTCTGAGGCTTTGAGTTGTATTTTCCTATTTTGTTTTTGTCTAAGGTCATAGACTGGTTTGTCTTAGTTCATGATCTTGTTTGTTTAGTATGTTTTTTATATGTTCTTTGATTTTATTGTGCGATAAAAATTTAATTGTGGTGGCTTTAAGAGTTAATTTCAAATTTGTGGCTTTATGAGTTTTGTATTGTTGGCTTGGTGGCTTTGATGTAACTTTTAAATCCCTAATAATTTGAAAGGTTTATGATGATTGATTTTTCAGAGGCAATTTTTTATAATATGTATCTATCCTTTTTTGTTGCTCTGGTTTGTTGTGTTTAGTTCTTTAGTGTTTCATATCACCATATTTTTGTATTCTGATTTAATTTTGGGCAATCTGTTGTGGTAGGTGTCATTGTTACTTTAACCCCACCTTCGGCCATTGTCGGTGTCCACTTCCCAAAGTCATCATCGACATTCACAATAAGTTCAGTCAGAGAAAATGAGGCTCTCATGCAATGATCTCAAAGTGAAGAATAGGAAGAATGTCAAGAAAAATGACATTATTGAGTTTTCAATGACCTAAAAATAATGTATAGATATTTTTTTTATGAAATGTGCTTCTAAATAAGCAATGAATATTGTATAATATATGTTTGTTTATTTTTTTTTTATTAAAGTTAAATAATTTATTTGATTAATAATGTTAAATATTTTTCAAATTAATTACTTTCATTTATTATTTATATTAAATAAAATTTATATATAATTAAAATTACCTACATAGAAATATTATATTTACTCACAAATAAATAAGTGTTGGTAAAAATAAGTATACTACAACATGTCACGTGGACTAATTATTTAGTGCCACATAACCGATAAAAATGGGATAAGTAACACAATCATTTGAATTTCTTGTAGCATGTGGATAAATTATTGTTTGACACGTGGAGAAACCACAAGATGCCAAGTGGCGGTTTTGATGTATGCCACGTAGGATGCCACGTCATTAGACACATAAACTATGGAAACCATGTCAGCAGACATGTAGGATGCCACATCATCAAACACGTCATCTGCTGACTCATCAATTGATTTATAACTTAGTGGGGTCCACTGATATTTTTACCTACCAGTATTAATAAGTGTAGGTAAAGACTCTTTCCCCACTAACCTTTACCTACCAATCTCTACCAATTCAATATTGGTAGGTAAACCATATTACCCACCATTAGACTAGTATTACCTACACTTACAATTGGTAGGTAAAGACCCCATTTTCTTGTAGTGATAATACCGAGCCTAGAAATACTGAGAATCAGGGGAATTATCCTGACCTTTGGGATCACCTGAACCATAACCGGGGGCAAGCTAATCCCATGAACCCATATTTGCGAGACCATCTGAACGATCGAAAACAGCCGGCGTATGGAAATCAGAGTAACCCTATGTCGGGACAAGGAGTGGGAGTTTTCATAAACAATAACCGGGTCCCTCAAGTTCAAGCTCGACCCCCAGTAGATCAGGTCCAGGAGAGAATTGACCAGTTGGAAAGAGCGTTCAGGCTCTTGCAAGATGAGCGAAACAAAGATAAGGCTGAAGAGTCTGACGAGGAGCTCGACCCTTTTTCCCCACATATCTCTAATACCCCATTTCCGCTGGGATTTAGGATACACCACGTAGCACCATTTGATGGGAACTCAGACCTGTACAGTCACTTGAGCACCTTCAATACCATCATGTGAGCCAGCAATGTTGGCTATAAGCTC
This sequence comes from Humulus lupulus, assembly GCF_963169125.1. NCBI lineage: Eukaryota > Viridiplantae > Streptophyta > Magnoliopsida > Rosales > Cannabaceae > Humulus > Humulus lupulus. The sequence continues at coordinate 53,886,622 of NC_084799.1, forward strand.
CGATGCATGATGTTTCCAGCTACTCTTACAGGACCGAAGAAAAATTGGTTCGAAAAAATTTAAAAGACATTCGATCTCATCTTGGGATCAATTAGAAAAGGAGTTCAAGAAACAATTCAAAGCTATGGTTGGCGTCAAGCCCGAACCCTCGGCCTTAACTAATGTCCAACAACAGCAAGGGGAGTCACTGAAAAGTTACCTTACGAGGTTTAATATAAAATTGGCTCGAGCCCGTAATGTCGATGATAGTGGCCACTTAATGGCTGTCAAGCTGGTATACTACCAAGGAGTCCCCTTTGGGAAGATTTGCAAAGAAAACCCATAAGGTCGTTAACCGAGTTCAACCGAAGGGCCCAGAGGTTTTTCAATGTAGAAGAGGTGACGTCGGCATTAAACCTGACCTCCCAGCCAATAACTACAACGACAAACGTTAACTCAGCCTCGACCTCGACGGCCCCATCAACGTCAAAACCCTCTGGCGATAACCCTTCTAAAAGGAAGAAAAATGAAGGGAATAACACCGAGGCTGATGGAGGGAAAACGAAGAAGAGAGACAAGTATTTCTCCGTCTACACAATGTATACCGAGCTCAATGAGACTCGGGAAAAAATATTTCTTGCCAATGAAAATCAGGTCCCGTTCAGGCGACCTGACCCAATGCGGATCAGAAGGCAAAAAGGGACTCCAATAAATACTGTAGATTCCACAGAGACATGGGACACACAACTGATGAGTACCGACAGTTGAAGGACGAGATCGAAGGATTGATCTCGAGGGGATATTTTGGACAGTATGTAAGAAATAAAATCCCAATCAAGCCTCAATAAGTCAAAGGGCAACAACTGCACAGCCTGCCCAACAGAATAACTCTCGAGCTTGGGAGGATGAGCGACCTCATCCAATTGATGAAGAAGATGTAGTAACCATCTCAGGAGGACCTCATATTTCAGGATCGGGCAGGAACGCTCAAAAGAGATACGTTAATGAGCTAAAGACTGGAGACGGTTCTCCCTATGAACCCGAACCACAAGCACCAAAGCAGCAAAGGGTTGAAACTCAACCCATCACATTTACAGAAGAGGAAGTGTCACACATCCAATTTCCTCACAATGACCCCCTGGTCATCACTCTTCAGCTCACGAACAGGAGGGTGCGCAGGTCCTAATTAATAATGGGAGTTCTGTGAATATCCTTTACAAGGCCACTCTAGAAAAGATGGGACTCACGCAACGACATTGTATAGATTTTTCTAAAGAATGGATTGGCTGTACGGGATCCATTGAACTCCTCGTGACCTTGGGAGGATATCCAGTCTCGGTGACGAAGATGATGGAGTTCGTGGTGGTGGATACCCCGTCGGCCTACAACACACTGCTTGGGAGACCCGACCTGATTGGGTTGGGGGCAGTATCGTCTGTCAGGCATCTGGCAATCAAGTTCCCAACTTCTAGTGGCATCAGGATGTTGAAGGGAGACCAGCTCACAGAAAGGGAATGCTATAGCATTTCCATGAGAGAAAAGAATCAAACAAGTGCCCAAACACTTGTGGTTATTCAGGAGATGGACGGATCCGTCTTCGAGATAGAAGAGGAGATCGACCTTAGAGTAGAAGAAAGGGCCAATCTCGAACCACTGGAGGAGCTTGAAGAAGTGGAGCTCGATGAAAAGGATGCCACGAAGGTGGTAAAAATGGGCAAGAAACTTTCTGAAAGGTCAAGATAACAATTAATTTGCTTCTTGAAAGAGAACCAGGATGTGTTCGCATGGTCACACTCAGACATGGTAGGAATTAGTCCGAATGTCATAAGCCATGCACTAAACATTGATAAGAGCTTCCCCCCAAAGCAGCAAAAATGAAGGCTCCTGGACGTGACAGAAAGAAGCCCTTCAAAGAAGAGTTCGAGAGGTTAAAAGCAAATTATTTCATACGAGATGCTTTTTATCTTGATTGGATCGCCAATCCAGTGTTAGTCCCAAAACCAAACAGCAAATGGCGAACTTGCATCGACCATTCAGATCTCAACAAGGCATGCCCTAAAGACTGCTTCCCCTTACCTCGGATAGACCAGCTCGTAGATGCCATGCAGGTCACGGCATCATGTCATTCATGGATGCTTATTCTAGATATAACTAGATTTCCATGCATGCATCGGACCAAGAACATACGAGCTTTGTAACCGATAAAGGATTGTATTCCTACAACATCATGCCTTTGGGGCTCAAAAATGCTGGAGCCACATACCAAAGGTTGGTAAATAGGATGTTTGCTAAACAAATAGGGAATAGCATGGAAGTTTATGTGGATGATATGTTGGTCAAATCTAAACATAGCAATAACCATGTGATGATCTCACTGAGTGCTTTGTTGTACTTCGGAAATATAACATGAAACTTAACCCACAAAAATGCTCGTTCAGAGTATCTTCGGCTAAGTTCCTTGAATTTATAGTAAATGCTCAGGGAATAGAGGTTAACCCAAACAAGATCAAGGCGTTGATAGACATGCCCTCACCTCAAAAACATAAGGATGTCCAGAGCCTAACTGGATGAATGGCAGCCTTAAGTATGTTTATCACGAAATCTATGGACCGGTTCCTTCCATTCTTTAACCTTTTAAGAGGAGGCAAAAAGTCCGAGTGGTCGGAAGAGTGTGAGCTCGCGTTTCAAGACCTTAAGAAACACCTCGCTGAATCACCAATCTTGTCCAAACCTATTACAGGAGAGATTTTGTATTTATACCTCGCTACAACCGAGCACGACATTAGTGCAATACTGGTACGGGAGGATAAGAAAATACAAAAACCTGTATACTACGTCAGCAAAAGATTATTGGGGGCAGAATCAAGATACCCATTAATGGAAAAACTGGCTATGAGCTTGATACACGCATCTCAAAAGCTCCGACCCTACTTCCAAGTACATCTTATTCATGTGTTAACTGACCAACCACTACGGCAAGTTTTGTCCAAGCCAGAAGCATCCGGAAGACTGTTGAAGTGGGTTGTCGAACTCGGACAGATTGAGATCACTTATCACCCAAGACGACGATCAAAGGACAGGCTCTGGCAGACTTTATTGTCAAATGCATTGGGATTTCCAATGACAAAGTTGTAACACCAGCCCGCAAGCTGTGGAAAATTTATGTCGATGGATCTTCTAACAAAAATGGAACAGAGGCAGGCATCATATTAATTACCCCAACAGGAAATCACTTCCACTCGGCTTTAAGGTTCGACTTCGAAGCGTCAAACAACGAGGCTGAATACGAGGCGTTACTAGCAGGACTTCGAATAGCCAATGAGCTTAAAGCAAGGGCTATACATTGCTATAGCGACTCGCAGTTGGTTGTTATCCAAGTCCTGGGGGAGTATCAGGCTCATGGTATAAAAATGACTACGTACCCAGAGAAAGTAAAAGCAACACTCGGACAGTTTGAGTTCTACGCTATAGAGCAAGTCCCCCGGGAGCAGAATTCAAATGCAGACACATTGGCCAGGCTCACCACAACTAACGAGGCCAATACATTGTTCGTGGTCCTAGTAGAATTTCTACCAACCCCGAGTATTAACGAGCCTGACAAAGCAGAAGTATGCATGATTGAATCACAACCAACCTGGATGACCCCAATAGTAGACTACCTCGAAACCGGCAGTCTCCCAGCAGACCGGAACGAGGCTAGAAAGTTGATGTATCAAATTCCAAGATACACTATTATGGAAAGGAATTTGTATAGAAGGGGGTACTCTATGCCATTACTTCGATGTGTAACCCCACCCGAGTCAAAAAATATTTTGGAAGAAATCCATGAAGGGTTTTGTGGAGATCACACTGGGGGGCATAGTTTATCGAAAAAGGTGATCAGGCAGGGGAACTTTTGGTCCACAGTCAAGGCGGACTTGTTCGAATATGTCTAACGACGTGATGAATGTCAACGATTTACCTCAATTCCATGAGCTCCACCCACCAAGCTCACCATGATGAGCTCCCCATGGCCATTCGCAGTATGGGGAATTGACCTCATAGGCTCCTTGCCAACTGGAAAAGGTGGAGTAAGGTATGTTGTGGTCGCAGTTGACTATTTTACAAAATGGACCGAAAAAATAGTATGTTATGGCCACTATTACCTCAAAAAAAGTCCTAGATTTCGTAGTAAAAAATATCATATGCAGGTATGGGGTGCCCAGAAAGATAGTATCAAATAATGGAACCCAGTTCGACAGTGATCTATTTACACATTTCTGTGAAAAAATAAGGATAATAAAAAGTTTCTCCTCTGTGGCCCATCCCCAATCAAACGGCCAAGTCGAAGCAGTCAATAAGACTTTAAAAAGCTCCATGAATAAAAGGCTAGAAGAGGCGAAGGGGAAATGGCCCAAGGAGTTGCCTCAAGTCTTGTGGGCTTATAGAACCATAACACAGACTTTAACGGGTCATACTTCTTTCTCCCAAGCTTATGGATGTGAGGCCATGTTACCGATTGAAGTTGAAATCCCAACAATAAGGTGCGATGCATACAATCAGGCCTCGAACCAATCTCAGCTCGAAGAAAATCTATACTTCATTGAAGAAAGACGAGAAGAAGCCCAATTGAAAAATGATGCATACCAGCAATGAGCTACAAGGTATTTTAGCAAGAGGGTTCGAGATAGAAAATTCAGATTGGGAGACTTGGTGCTAAGGCGTGTATTCTTAGCCACACGAGACTCGTCTGTTGGGGTACTTGGACCTAACTGGGAAGGGCCTTACCAGATCGAGTCTATTACTTGACCTGGAGTGTATAAGCTAGCGAGGCTAAACGGAGAATCGGTTCCGTGAGCTTGGAATGGTGAACATCTACGACCTTATTGTCAGTAATGTAGGAATGATGTTTTAATTGTAACCAAGCAAGTGCTTATTCTTTATTTTTCTTCTTAATTTCGTTCAAAGAGTTGTATTTTCTTTTTAATGTTGTACTTTTTTTTGCAAACCCTCATAATTCAATAACCTACGATCACACTCATAGGATATTAAGGGGGCATAAGTGGTATACAACCATACCACAGGTTTGAAAAAATATAACATAAAGAAAAAGAAAAGTAATGTCTGGATTATTAACCCGACATGAAAATTTATAAGTGTATGGATCATTAACCAAACACACGAGCTAAAAAATTTTGGATTATTAACCCGACTTTATTAGTGTATGGATTATAAACCAAACACGCGAGATAAATAAGTTTGGAATAAACTAGCAAAACCTAACCGACAGTAAAAAGTTGGAATTCTAGATAAACTTACTGCATACTAAGTCAACTCTAGGGCTGGAAAATTTTGCAAATAAGTTTCGACCTCGCAACCTCGAGAACATACTCGAGGATGAGGAAAAGTAACTAGAAAAGCAAAGTATAACTAGACTACTAAAATTACATGGCAATTAAGTACTTTCAGGTACATGGTAAAAGTAAGGTTCGACCTTGTCAATAATGAAGTCGAACATGGATACTTTGAATAAAATTTGCATGAATGCATTGAAATTCGAACTTAAATCCAATAGATGTATTTGTACAAATAAACAAATATGAAAGCAAGTCCTTAATATTGGCAGGCTTGAAATATTTTGATCTAGAAATATAAGGCATAATATTAAGGCGAAAAGATAAAGGAAAAATCAAGTGCATAGAGATTCTTGAGCTAGAAAATTGTTTGCATAAATTGATTGCTCAAAATCGAGCTATAAATTGTCTCTGCCTCAAGGGCATAAAAAAAAAAAGATAGTTACAAAAAACATAATGGGTCGCAGCCCATGATCTTAGCCTCATGGGTTAGATGCCTCTCCAGCCGCAGTGCTAGATGCCTCTGCTGCCTCCTTAGCTTCGAGTCTGGCCTCCTCTTCTTCGAGCCGAGCATGCCATTTGGCAACAAAGTCGGCCTCCAGGTTGGCTAAGAAGCTAGTGTCGAGGTCGGGATTGTTCACCCAAATCTGATACATCGCCATGTCAACGGAGCGATCCTTTTTGGACTTGAACTCCTCCAGAAGACGAGCTTTCTCACCTTTGATTACCTCGAAGGTTGCCTTCTTTTTCTCCTCCAACTTGGCATTTAGTTCTTGAAGTTCCTTGATTTCGGAGTCTTTCTCCTTGCTCTCAGAATTCTTAGCCTCGACCTCCTTCAAGGTCACCGCCATTATCGATTCGTGGTCAGACACCTTTTGGGCATTCTCCAAGGCAACCTCCAACTTCAGCTCGAGCTCGGAAACCCTCAGAATGGCCGCATCCCTTGTTCCCACTTCCAGCTTCGCTGCTTTGAGTTCGTCCGCAAGCTTCAGCTGGGCATCTCTGGCTTCTTGGGCAAGTGCTCTGCTCGTGGTCACCTCATTGTTCAGCATGAAGTTGTGTTGAACAAAGGAGGCAAATTCATGTACACAAAAATAAATACGAGTTATTAAAGGTACAATATAGGTTAGTACAGTACAAGAGGGTCAAAGTAAGAATGACTGACCGAGGAGATGAGCTCGCTACCCTTGTCAAAGATGGTGTTGGCATCGTGTCAAGAGGTTAGAAACTCCCATTGTGGGGCACCGAGGCTGCTGAGACTTTGACCCATGCGGGTCAAGAAGTTCGAGCCCAGATTGACTCCATGCGACCCTGCTGCATTGTCGAGCACAAACTCCGGAACGTGAGGTGAGATCATCCAGAAACGTTCTCGTGCAGGCGCATGCTTCTTCTGGGGTGTAGGGTCTTACTGGATCGGTTGGACAACAGGAGGAGGCAGGGTGGTGGTAGGCACCACTGGCTTGATATTAGCATTCGCTCCGATTTCGGGAGTGGGTTCAACAGCCTGGCTCGGATCCGGGGTAACCGAGGCTGGAGGAGCCACCTTGGGCCTTTTGGGCATCTTTGAGGGGCGACCTCCTCTTTGTGACGGTTGTTGGCGCTTGCTCGCTTTCGTGGCCAGAGGTCGGTTGAGCACGTTATCAAGGTCGGAGTCCATTTCACCTGAAAATCATAAAAGGTCATATTTTAGTGCTCGAGCATAAGGTTACTAAAAGAAACAAGACTCAAGGATAATAGAAACCTAACTGGTACTCTCGACTAAGCTTGAGCTCGGGGACCAGGAAATTCCCCCATCTTCTGAAGACACTGGGGGAGCCCCATCTCTATAGGTGGGAGATAGCCTTGAAAGGTCTCTATATATATTGGTTTCGTATTGAACGCTAATCCCATCCTAAACCTCGTTTAAACTATACATGGTTTGATACTGCCCTAACCAGCTATTGAACCTACAAACCCTAAGATCTACCCATGACCATACTAAGAAATTATTCATGGGGTCCTTGGTGAGGACCATAACCTCAAGTTTGTGCTTAAGCAAGGAAGGAGACCACATGGAGGAATCAAGCACAACTTTACCTCCATCACCCGAGCTCAGTGAGGCTTCATCATGAGCTTCATTGCCCGAGACAGGCCAATCGTGTCAGCGGGATGTAGGGGCACGAAACAGCGAGCTCGAAGATCTCCTCCTGAGGGGAAGTCGGTCAGTGGGGAGCGGCACGTGTTCCCACCTCAAGTATTTGCAGTATGTCGAGTCATCCGTGGACTAGCCTTCTTCTAAAAGGTCGCAAGCTCGAAGCCGCTCTTCATGGAGGAGGTAGGAAAAAGACCTTCGACCATAAGGCAGTTGAAGCATCACTACCTTATGCTCCACCATCGTTTCTGATGGGGTGGGACGGTGGTAATTGGCTGCGGGAACAACTAAGTATCAATATTTCGAGCTTAACTATTCAATGGAAAAGGGAAAAGTATGATGAAATACTTACGGATGCGTTGGAAAGAATAAAATCTGGAAGGAGCAAGATCGTCCGTCCAGAAAAAGGCGAGTTTGAAATTCGGAGGGTGATTTGGCATGTCCTCAAAAAAAAAATTCTCCTTTGGGTAGCTCGATAATTAGTAAGAGCCACCCCCTCCACGAGCTCGAGAAGGGTTGCTCTTGAGACAAAAGAGATATAATATCTCTTGTGGTGAAGGCTCTTCCCACTTTAGCTCGTGGTATAGCGACCTGAGGCTATCAAAACCCTGAAGGAGTTGGTTTGGAGCTGGAATGGGGCGAGCCCGATGAAATCCAAGAAGTTCTTGAAATATGACTTCAGGGGAAGCAGAGCCCCTGCCCTCATGTGCTCGCGACTCTAGGCGGCGATCTTGATTTTACAGTTGGGATTGCCATCTCCCGGAGTAAAGCAGCTCTATTTGTTTGAGGTTATTGGCCGACACATCAAGGTGCCAGAGAGCCTAAGGTCATGATATGCCAGCAACTCGGATATCTGGCTGGTAGATGTGACTGAGCTCCAGTAGTGCTCAGCCTCGAAAAACTCCTCTTTCGAGGTGGGGACTAAAAATGCCTGGGAGGTGGAAGGGCATGATGAAGATTCTTCCATTAGAGAAAATGAGAGTACACCAGGCTCAAAGGCGACGGTGACTTTGAGCTTAGGGTCTAACGGAACAGGCCTAATCTCGGGGCCTGGGTCCGGATGAACAACAACTCGGAGTATCTTTCTCTTTTTCTCCTCGACCTCGTCTATTTGGCATCGAAAGCGATCTCGAATATCTTCTTGCTCACACCTTTCTCTGTGTTCACGTATTAGTCGCTGGTTTTGGGTGAAGGGCGATTCAGGACTAGGAGTTGATGGGAGGTAAGGGATAGCGAGCTTGGGCCCCTAGCGATTCTCAGAGTACTGCGACATCTAACAAGAAACAAAATGGTGAGGGCCCAATATATTGGAAATCACAAGGAAAGTATAATTTTGATAACTCGAGCTTGAAAGCTCGAGATAATGAGACTGCCTCAATCAAGATTGAAGTCTCGAAAGGGCGAGATTAACTCAAAGATGATCCCCAAACTATTGTAAAGTTCGGGCTTCGAGCGTGCACTCACACGAGAGTGGGGAGGTTAATATCTATTTTGAGGAGTCTCAGATTTTCAGGAAAAAAGCTGGCAGTTGCCCCGAAAAGGTGATATTTTTGGGATTTATACATTTAAAACCCTAAATCAAAAATCCTTATTTCTTAGGCTACATGAAACTCTCTCTCACCAGAAAAACCCAATTTTTACATTTTCACACTAGAGAATTTAGGTCTAAAACCGTGATTTTGATCACATTATAATATTTCGGATCGTGAGTTTGCTTAATTTTGACCAAATAGCCTTTAAAACTAGTGAAAGCCCAGTAACTATATCCACAATACAGAGGAAACACGTAAAAAAATACACAAAGTTGTCTGCGAATATGATGAGATCGTCGTCTGAAGGAAGGGTTGCAGGAAAGACTTCACGGAGTCGAAAATGCTGGAGTTATTTTGTTTCTTCAGTTTGGAGAACATGCAAAAAAGAAAAAGCCATGGTTCACACTGGTTCGTGTTCTTTCTCTCTGGATAATGAAATAAAGGTGAGGACGAAGAAGAAAAAAGGGTATATATATTTCAGAGGGATGTCAAAAGTCGGACAAATCTGGGCCTTTGGTTTGATTTTGAGTTTGATCCCACAGATGGGGTATAAATGTGACATTGGCGGCAAAAAGGAGATATGAAAAGATGTGGGAAAATGTAGGGAGTACTCAAATACTCTGAGTGTGCAATCCTTGATTGACGCATGTCTATATACGAGTATGGTAGGTGGCACGGTTTTCGAAAGTAGAAGTTCAAAAGTTTCCTTCTCATAGGATTCGAACCAATACTTTTGAGGGGGCAAAATGTTACACCTAAATTTCGAGAATAGAAATTATGGTCTCGAAAGACAGGCTCATAAAATGTAAGCTCAAAATAAGTAAGTGTGCCATGTCATCAGCATTTACGCAGATTGGGTTTGACAGTCTCACTGGGTATTAAGACGACGACAATGGAATTGGTAAGCTTGGAACTATGTGCGGTCTCGAAGATGTTTCAAGGTTACTAATCAAGCTCTAAGCTACAACTACAAGGGTTCAACACTTGTATAAATTCCTGATTTATTTGTACTGGTGATTGAGTATCAGTCATGAAGGTTCGAGCCTAGGCATTGCGAGCTCAAAGATGATGATCTCGATAAAGTTATTTGCTAAGGATGAGGCTAATCAAAATGATGAGCTCGTGATGTTGGTCGACCTCAAAAGAATGTAAGTTAAATGTTCGAGATCGGTAATCGCGAGGTCGATAATCTAGTTTATATACGGTTACTGTTTGAAAGTCCCTATTTCTTGGGGATTTGTTGTAATCTGATAATGAATCCCGATTATCATGGGATATTATGTAATTAATGCATTTATTTGTATTTCTTTGAAATTTATATTTTAACTTCCCGAAATAAGAGGGAATATATTTTGTAAACTAGTCTATAAATAGACTGGTGAAATTCATTTGTAGGGAGGCTAAAATTGGTATTGGGAATACTCTGCTAAAATTGCTTTCTAAAAGCTTTGAGAGAAGTCCACCATTTAATAACATTGACTCATGGATTAGGCGGATTTTAACTGCTGAACCACGTAAAATATCGTGTGTTTTTATTGATTTTTCTAATTATGTGTTTAGTGCTCTTCTATTCCAAGTTGACGAAAAACGGCGTCAACAATATATAATATTTTGAACAAATAACTTTAAAATATTTATATTATTTTTTTAATGATTATTAAATCATTTTATATTTAAAATATATATTGTAATAAAGTTATTATTTTATATTTTATTTATCATATAATTTGTCAAAGATTTAGTCATGTTCAACACCAAACATAATATAACACACAAACAATCTAGCCTAGTCCAGTCTACTCCAAATCCTATTGAGATTGGTTAAATATAATGGTTAAGATGTTTACACGTTGAAGTGCAAAACACTTACCAGTTTTCACTTAAAGAGAAGTAAAAACATGAGATTGTGTAGAAGGCATTTAAAAGTGACTTTTATGGGTCTAAAGTGATACAATGATGTATCCAAACATTCCCAAAAAGTTTTGTAGATTTGGAGCAATTTTAGGACCATTGGAGGGGTCCAAAATTAGAGAGGGTAGCAATGCGTCACCCCCTAAGTGGTGTAGCATCGCCAAAATGCGAAGGGCTTCAAAAGCCCTAGCAAGCAATGCATTGCCTACATGCAGGCGATACATCGCCTGAGCGGTCTTTTAGGGTCGTACTATTTACGTAAAATGCTCCAAATGATGTGTTTTAAATGCTCTAATCCTATTGGTTAGACTAATGATGTTACATACACAAATATTGTATTTCTCTAACCCTAATCTTGTATTTTGTAATTCTATTATGTTTTTTCATTGTTAGTATTGATGATTAAATGTATCTAAATTCATCTTATCATCATTTAATACTTTAGTTCTTTATGTTCAAAATTAACATTCATATCATGAACATGTTTATTTGATTATCAAGAATTGCAATTCATACTTTGAATTTGAATCTTGATCAACATCTAGGGTTTGGAATATTGCATTATTATCATTATTCATTGTTGATTTGCAAAGAGTACAGTCATATATTCCCAAGAAATTCAAATTCAAATCCAATCCAGTCCCGCAATCCAAACGACCCCTAAACACATGAAAATATTTGACAATAATATATGATATATTAATAAAAGAATATTATATAAGTTGGTAATTAAGTAAATTCTAAAATATGTTTTATATTATGTGCAAGTATATTTTTGTTAATTAAGTTGAATTTTTATAAAAAAAAAATAGGGGATTTTTCAAAAATATACTTTTTTTAGTGTTTTTTAACTTTTTTACGGTCCCTAATTTTTTTTTCAAAAATACTATCTTAAGTTTTCAGAAAATACGTTTTTAAAGTTTTATATTTACAAAAATACAGTGTCAATGAAATAACTAAAAAACAACAATAAGACAACAACTAAACATTAACCCTATTTTTTTAAAATCAAAATATATCTGCAAACAACTAAACAACAAATAGACAACAACACAACAACTATAAATAAACTTAAACAACTAAAAACCAACATGAAAACAACTATACATAAAATCTAAACAGCACAAAAACAATAATAAGACAACAACTAAACATCAACTCAATGTTAGAATATTATTTATTTGGTATATAAAATCAACTAATTGATTTAATATATTAAAGTCAATATTTAATTTATTGACAAAATATTATAATTAATGGTCAACATTGTTTGTTACCTGATTTTGTTGTTACCCGATTTTTCATATCCCAACTGATTGAGGAAATATCTCAATCTGTGGCAGAGACTCTGATGGTAGGTCTCGCTCTATAAATATAGAGTACCAATCCCCAAGCTCGCTGCTCATTCTGACTTTCAGTAACTCCATCTAAAAGAGTTAGTGAGAGCTTGGAAGCCCGTGTACTCGTTCTAACTTTTGTTCCTTTTCTTTTGTAGATCTAAAGCTAGATCGAGGTTATCAATAGCAATGGCTTGAGGTATACAATATTCGATTCTTTTTGTATATGTTCATTCTATATATTAATTCCGCCTACATGTATATAGGATTGTTCATATGCCCACTTTCATATTAATCTAACATTTGGTATCAGACGCGATAATTATCTCTGCCTTGTTAATTTTATCTGCGTATATATATTTATTTGATTTATATATGTATTTATATTCATATTCATATATGTGTATATTTTATTGCCGATTGGTTTATTTCTTTGGTGTATGGTTTTTCTTTATTATTATGTTTTTAATTCCATTAGAAATATATTAAGATTCATATTTCTTTTGGTTTGTGTATTAAAAACCAGTTTTTTCAACCATTGAAACTCTTTTTTTTTTGCTCCGTTCATACACGCTTATGGCCAAAAGTTTCTTTGATATTAAAGTCGGTTTCTATTTGTTTTTTAATCAATCTAACGTCATGAATCTCTTTAGACATTGTTTTAGATTCATTATGGGCGAAAATATATAAATTTGGATTAAAAAAAAAACGTTGTTTTCCATTCGGGTTTTCATTCGGACCCATTTATGGCCATAATTTTTTTTTTGTATTTAAATCCCCGATTTTAGTTGTTGTTTAATCAATACAATGCCATGGATCTCTTTATTTATTCATTTACGTGTGATCTGTGCTTTGAAACAAGTTTTTTGGTCGTCGGGATGCATTTTTCTGACCGGATTTCATTCCAGGTTCCGTACGACCCGTTTGCAGGAGACCGGGTCAAAATGACCTGGATTGGCTGAAGAAGATGACCAAAACGACATGTCGTTTTGGTCTTTGCTGCATAAATGACCCGTCGTTTGACGAGTCCTGTGACGCCAAACCGAGGAAAACGACTCGTCGTTTAACGAGTCCTTCATGTCGTTTTCCCCGTGGCAGATTTTTTATAAAAAAAAATAAGAAAAATTGAAGAAAATTCTGAAAAATTACAATTTTTATTTATTTTGGGATTTTATTATTTTCTTGATTTTAATGCTTATTTTGACAATAAATTTCATTTTTAATTTTTGCCAATTTAATTAAAAAATATATATAATTTTGGTAAATTATATATTTTGAAATTAATTAAAATGTCCAATTACTTGATTTTGGTGTATGGTATATATATCTTTTATTCATGAAATATTAAATCATTGTGCTATTTTAAGAATGTAATTAATTTTTACAATTAAGTTTGTGCAATTGTTTTATTAATTCACCAAATCAATAAATGATTTTATTGTCTTATTTAGCATGAATTTTTCTGCCATTAAGTATATATATATATGGAATTATTGTATTTTCGTACATATAGTTAATTATACTAATTTGTATGATTATTTTGTTCTTATTCATGCAAAATTTATTTTTAGTATAATTATCTTTAATTTTATATGTATGCCTTTATAATTTTAAATACATTATATATTCCATTATTGTGCTAGATATATTTAGATTATATTCAAACATTAAGATAGGTTGAATAATATTTAGCACATTAATCTTCATAATTTATTCATAAAATATTCATAAAACATTTAGGGTGAATAAAATTATGAATAATTCATAAACAATTTTGTGGTTGGCATAAGAACGCATGAAACTGAGACAAATACTCAAATCTAGAACGGTTTTTAATGATCTTCGGACGACCACACTAGGAGCACTACTCTCTGTGATTGCCTATTATGTTATAACGAAATTGTTCTTAGGTCTTCCTAGAGCCTAAAACATAATGTCTTGTGGACCATATAATTTTACATAATTAGGGAGTAGCCACAGCATCTTTAATTATATAAAATTATATATTAATTTGAAAGGATCACATAATGGACGAAATTGTGATTGATTATATAAATATAACAATTTTACCCCACAGGGATTTTATTATATTTATATAATTAATTAGGATAATATATTAAATTAATTTTCTTAATTTACCCACAGGAGTTATGAAAATTAATTTAATAAGTTTTATCATAAAGTTTAAATAAAGATAGAAGTATCAAACCTTACTTTATCCCAAATAATTCGTTTGAATAATCTATCATCCTTTACATCCAATTTTATTAAATTAAAAATTTAGCCCACAGGCAATTTTTGTTTAATAAAATTTCATTCTTCAGCATGTTATACATTGGTAAAACATGACTTCATAAAGCCTCAATCTTCTAAATCTAAGTTTGTAATCCTATTCATGCAGCTTCTTCATTATCCTCTAGTTTCGCTAAATCCTTACCGAAATACCTGAGCTTAGGAGTGATAATTTCAAAATCTGGAAGGAACGAGTTCTTCTTCATTTAGGCTGCGCCGACATGGACTACGCAATAAGGAAGGACGAACCTGCTGTAATCACTGCGACTAGCACTGCTGCTCAGATCGCACTATATGAGAAATGCGAGCGGTCCAATCGCCTCAGCATCATGTTCATCATGTCCAAGATTCCTCTGGGAATGCGTGGATCGATGGAGCAACCTGAGAAAGTCAAGGACTTGATCAAACTGATCGATGAGCAGTTCGACACTTCAGACAAACCACTTTACAACAACCTCATCCACCAGTTCTCATCCACAAAACTCACTGGTGTCAAAGGAGTTAGAGAACATATTTCAAAGATGAGGGACATTTCTGCTCAACTGAAGAAACTCGATGTAGTCATTCCTGAAACCTTCCTGGTCCACTACATCCTTAACCATCTTCCACCTCAATATGGGTCTTTCAAAATTTCCTACAACACACATAAGGACAAATGGAGTATCAATGAACTGATAACCATGTGTGCTCAAGAAGAAGCAAGGCTCCTGCAGGAACAAGGTGAAAGTGCTCACATGGCCACCCAAGGCAAGAAACACAAACCATCCAAGAAGGACAAGGGGAAAAATAAAGTGCCTCCCCAAGGCAATATAAAGAAGGATTCCATCAAATGTTTCTTCTGCAAAAAGAAGGGACATGCGAAAAAGGAATGCGCCAAGTTCAAGAAATGGATGGACGACAAAGGTAATCCAATTTCATTCGTATGTTATGAATCTAATATGGCTAATGTTAATTTTAACACATGGTGGATTGATTCTGGATCGACAATTCACATTTCAAATTCCTTGCAGGGTTTACAAAACCTAAGGAAGCCAGTGGGAAGTGAGCAAAGCATCTTATCCGGAAACAAGATGGGCTCACATGTGGAGGCTATAGGGACGTGCCATTTAGTTTTAAGTAGCGGTTTTGTTTTAAAGTTAGAAAAGACATTTTATGTACCAAGTTTCTCTAGAAACTTGATTTCCGTTTCAAGACTTGTACCTTTTGGTTTTTCCTTTACATTTTTAGACAAATCTTTTAATTTATATAATAAATCTGAATGCGTTGGAAATGGTATTTTGTCTGATGGTCTTTACTGCCTTAATTTACAAAACAATACCGCTTATAATACTGTGCACGTTCACGCTGGCAATAAAAGATGTGTTATGAATGAGAATTCCTCTACATTATGGCACCAGAGATTGGGACATATCTCTATTGATAGAATTAGAAGGTTAGTAAATGATGGGGTACTCAATACCTTAGATTTTACTGATTTTGATACTTGTGTGGATTGCATTAAGGGAAAGCATACCTCCAAGTCTAAGAAAAGTGGTGTCCATAGGAGTTCCGACCTATTAGAAATCATACATACTGATATATGTAGTCCAAACATGGACTCATATGGTCAGAAATACTTCATCTCTTTCATAGATGATTACTCACGCTACATGTATATCTACTTACTTCATAACAAAAGCGAAGCGTTAGATGTCTTTAAGATATTTAAAGCTGAAGTAGAGAAACAATGCAACAAGCAAATTAAGATAGTGAGATCAGATAGAGGTGGAGAATATTATGGTAGATACACTGAAGATGGACAAGCACCTGGTCCTTTTGCAAAATTTCTTCAAGAAAATGGGATTGTTGCCCAATATACCATGCTCGGTACACCCGAGCAAAATGGTGTTGCAGAAAGGAGAAACCGAACATTGATGGACATGGTGCGAAGTATGCTTAGCAGCAACCCTAAACTTCCTAAATCCTTGTGGACTGAAGCTCTAAAGACATCCGTGTACATATTAAATCGAGTTCCAACCAAGGCAGTCTCCAAAACTCCTTTTGAATTATGGAAAGGTTGGAAACCGAGTTTGCAACATGTACGCATTTGGGGATGCCCATCTGAAGTTAGGGTATACAATCCACAAGAAAAGAAACTAGACCCAAGGACCATAAGTGGGGACTTTATTGGTTACGCTGAAAGGTCTAAAGGTTACAAGTTTTATTGTCCATCTCATAGCACTAGGATTGTGGAATCAAGGAATGCAAAATTTCTTGAAAATGCCTTGATTAGTGGGAGTGATCAATCCAAGGACTTAGGTTCTGAGAAAGATCCTTCAGAACCCTCCACCTTAAGAGCAAGATTGATTGTGGTCGATAACACCCCTGCAGTCCAAATGGATGTTGAACCACCACAACCAATTGTTGAAGATCCACAAGTCAAAGATGAAGTTCAAATGGATCAAGTTGTTCAAGAGTTGCCTATAATTGTTGAACAACAAGCTGAACCACCCGCTCCTCAAGAGCCTGCTGGTGTAGCCTTAAGAAGATCCACTAGGACAATAAAATCGGCGATACCTAGTGACTATATTGTGTATTTGCAAGAATCTGACTACAATATTTGTAATGACCCACTAATCTAGACTATTTGGACCATTAACGAAACTATACATAAACTTACATTTTTTTTTACGAAAATACCATAAGTTTTATTGAGTAATTTGTAAAATAAAAGTTACTTACAAATAAATACTAAGAAGGATATGGGATCCCATTGTCTTTAAAAACAAAAACATGATTTAAATGAAAAGAATTACATAAGAAATGCGGAAAATACATATAAAACCATAAAGAGGTAAAATGAGACTACATCCTCGAATCGAATAACGCTCGGCCCCTTGACTCCATTCACCATCGATACACATCCTCTAAGCGTCACGAATCTTACCGCCTCTAAAGCTATTTTCCTGCACATAAAACAAAAAGGAATGAGCCTAATGCCCAGCAAGGAAAATCTAACACATAGTCATAAACATAAATTTCATAATAAACGTAAAGACATATCATAACACTTAATACACTTATTATAATGGCCATTATTACTTGGGGTCCCATAGACTAAACAAGCTTATGCCCATGAGATTAGTGGGGTCCTACTAGCTAAGTAGGCATATGCCCATAATCTTTTTGGGGTCTTGTTAGTCAAATAGGGCATAAGCCCAAGCCTACAAACATACACATTCATAACATATTCATAGCATGTTTCATAACATAACACATAAGATAACATAAACATAAACATATAGATTCTAGCCTATTTTCCTTACCAAAGTTACCGGGATATGATGGACTGAGTTGGGACTTTTGGAACACTCCTAAAACCATAATGAACAAGAGTGAGTTGAAAGAAGAAAAGAGATGAAAAGGAAAAATGGGAAGACTAAACCATTTGAGAATCATGCTTACCGAAACTTATGTGCTCAAGAACTTAGATTCCCTAACCAAAATGAAGATTAAGGTTAGAGATTGAGTAGAAGACTATGAGAAAGAAAATAACATAATACAGAAATGAACTAGAGTTTTGGTTACCTCAAAGACTTGAAAGACCAATCTACACCTCAACCGAAATACTATAGAACCTCACTTCCCAAAGTGTTTGATAAGCTTATGATGTTTAAGCTTATGATTTCCCAAACCCAGGTGTTTAACTCTCACACTCTCCTAACACTTGCAGCTTCTGAACTTAGAGTAAAAGGTGAATAATGGCTGGGTACTAGGTCTTATTTATAGAGTTTGGGAATGAAAGTATCTTGATTTTACTTGAATAAAAATAATGGCTTTTTAGGTGAAAATCATTTGAATAATCGTTCAGCAGAGGCTGAAGACTCGTTCAAAAGATGCTGGACTGTTGAAGGAGTTTGAATGGCTGAAAGGAAAAGAATTCAAAAGTGTTTGAAAACATGCTGGTGGAGGCGATATATCGCCTGGACCACTGTTCCCGAGGCGACCGTGCATCGATTCGTGTTTTCCGTATCTACGTGCTGCGATATATCGCCCCCTATAGCTGCGATATATCGGCATACGCTGAATATTTAAACACGAAATTACACATTTTTAGCTAAGTTTGAATGGAGTAAACAGCCTTGACTAAGCCCTCAACGTATTCAAAGCTGCTGACTGACCCTATAACATTCAAACTTTACTCCTTATTAAATTTAATCCTCAAAAATACATAATCCTTAATCACCATTCATAACATGTGCTTAAAATCCTATTGGTTGATGTCTAAACCTTATAATATAATAAATAAAATCCTTAATATCAGTCACATTAATCAAACCTTAGGTTATACTTAATATTCTTAAACTATAGATTAAACTTAGAAAATCCATAAGTACTACTATGAGTGTCCAAATAATTCCCGGTCTGAACCAAAAATCCACAGTAACAAAGATAATACTAAACATACTATAATACTACTAAACAATTAGCTAAGTAAAGTTCTTGGACTCTACAATATTGGAGCTGAAAATGATCCAGAAATGTTTTCACAAGCTATGAATAGCAAAGAATCGGAACTGTGGTACAATGCCATGAATGAAGAAATGAATTCTATGAAAAGCAACAGAGTCTGGGATCTTGTTGAGTTGCCTAATGGGGCGAGGGCTATTGGGTGTAAATGGGTCTTCAAAACAAAGAAAGACTCATTAGGCAACATTGAGAGACACAAAGCGAGACTCGTTGCTAAGGGATTCACTCAAAAAGAAGGAATTGACTACACGGAGACCTTTTCTCCGGTATCTAAGAAAGATTCCCTCAGAGTTATCCTAGCATTAGTTGCTCATTTCGATTTAGAGCTACAGCAGATGGATGTGAAAACTGCCTTCCTAAATGGTGACCTAGAGGAGGAGGTATACATGAAACAACCAGAAGGATTCTCCTCTAGTGATGGTGAGCATTTGGTGTGCAAGCTTAAGAAGTCCATCTATGGTTTAAAACAAGCGTCCCACCAATGGTATTTAAAATTCCATGATGTCATCTCTTCTTTTGGATTTGAAGAGAATGTCATGGATCAATGTATATACCAGAAGGTCAGTGGGAGTAAGATTTGTTTTCTTGTTTTATATGTGGACGATATTCTTCTTGCAACCAATGATAAGGGCATGCTACATGAGGTGAAGCAATTTCTCTCAAAGAACTTTGAGATGAAGGATATGGGTGATGCGTCTTATGTCATTGGCATTAAGATCCATCGAGATAGATTCAAAGGTATCTTAGGTCTATCTCAAGAAACCTACATTAACAAAGTTTTAGAGAGATTTCGGATGAAAGATTGTTCACCAAGTGTTGCTCCTATCGTTAAGGGTGATAAATTAAATTTGAGCCAGTGTCCAAAGAATGATTTTGAAAAGGAAGAAATGAAGAACATCCCATATGCTTCTGTTGTTGGAAGCTTGATGTATGCTCAGGTGTGCACACGACCCGACATTGCCTTTGCTGTCGGAATGCTGGGAAGATTTCAGAGTAACCCGGGATTAGACCACTGGAAAGCTGCAAAGAAAGTTATGAGGTATCTTCAGGGTACTAAGGATTACAAACTCATGTTTAGACGAACCGACAACCTAGAAGTAGTTGGCTACTCAAATTCAGACTTTGCTGGTTGTTCTGATTCACGTAAATCAACTTCTGGTTATGTGTTTATGTTTGCCGATGGAGCTATATCATGGAGGAGTAACAAACAGACCTTGACTGCTACTTCTACTATGGAAGCCGAGTTCGTTTCGTGTTTTGAGGCTACATCTCATGGTGTATGGAAACCGAGTTCGTTTCGAGTTTCATTTCAGGCCTTAGAGTTGTAGATTCTATATCTAGGCCATTGAGAATGTTCTGCGACAATTCAGCTGCTGTATTCATGGCTAAGAACAACAAGAGTGGTAGTCGAAGCAAGCACATCGACATCAAGTACTTAGTTGTGAGAGAACGTGTTAAAGAAAATAAAGTGGTCATTCAACACATTAGCACTGAATTGATGATTGCTGATCCTATGACGAAAGGCTTGCCACCTCATAAATTCAAGGATCATGTAGTGAACATGGGACTTGGTTCCCTTATGTAAATTTATTGTACAAACTGAAGTTATTATCAATGAAACTCTTATTTTGATGTTTTCTCATATTTATGCACATCTTAATTTTATTTGAGAAAATTTTATCTTCATAGGACCTGAATAAACATAAGGTTTATTCGTTTAAGTACATAGCCACATAAATTACATTGTTATGTAATAAATATATTGTAATACATGGAAGATAATATTCGTCATAAAAAGAGGACCTATCGCCATGATTCATGTGTTTATTATCTAACAAGGATGATCGCGGGCTTAAGTAATACATTAATTTTAATGTTGATCAAGTGGGAGAATGTTAGAATATTATTTATTTGGTATATAAAATCAACTAATTGATTTAATATATTAAAGTCAATATTTAATTTATTGACAAAATATTCTAATTAATGGTCAACATTGTTTGTTACCTAATTTTGTTGTTACCCGATTTTTCATATCCCAACTGATTGAGGAAATATCTCAATCTGTGGCAGAGACTCTGATGGTAGGTCTCACTCTATAAATATAGAGTACCGGTCCCCAAGCTCGCTGCTCATTCTGACTTTCAGTAACTCCATCTAAAAGAGTTAGTAAGAGCTTGGAAGCCCGTGTACTCGTTCTAACTTCTGTTCCTTTTCTTTTGTAGATCTAAAGCTAGATCGAGGTTATCAATAGCAATGGCTGGATGTATACAATATTCGATTCTTTTTGTATATGTTCATTCTATATATTAATTCCGCCTACATGTATATAGGATTGTTCATATGCCCACTTTCATATTAATCTAACACTCAATGCATACTATACGCATTTAAAAACAACAAATGAAGAACAACTAGAAGTCAACTCATTGCATACTAACATGTTTTTTTTATATAAAAAAAATCAAAATATATCTGAAACAACTAAACAACAATTAGACATCAACACAGTAACATAACAACTATATATAAACTTAAAACAACTAAAAATCAATGTGAAAACAACTATACATAAATCCAAATAATTAAAAATCAATGTGAAAATAACTATACATAAATCTAAACAATTAAAAAAAACAACTAACAAACAACCCAATATATATTAAATAGAAACTAAAATTAAAAGTATACTTAAAAAACTTAAATTAAATTAATAACAAATATACTAAAAACTAAAATAAATAAAAAGTTGATAATATGTCTTATTACTCAATAAATATAAACATATAAATATAAATATATATCATTATAAATATAACATTGTCTATACAAATATAAATAAACAAACATAAATCATTATAAATATAAATATATATATATATAAGTGTCTATTTTTGACCAAACTAAGCCAACACCCTCTTTTGTCATTAATTAGTAACTTATTGACACCTCACAATATATAAAAAATATGACACGTAACCACATGCATAATGCATAATGGACATAACACTCTCGGTGTCATTACATGTTGTGAAACGGTGAATCTACAAATATTGTCTGAAGTTAAAATTTCATAATTGCTGTTGTGTTTACATTTACAAAATTACAGGAATAATTAATTTTAAGCATTCATTATTTTTATAGATAAGCATTTCATATTTTTGACATCTTATATTATATTATGGGTGTACGATACGACTTAATTTGCAGCTATGGATTGAATTTATTCTTGATACTTAAATTGCCACATGCATATGATTTGCCACTTGTCACGTTCAAGATACTTAGCTTGGTCATTATATCACTACCACATGCAATTTGGATAAATTGGTTACCCAAATTACCACATGCATATGAATATTATATAAAATATATTAAGATAGATGACTATGAGTTGAAACAGGCAAACGTGAGGGACGAAAAAAAAGATAGAAAATAGGAAAGAAATAGTTGTGGGAAGCTAAATTGTGTATTAAATAGACAAATATTAAAATGTTGTATAAAAATAAAGTGTAAACCGTATAAAAGAAAATAAAGCCGTCCAACAGTACAAAAGTAATAAAAGAGTAAAAAATGGTATTTAATGTAAATTTCTCTAAAAAATATTCATACGAATCTGTCAACCTTATTATAGTCATGCTCTTTCTTTTATTTTGGTCATAATATAATTAATCTATATATAATATTATTTTCTCATTTAGCGCTATATACAAAAATTTAAACGGCCTAAGCATAATAAAACCAATCGAATTGATGGACCACAAAGACCAACACATACAATAACATTACATCACATATTAATATATAAATATTCTAAAAATTATTTACTACTGAATAAAGATTTTTGTCCAGCAAAAGAAAATATTAATAATAATAAGGATTGTTATTAAAAATATATAATTGGGGTATATATAATATATAGATGATGTAATTTTCTGTTAGAAAATTGAAGAGAGAATAGCTACCGTTATAAATATTTAGACGTAAGCGTAACATGCTACGGAACCATTATTAAGAACAACAAACAATCTATAATTGTTGAGCTTATTTCCATCTTTTCATATCATAGACGTTTCTACTAATAACAACTATATATAAAAATCAGATGAAGAGCAAGCAAAAACTTAATAATAAAAAAAGAATAGTGATACATATTGTGTTTTTACAATAAAATAATACTAAAATAATATAAAGATGAATACTATAGAGAGTTGGGTAAGTGAATAAGCAACACTACTACATCCTCTTGTTCTACAATTCTGGTGAGGAGACTATCCTTTTCCAACACCATCTGATGGCATCCTATTCCATTAGCTATGTCTTTACTATCTTCTTCTGCCATGTACTCCTCGCAATTGATAGCACAATTTTATTATGCACACACAACCTAGTTATAAGGGAAGGGATTACAACTCATCATTTTTAACATTTGGACATAAGAAAGGAGACCATATTCTTGGTTAGATGTAATTGAGCAATGATGAGAGTCTGTATATATATAGTCCTCAACACACAATAAAAACAAAATACGTTACGTGAAAAAGGGAGAAGAAAATAATAAATAATAATCAATACTACAATATATATATATATATATATTATCATTTACACACTAATTTTACTACTCAAAAGTTACTGCATCAAAGTAATTAGTACTTAAATTTTTTCCTAGCTATACGAAAGGTTTCAAATATTAATGTTGAAGACCGTAATATATATTTCTTTAAAACCTACTGGCGTTACTATATGTCAAAGTCAAAGAAAACATATATAATTGATATCTTGTATCAGTTACAATTATTATTAATACTATTAGATTATTATATACAAGAGACAAAGTGTAGTAACTATATCTAACTAATCTAGTTCCCTAATACAATAATCCTATCTTTTTTGTAACTGCACACTTTACTCTCTCACAAAGAACAAAAAAATAACGGTGGGTACGTAGTGTCTCTACAAATTATAATTTTCATAAGTATATATGTATTGATCTCTACTCTCTACAAATTACTGCTATATTAAGTATAAAATAAAAAAAATACACAAATTTTAATAAAATAGATGAAAAGATTGAGGGCCCTCTAAAACTTTCGTTTAGATATAAACTAGAAAACATAACTGCGCTTCGCGCAATTTTTATAATGATTAAAAAATATAATTTTTAAAATTTTATTCAGATGATTGTGTGTTAAGGAGTTTTTTTTAGTATACTCGTACAACATGTTCTTTATATAGACATGTAGACGTGTCTTGACCCTAATTTTTTTTTATAATTGTATTCATTGTATAACGAATAATTAAAGTATTGGAAACAAAAGTTCAAACAGTTTGTTGTACTCGTAATTTTATTTATATATTTATTATTATACATTTTACATGATTTTTTATAAAAAAAATCTAAATTATGTGTAAAGAAATTTATGTTTTGTGCAATGGTTATTTTACTACCCTTTATTTTTAAAAATTAACTTTTACACCTCGTGTTTTGTCAAAAGGTTAAAAATATAAATAGATAGATCGATTATTTGAACACTCTATTTTGACTGGTTATCCATTTTGAACTTTTATTTTTTAAAATTAACCTTTGGACCATGTATGTATTCAAAATGTTCAAAATTATTTATAAAAAGTAAATTATATATATAATATATTTTGTGTAAGAGTTCACACCATTTTGAACCTTATGTTTTAGTCAATTACCCCTTTGGACCATTGATTTTTTTAAAAAAATAATTTTTGGACCTCGTGTTTTGTCAAAACATTAAAAATAAGAATATATATACATATATATTATTTGAATCACGTGTATGTTGACCGATTACTTATTTGAACACTTTATTTTTAAAATGGTAAAATAAATTATTAAAATTTATCGAACACAGAGTTCGTATTGAATTTTTGGAAAAAATATTTGACTAAAATAGAATAAATCATAATATATTTTCTTTTATATAATTGTATTGTAGTTTAAATTTTAAATTATTTAAATATATATTTATATATGCTTGCATGTTTTATTTTAATTATAATATTTTTTTTTAAAATCTATCATTTAAAAAAATACATAAAAATCTCTCATTTAAATTAGTTAATTAATTTATCATTATCTATAAATAGATGTTTAAAAACTAAGAAAAAAATAGAATTAATAGTAATTAATTTATTATTATATATAGATTGATATATAGATACTGAAATTACATATTTTTTAAAAAGTAGAATAAAAATATATATATTTAGAAAAAGTTAAATAAAAAAATAAAAATAAAAACTAAGAAAATACAGTGCCACATCATTTCTTTGGACTCTAAGTTATATAAATTCTAGCTCGTACTCTCTTTTAATATAATTATAGTAGAATTTCAATTTATCAAAGGATATTATTTGTATTATCCTTAAGAAAAATAATTACTACGCTCTGTTTTCTCGCTAAGTTTTTCTTTTATTAATTTTAAATATATATATAAATAAATAAAGAGTAATTATGAAGCACACAATACTCAAAATTCAAATACCTCAAATAATAAAAACACAACCAGCATCTTTGTATTTAGGTTGGTTAAAAAATAAAACATATAACATTTCTTAAATACTTATTATTGATAATAATTAAAGAATATCAAAAAGAGTAGTGTAATTATTGAGACAGTGACCATGAAGCATTAGAAGTGACTTTTCCTCCTCAACTTATTAATTCAAAAAATATAATAAAGAAAATAATTTTAATACACACAAAACCATTTTGAACAATTGTTTTTGAGCTATTTCTTTATTAAACTCCAATATATATAGAGTAACCTGAAAATTATAGAGAACTTTATTCTTCAAATCATTATTACTACTATTATTAATATTATATTATTATGTAATAAGTACATAGTAGAGAAAAAACAACCAATGGTTTCCAAACTGTTTTTTATTTTCTTTTACTTCGTATATATACGAATAACCTAACAAATATATCACTTAACTTTTTATGATCTAAAACATATATGTGCTGATCATTACAATTGAGATTACAAATTTACTGAATTACATAGCAAAAAATTAAAATTTTGGTACGTGAGTTTTTTAAAATTTATATATCCAGTGTAAATTGATATATTTGGAAGTCTTTAGTGAAAATCATAATAATTAGAATTTTAAACAAAATTGACATCATCAAGTAATTCAACAATGTATAATAAATTTTACTTCTTGTTAATATTCAGAAATTATAAGTTTTTACCAATATCAAGGTTGTTCTCTTTCTAAGAAAAGGCCTACAATATCTGTAAAAGCAACATATTAGACATGCATACCTTACTTCAAATTACTCTTCATATATGATTAATATATATTACGTGCGCTAAAAAATTTAATAACTGTAAAAGCAACATATTAGAGATGTATACCTTACTTCAAATTGCTCTTCATATATGATTAATATATATTACTTAAACCCATTATCAAATATTTGAAAACAAAAACAATAGCATTATCAAACAATGAATTTCACTTGTTCGAATTGTACATATATATGAAATTTCAGACTATAATATGTCAAGAGTCCTCGTCCCAACCTTGTCTTCCAATTCACTGATATTTGTAAGAAAAGCTTTTTCCGAAGTCAAAACCATGTACGGATACATAGATATATATATATATATATATATATGCGAAGTGGTGTATAGTATGGCAAAAAAATCATGGAACCATTCATTAACAACAATAAGCTATATATAATTGCATAAATAAAACATTACATATGCTACCTACTAACTTTCGACGTGATTCAAAGAGAAAAATTGTAATTGCATAGTAATATTATTCAAATTGTCAGGAATAAGTATCTGTTGTAGATGGACCACATCTAAATCAGGGATGTCAAAAAAATCTGGTGGATCGGGGCGACCTATGATCCGAAAATAAGCGAGGCAAAATCGGGGCGGGTCGAGATCCGACCCGATCCACTAACAATTGAAGCGGGTCGGACCACGACCCGACCTCCGACCCGACCCGGTTGTTGTTTTTTTTTTTTTGTAATAAAATTTTTTTAAAAAAAACTAATTGCTACAACTATTTAGGGTGATCTACAATTCAAATATATAAAGTATATTTAAGAGATATAGAGAAGAAAATTGATGTTTTGCTTTGAAGTATATGAAATTTTATTTTATTTTAATATGCAAGACAATTTATAAAAAAATTTAGGCAACTCATTTATGTCTAGTATGACAGATTTTCTTGTCATTTATTTATATATTGTAATTTTTTTTTTTAAATTAGTCTTTCTTTTATTAAAGAAAAAAAAAACCTTACCCAGTCTGGTCTGACCCGCTCCATCACATCCGGGGCGGGTCTGACCCGACCCAGATCAAAAGCCCTAACGGATCAGGTCGGGTCGGGACAGAAGCTTAGCGGGTCAGGGCAGATCTTTAGCGGGGCAGGGCCGACCCGCCCCATTTACATCCCTAATCTAAATTGAAGCAAGCACAAAATAATTTGGAGAAAAAAATATTAATATTTATAATGAAGACGACAACTGGAAAAATATGGAAGACTTGCAAAATAAATTGTTTGTAAAGGCGTGAACAATTCAACAATAAAATTCTTTATAGAATCAAAGTTTTGTTCATGCTTACTTGTTGGTTATGCTGCCATATACTGAAGCCTCCATACTTAATATCAACCTCAGCACATTCTTTCTTTCTTTCTCACTCAGTGAAGAAACAAATATGGAGCAGAGTAATTGAAGAATCAGCTCAAAAATGAGGCTGAGGAGAAACTTTATATTTATATGTAGGGTATAGTTCACAGTATAAGTGGTAAGCAACTGTGATGTTTACATGTGGTCCAATAACAAAAAGGCACAAAATATAAAGATGATACTAAAAGAATTAACAGAATATTCTAGATAGTAATATGGTGTGGTGCTGGTACACAAGCAGCAGTGTGGCATAGACTAAACTTTCTTAATATCACCCCTCAAACGAAGGGGTGAATCAACCACTCTAAGTTTGTCTATGAGGAATTTGAATCTTGAGTGTGATAGGCCCTTTGTCAAACAATCAGCAACTTGATCATGGGATGGAATGTACCTAATGTCAAGCTTCTTTTCTATAACTTTATTGTGAACAAAGTGAACATCTAATTCGATGTGTTTGGTTCTAGAATGATATACAAGATTAGATGCTAGTGCACTTGCACTCATGTTGTCACACCATATTACTGGTGATGAGAGAAGAGGAAACTTGAGCTCTTGAATGAGTGCTTGCAGCTAGGCAATTTCTGCAGCAACTTGGGCTAAGGCGAGGTACTCCGATTCTGTGCTAGATTTGGCAACAACAGTCTGCTTTTTAGAGGACCAGGAAACAAGTGTGTCTCCAAAGAAAACACAATAGCCAGCAACAAATTTTCTATCATTAGGACAACTGGCCCAGTTGGCATCTGAAAAGCCAGTTAAAGTGAGTATCTCACTGTATTTGATGTGTAGCTCGTGATGTATGGTTCCCTTCAAGTACCTGAGTATCCTTTTGGCAGCAGACCAATGCGTGGTTGTTGGAGCCTTTAAGAACTGATTTAGCTTGTTCACTGCAAAGGACATGTCTGGTCAAGTGTGTGCAAGGTATTGCATTCTACCAATGAGGCTTCTGTAAAGTGTTGGATCTTTCAGCAACACAACATCTTCAATAGACATCGGTTTTCCAGCTGTCATAGGAGTTGGACATGGTTTTAAGTTTACCATGTTGAATTTCTTTAACATTTCAGCGACATATTTCCCTTGAGACAGATACATGCCTGATGAATCACGAACCACTTCTATTCCAAGAAATTAGCTTAAGGCTCCTAGGTCTTTGAGTGCAAAAGTTTTGTTTAGTTTGGAAGTAAATAGTTGTAGCTGCTTTGAATCATTTCCAGACACTATTATGTCATCCACATAGATAAGCACCATGATGATATAGTCTTTAGTCTTGAGCAAAAACAGTGAGGAGTCTGCTTGTGAGTTTTCAAATTTCCATTCAATCAGGGTGTGCTTTAGGCGATCGAACCAAGCCTTTGGTGCTTGTTTCAGCCATACAAAGATTTGTTGAGCTTGCATACATGGTCTGGTTTGGTGGCATATTCAAAACCTAGTGGTTGATTCATGTAGACAACTTCCTCTAGATGACCATTCAGAAAAGCATTATTAATGTCTAGCTGTCTTATGTCCCAATTTTTGGCTACTGCAATTGTGAGAACAACCCGAACTGTAGAGGCTTTAACGACTGGACTGTAAGTTTCACTAAAGTCAACTCCCGGCCTTTGATGAAAACCCTTCGCCACTAATCTTGCTTTAAAACTTTGGAAAGAACCATCATTGTTATACTTTCTTTTGAACACCCACTTGTTGCCTACAATATTATACTCTGGTTGTTTAGGCACTAGGAACCATGTTTTATTTGCCTGCAGTGCATTGAACTCTTCTGTCATAGCTTGTTTCCAGCCGCTGTGTTTAAGGGCTGCTTCAATTAAGTCAGGTTCTTCATCTTTATCTTCCCACTTGGCTTCACCAATGTAAGCTTTTGGCTTATAGATGCCATCTTTTGATCTTGTGATCATGGGGTGAGATGATTGAACTTCCTTCGGCATGCTACTGCTATCAACATTGGGGTTCGAAGCTGGTAAGGGCCCTGGTTCGGCCACTATATTTTCTGGAATGTCAGCAGCCAAATCAGAAGAAAAGGACTCGGATGGTCTCACCTCATTACTGTGATTTGAGGACTCGGTGTGCAGATCAGGTGATTAAATTATGGTCCTCTTCTGGATGATTTATTTCAGCTGCATGCATGGATTGTTGAGGGAACTTGAGTTTTTGGTAAAACAAACCAGGATGTTGGCGTTTGGACAGTGACTATTTTCTCTCTAATAATTTGAGAAAACCACTTTGAAATGGAAACTCTTCTTCATTGAACATGACATTTCTAAAGATGTAGACCCGACCATTTGGACTTAGGCATTTGTATCCTTTATGTGACTCACTATACCCTAAGTTGACACATTTGATTGAGTGGAATTGAAACTTATGTGTTTGGTAAGGTCTATGGCAAGGAAAACAGGCACATCCAAAGGTTTTAAGGAAGTTATAATCTGGTTTCTTAGAGTTCAGCAGCTCAAATGGTGACTTCCCTTTCAAAATAGGTGTAGGTAGGCGATTTATCAAGAAAACAGCAGTGGTAAAGGCTTCACACCAGTATTTTAAGGGCATGGTTGCTTGAGCTAGTAGAGTTAGGCCCATCTCTACTATGTGATGGCGTTTTCTCTCTGCTCTACCATTTTGTGCTGAGGTATATGGGCAGGAATGTTGGAGAATTATGCCATTTTGTTTGACTAGATCATTGAAAGCTTGGTACTCTCCCCCAAAATCAGCTCTTAACTTTTTTATTTTCCTATCAAATTGGTTTTCAGCAAGGTTTTTAAATTGAATGAAGGCATTGAGTGCATCAGCTTTGGATTTGAGGAAATAGATCCATGTGTTTCGGCTAAAGTCATCTATAAAATGAATGTAGAATTTCATGTTAGTATTTAACATGATAGGAGAGGGTCCCCAAATATCTGTGTGAATCAAGTCAAGAGGTGCTTTGGCTCTGTTATCTGAAAGTGCAAATGGTAAAGAATGAGCTTTGCCAAATTGGCATGCATCACAGAAATGTTCTTTTTCATTAATTAAGCTTTTTACATTGATTTGATTTAGTACTTGACTCAATACTCGACACAATGGATGACCTAGACGCCTATGCCAAACATCCTTTAGGGAATTTGAAGACTGAACTAGACTGGGTTGACTGACTTTGTTGTTCTGCAGAGATGCTTCAGCAGAGAAAGAAAAGGACTCTAGACTACCTAACTTAGACTGAAAGTTTGCATTGAGTGTTGGCTTCGATTCCGATGTTTGCAGCTGATATAAACCATCCTTAAGTGTCCCTTGTAGCACCACCTTCCCTGTTTCCTTGTCCTTCACAAAACAGCAATCAGAGAAAAATTCAACATAAACATCATTATCGGCAGTAAGTTTTGATATGCTAATAAGATTTTTACAAATCTTTGGAACATATTCAACATCAAATTATCATGGTTCTCAGATTTCAGCACACCAGTACCAACATGAGTTATGGCTAACTCACTTCCATTTCCCACAGTGAGTTATTCCTTACCATGGTAGTCGGACTTGCTACTCATGTTATCAGCATCTGAGGTGACATGATTACTCACACCACTGTCGGCATACCACCCTTCATTTTCTACAATTTCAGGTGTGGCCAAGTAAGCTACAGTGTTCCCCTTGTCTGAGTTGTTTCCAGTGAAAGGAGGTGAACCCATGTAAGCTTCATCAAAACAGTTGTAGCATATAGCTATCGAATGCCCATACTTCCCACAGACTTGACATGTAGGTCTAGAACCATTTCCTCTTCCATTTCTTCTTCTAGATCGGTTACCTCCTCCTCTTGACAGACCTTGATTGAAGTTCCGTCCTCCTGAGTTTTGGTTCTGAGTTATGTGTTTTCCTTTATTCGGAAGGGTAGGCTTGTTGGCAAAGTGAGTTGAGGGAGGCCCAATATCTTTTAGAAATTTGTTTGAAGGAGCTAGAGCATTAAGCCTCTCCAATCTGCTATCATAGCTCAGCAGGATATCTTGCAATTCTTGCCAAGTGATGTTTTCTTTTGCTTCAATTTGAACCAAGATAGACAAGTATTATGCATCAAGCCCATTTAGAACATTAGTAATTAGATGAGACTCGGGTAAGGACTACCTGCCAGAGCTAAGATGTCAGCCCATGTTCGCATTTGTCTAAGATATTCAACCATGTTCAGATTTCCTTTCCTTGTGGTTTGCAGCTTTGTGCGAGTTTCATCCATTTTCGCCTTTGAGTGGGCACCATAAAGCAATTCTAGAGACCTACATAGAGCAGCTGCTGAGTTACAGCCCATCACTTCTGTAGTTATTCCTTCTGTCATTGAACCATAAAGCCATCCCATGAGAAGTTGATCGTTCACGATCCATTGTTCGAATTCCGGGTTGTTGCGTAGTCCGAAGCCTGGTGTGCCATCTCCTGTCGCGACTCCAGCGGGAATGAATTCTTGAGGACAGGGCTTAGTTCTGTTCATGTAGCCATCCAAGCAATGACCACGGATGATATTCGAGACCATTGTCTTCCATAATGTGAAATTATTTCTATCTAATTTCACAGAGAAAGGCTGATTATGTTAGAAAACTTTATACAGGATCTTTATTTATTTTCATGTAGATCTAATATTAAACAAATTAATGTGAGATAACCTAGAACATGTTTCTAAAATTGAATTCAAAGAGAAACAAAGATAAGAATACTTACAGTATATGCAGCAGAATGAAAGAGTTCTTCCTTCAGTTTCTCTAACTCATGTATCCTTTTTGTCGCAGAGTATTATCAAGAAACTGGACTGTTCTTCTAATTTCTTCACAGTCTTCCAATGTATCCTTAGAATCACCTAGACTAGAGTGGGCAATTCACAACACATGAGATAGATACAAAGAGAAGAAGAGAAAATAATAAAGAGACTTAGAAAATGACTTGTGTTTAGAGAGAATCTAAAACTATCAGAAAACTAGTGATTAAACTTATATGTCGTATGTCTTGACTTCTCTCTAACCACTCCTTTTATAGACTCAATTAGGTCATTTAATTTAATTAAAAATAAATAAAATAATAGCCAATTTGAAGCCCTAGGTCGAAATTATCATGGGTTTTAGGCCCGTGAAATTTTTCATTTGATTATAAGCCCATTGGACCTAAAATCAAGGCCTGTATTATTTTCTATTGATTTAATTAATTAAATAATTGTTTAATTCCTTTATCAAATTAATTATTTATAATTTGAACATTGATTTAAAATTATTTATTAATTTAGATACAAATTTATCTTAATTAATAAATATGTCATAATTTCTCTTTTTTTCTCAAAATTACATAACTATGTGAAACTATCCAAAATTGACCAGGTCAACTTTGATAATTCTAATTGATAATTAAATCAATTAATTGAGACTATCTAGATAATTTTATCCAAGGTTCAATGGGGATCATGGGCCTATGAAATCAAGCTCCAATAAGTTATCATAAATCTAACAAATAAATTTACTAACTTGTTAATTCCTCGTGACTCCATTATAGACTCGAAATTGCACTCTTGAATTCATAGAACGCGCTATAACAAATATAGATACGCTATTAATTATCCATCGTTACAACCATATTTGTCACTCAATCCTCTATAGATGGTCTACAATGAGATAGGACTAAAATACAATTTTACCCATCATTGTATTTTATCCTTAAAACACTTAATTCCTTGTAAATGATATTTCATTAAACTAATTTAATTACTGAAATGAGATCTCTATCATTTAACACCTTGAACCAAACTAAAAGGAAACCATCGTTTCACTTCTTCATCAGAAGCTATAGATGTTCATATCTATGATTAACACTCCCACTCAATTATACTACGAGTTCCCAAGATGTAAGTATGGGCTAATCCATAGGGTAAGCTGATAACGAACAAGTCAAAGAACTCAAATAATACAATCAGTTAGAATACTAACCACTCATAATTGAGATTGAATTGACATATGGTCAACTATATCATATGACTAGAATAGATAATAACGGTATGTTTACTTATCTTATCAACTGTCAATATCGGTCCAGTCCAATGTAACAAATACATCCGATCTTATCTACTTTGCTAATGTTCTGGAAAGAACATAACACTGTAATGTGTAAGTAGATCATATCGTAAATTGGCAAGTTAGTGTAAATCCTGTGCACTAACTAATCTTAGGACTAACTTATTTTGAACATATAATCATATTTATATTCCACTGTGATTACGTCACTATAAATAAGATTAGCTATATGCTCGGGATTTAATAGAAGTTTATATTAAACAAATAATCATGAAAATAAAACATGTGAGCAAAGTGATTGACTAAGTCAAAAAATAATTTCTTATTCTTTTATTGATAATAAAATGAGATTACAAATAATTTGGGTTTTAATTAGGGCATAAAATCCCATCAGATTGAGGGTGTTGTAGAAAGGGGGTACGGTCATAGAGTGTTGTTGCGCAACAATGGCTTGTTGAGGCATGGCATTGGTTGCCGTGGTGGTTGGCTGAGCTCCACCTTGACTTGGTAGAGGTGTTTGGCTGCGTTGGCTGTTCCCAATCGACATAATCGGCGTTGGCCAAACCTGGCTCTGATACCAAGTGAAGAAACAAATATGGAGCAAAGTAATTGAAGAATCAGCTCAAAAATGAGGCTGAGGAGAAACTTTATATTTATATGTAGGGAATAGTACAAAGTATCAGTGGTAAGCCACTGTGATGCTTACATGTGGTCCAATAACAAAAAGGCACAAAATATAAAGATGATACTAAAAGAATTAAGAGAATATTCTAGATAGTAATATAGTGTGGTACTGGTACACAAACAGCAGTGTGACATAGACTAAACTTTCTTAACAAGCTCTTGACAACATTTCGGTCCTAAAATCATGTTTATAAAACACCTTATATATAGTTATATTCGATATGCAGTTGAAAAATATGGTGTTGTTAAAATTTTAATAAATTCTTCATGATATTCAAACGTAAAATCTTTTGATGTTGTGGTCTTAGTATACTTGTGGTTAGGTATATATGATCCTTTCATATTCTTATTTAATATTATCATTAATAATTAATACTTACAATTAATTTTATATGTTTTAATAATGAATAAAAAATTGAAAAATAATAATAAATAGTCTATTATCATATTTTGTAACTGCATACTTTTATGTAGGGGTGTTCGTGGTGCGGGTGATGCGGTTTTTCTCTAATTTTTTGGACCGCACCGCATATGCAGTTTGAACAATTTTCCAAACCGCAACCCGCATCGCATAGACCTCAAACCGCATAAACCGCACCGCAAAAATGCGGTGTGGTGTGGGCAGTTTATGTTAGATATTCATACAATATCTTATCAATAATTTTGCATACAATTTAGAACACTATAATCAATTAAATAATACAGAAAATATACCTGATTCAGCCATGGAGAAATTGTAAATTGTTAGTGCAATACTAACCAACTAAGCCTTCCTCCCTATGACCTTTATTTCTGAAGCAGATTATCAGACTACTGAATAGCGATGAGACTATTCATATATATAGAGTTAGGGAGAGGACTTAGCTTATATAAATCTAGTTGGACTGGGCCTCATCATCAAATGCTTCAATTCACTAGAAAGCCCACACTTCTGCCTCAACTAGACTACTATAGATACTAAGCTCATAAACAAGAGATCACTAAAATTAAATGGGCTAGATCAGCAAAGAACTATTTATCAACTCATATTTTATAAAACATGAAAATAAATAATGTAAGCCCAAATAAAAAGTCTAACATTCTCCCACTTGGGCTACATTAATTTTGCAATACATATATATATATATCAAAATAATTTTATTTTAAAAACGACTCATGGGTTGAGTAACAAGAAAAATATTGTGGCCACTTTTAAAAAAACAATAGTTCTTTGATAGTATCTAAAACAATTGGTCCAATTTAATCCTTGATATTGAACTATGATTATCAATTTGCTTTCCAATCAACAAAAAATATTCATAATCACAAATACCAAAGTATTAAATCGACATGGTCAATAAGTCTAGTAGTGTGGTAAGAGAATATGTCCAACATGTGATTAGTTATATAACATAATCTCTTTATCAATCCTCATTTCACTGATACCATGATGCCTAATAAATAAGCCAGTGAAATAACCAAAGCACTGCTTAATAAATAAGTCAGTGTTATATCATTAACTGTGCATAAAACAGTATGATATCCACGTCATTAAGCAAATAAACTTAAATGACGATAACAACAATACTATGAACTACATGCTTTCAACTTAACATTCTCGAGAATATAACAAAACATAAATGAAAGCATAACTATTCATTGATCAAAAGAAACCAAAAACAAACTTTGTAGTTCTTAAGTTCAATAAAGAAATTACAAATAATCATAATTCTTGCTGGATAAAAGAAAACAGAAAGAAAACTCCCACTAACCAAAAAGATCAAAGGATTCTAAAATGCCCATATCAACAACATGTTTATTAAATAATGATGCACTTAATCCTTTGGTTAGAGGATCCGCCAACATCAATTATGTCTTACAATTCTCTATAATAACATCTCCTTTCTTGACTAGGTCTCTGACAGTAAGATACTTGATCTCCATATGCTTCGAAGCACCACTGATCTTATTATTCCTGGCAAAGAAAACGGCAGCACTATTATCACAATCGATCAGCATAGGTAAGGAAATAGAATCAACTAATCGTATCTCTCTAATCAGATTCTTTAGCCACACAACTTGCAAAGATGCCCCATAACAAGCTACAAACTCAGCATACATAGTAGATGAAGTAATCAAAGTCTGGTTTACACTTTTCCAAGAAATTGTTGCGCCAGCCAAAGTGAAAATATATCCAGAAGTTGACTTTAAATCATCTATAGAACCACCAAAATCAGAATCTGAATAACCAACAACTCGGATATTCTCAACTTGCTTATAAACAAGCATAAAATTCTTGGTTCTCTGTAAATATCTCAAAACTTTCTTTGCAGCAACCCAATGATCACACCCAGGATCAGACAAATATCATCCAAGAACATTTACCACAAAAGCAATATCAGGTCTAGTGCAAGCCTGAGCATACATCAAACTCCCTACCACACTCACATAAGGGATGTTTGACATTTCTTCTCTCTCTAAGTTGTTCTTAGGACATTGTTGCTTACTAAATTTGTCTCGTTTCAGAATAGGGATAGAACCAGGTGTACATAGATCCATGTTAAACCTTTTAAGCACACGATGAATATAAGCTTCTTGAGATAAACCAAGAACTTTTCGTTTCCGGTCACGATGAATCTCAATCCCCAAAACAAAAGATGCTTCTCCAAGATCCTTCATATCAAAATTTGTAGACAGGAAAATTTTGGTCTCATTTAGTAGTCCCAAATCACTACTCGCTAGTAAAATGTCATCCACATAAAGAACAAGAAAAATATAACGACTCCCATTGAACTTCATATAAATGCATTGATCAAACTTGTTCTCTATGAAACCAAACGATATCACAACTTTATCAAACTTCAAGTATCATTGACGAGATGCTTGTTTGAGACCGTAAATAGACCTTTTCAATTTGCAGACCAAGTTCTCCCTTCCACTTTCCTTGAAACCTTCAGGCTGAGACATATAGACATGCTCATCCAACTCCACATTCAAAAAAGCAGTCTTTAGATCCATTTGATGCAACTCTAAATCAAAATGTGCAACTAAGGCCATAATAATCCTGAACGAATCTTTTGTAGAAACAGGTGAAAAGGTTTCAGTGTAATCAATACCTTCTCTTTGAGTAAAGCCCTTTGCCACTAGACGTGCTTTGTATCTTTCAATTTTACCCTTATTATCCTTTTTTGTTTTGAAAATCCATTTACATTCTATTGGTTTAAAAGCTACAGGTAACTCAATTAATTCCCACACATCATTATTCTTCATGGATTCAATTTCATCTTCCATGGCTTCAATCCATTTAGAAGATTGTTCACTTTTAAGAGCTTCACTATAAGTCACAGGATCAACAACATGACCAATATCATATTCTCCTTCTCCAAGATAAACCAAAAAATCATTAGAAATTGCTGACCTTTTTGCCCTCTGAGATCTTCTTAGAGGAATAATT
Organism: Humulus lupulus; assembly: GCF_963169125.1. Classification (NCBI taxonomy): domain Eukaryota; kingdom Viridiplantae; phylum Streptophyta; class Magnoliopsida; order Rosales; family Cannabaceae; genus Humulus; species Humulus lupulus. The sequence goes on from NC_084799.1 coordinate 53,924,451, forward strand.
TCTGGAATTGCTGCTTGTTGTTGAACACCATCTTGAATGACGTCTTCAGCATCTGGAACTTCTTCAAAGACAGGAGCCTCGTCCATAATGGGAGCATCAACAACAGAAGTAGGAATAGGATCATCATGAGTATTATTTGTCTATATTATATCATCTCTTGAAAGAGATAAAGGAATGAAAATTCCACCAGATGACTCCCCTATTTCAAGAGATGGAGTAGAAACTTTCTCAACAATATCAAATTCCATAAATTTGGCAGTTTGAGATTCAACAATGCTAGTACCGCGAGTAGGACAGTAAAATCGATAACCTTTTGAATGAGTTGGATAACCAATGAAGAAACAACGAACTGTTCTGGGGTCTAACTTTTCAAGTTAGGATCATAAATCTTCACTTCAGCTGGACAACCCCGTACGCAAAAATGGTTCAAACTAGGCTTTCTACTAGTCCATAACTCAAAAGGAGTTTTGGGTACAGATTTACTTGGAACTCGATTCAGGCTGTAAGTAGCAGTCAAAATAGCTTCACCCCATAAGAACTCTAGCATATTAGATCTACTCATCATACTTCTGGTCATATCCATAAGAGTACGATTGCGTCTTTCAGCAACTCCATTTTGTTCAGGAGTACCAGGCATAGTGTATTATGCAATTATACCACTATCCTGTAAGTACTTAGCAAAAGGCCCCATATTTTGTCCAGTCTCAGTGTACTTGCCATAATACTCACCTCCATGATCCGAACGCACAATCTTGATAACTTTTCCTAATTGTTTCTCAATCTCAGTCTGAAATACTTTGAATTTATCAAGAGCATCTGATTTTTCTTTAATCAAATAAGTAAAACCATGTCGAGAAAAGTCATCAATAAAAGTGATCAAATATTTCTTCCTACAAAGAGTAGTAGAATAAGGCCCACTGATGTCGGTGTGTATAATATCTAATAGATTCTGACTGCGAGTGGTACTTTTCTTACGAGTTTTGATTAACTTCCCTCAAGCACAATCAACACAATTGTCCAAATCAGAAGCATCAAGAGGAGGAAGAATATCATCTTTAATCAATCTATCAACTCGTTCTTTGGAAATATGACCTAACTGTTTGTGCCACAAGAGTAAAGAATGTTCCTTGATACGAGATCTCTTAGCCATAATATTCTCAACATTAAAAGAGGAAACCAAATGAGCCAAAGATAATTTGTAGAGACAGTCAGAATAAAAACAATGTCCAATAACTTTGGAGTCAAACATAATATCAACTTTAGAATTGGCAAAAAGAAACGAATATCCTTGTTTATCCAAAAGCGGAAGCAAAACTAAATTTCTCTTAAAAGTAGGAACATAAAAAGTATTGTGCAAAACAAGCTTAAAACTAGTTTGTAATTCAAGAATAAAGGTGCCAACAGAACAAACTTCAACTCCAACATTGTTTCCTACTTTAAGTTTTGACTCCCTCTGATTTGGTTTCCTGAGATCCCTTAGCCCCTGCAAGGTAGTAGTAACATGAACTGTGGCACCACTAACCAACCACCAAGAATCAATAGGAACATCAACTAGATTAGATTCAAAACAAACACAAGCTAAAGGAGTACCTTATTGTTTTTTCTTCTTTTCTAGCCAAATCTTAAATTTGTGACAATAAGTTCTTCTATGGCCCATTTTATCACAGAAGAAACACTTAACATTAGCATACTTCGATTGAGCACTCTCCTTTTTCTGTCCATTGTTATGCTCCTTTTTATTATCAGTGTTCTTAGAAGTGTTGTTCCTTTGATTTTTGAATCTCTCTTTTCCTTTATTTGGCTTGAGTTGAGAAACATAATGAGCTGACTCATTCTTCTCCTTTTTCAGCTTGTTTTCCTTAGCCACACACTTCGAAATTAGGTCATTTATGCTCCATGTTTGATTATAAGTGTTGTAGGCTGTCTTAATGAGACTGAAAGATGCAGGAAGAGCATGGAGAGCATGATGAATAATATAGGAATCAGGTAGAGGAACCTTACGATCTTTTAGCTTTGACTGAATATCGACAATGTTCAGAATGAAGTCCCTTACTCCTTTAGTTTCATCATACTTGATGGTTTGAATCTCATCCATAAGAGATCCAGTTTCAGCATTCTCACCAATGTCATACAATTTTCCCACATTAGTTAAAAACTCTTTGGCATTAGTGGTCTCGGGCAGACCGCTCAAAAGATGTTCAGGAATCGATCTTTTCATAGCTATAAGACTGAGACGATTTGACTTTTCCCATTATGCATGGAGAGTTCGTTGGGTAGTAGTGCTCGCATCAGTAAGAGCAGTAGGTTGATCTTCACGCATGCATAGGTCCAAGTCCATGATTCCCAAACTAAAATTCACATCTCGTTTCCACTTCTTGTAGTTGGACCCAGTCAGAATTTGAATTGAAGCATTGTTGTTGTTCACAGAAAAGAAACTACCAGATAAAAGAAAAATGACAAAACTTGATTAAACTATGAGCATATTAAGAAAATATATAAATAGAGTCAAGATGGTCATCACAAACTCCCCTTTGGGGTGAGAATATAATACACATATGATCTATTTCCATAAAGTTAAATAAATATATATATAAATTAAAAGTCATTACCTTTGGGCAAATAAATTCTTAAACCATATATATTAATTCAAACCAAACAAAATACACATAAAAATTATTACCTTTGGGCAAATAATTTTAAACATGCATTATAATCAACACACTTCATGAGACATTAATTAATGTATATAATTACCTCATTTGGGCAAGTAATTATACATATCAATTATCCAAGAAAAATATTTTCTATAAACTAATAAAATTTGGCGATGAAACAATCATTGAAAAATAATATACTTAAATCACTTTGATGATAATAATTATAATATTTTCAACCAAATTCCCAAAAAATTAAAAATTAAAAAAAAATTGCTCATTAAACTTATGAATGATCAAAACAATGTGTCCCACCATAACACGTTGTTTAATCATCAAATAATCAAGTTTGACACTTTAGAACTACAAAAAATATATGATTTATTTAAGAAAATGAAAACCTATAGTTAGAGTGGAGAGTATAGGAAAAACAAAGGTTGATCAGGAGAGTGAGTAAAGAAACGAACAAATACCCAAATAATTTTCTGTGATTTAAAGTTTTCAAAAAATATGACAAAAATAATTATTATGATTTAATAACTGAAAAAACGTATTAATTCATTAATAATTATTTGTTGATGTCAAAAAATTAATTAAAAATTACAGAAAAATCAAAAATTAAATTTTACTGAATGTGGAAAAAAATCGTCGAAAAACGTTGCTCAGAAGTGCCGCACTCGCCCCCACTCTCCGCTGTCGCGAGTGGGCATCGTCGAAAAAGGTTGTCTTCAACCTCCAGCCAACCTGAAAACGGGTTGTGCGACCCGGTCGGGTCCGATGAGTTTCCGGCCAGAAAAAAGGGGGTTTTCGAGCATATATTTGAGGGGTTTTCATCCTCGGATCATGGGTAATTGATTTATGGGGTTTATTTCGAGAAAAAACAAAAAATTTAGTGTAGATCTAAGAGATTATATGTGAAAAAAATACACCAAAATTTCTGGTAAAATACTATGTACATGGCCGAATCTTAACAAAATTAAAGCAAGGTATATGCTCTACAAACTATAATGAAGACATACAATAATTTAATTTGGAGAAATAACCATGAAATTGAGATATAACAATTTTTCAATTGAAAAATTTATGAAAAAGCCCTAAAACTATAAACATGAAATTCTCATAAAGTACTAAACGAAATTTAGCATAAAATATATTAATAGAAAGATAATTTCATGAGGAATAAAAGCCCTAATATTTTAGGATCTAAGGATAAAAATTTCAACATAAATTAATAACGAAAATTAGTTAGGATTCATCATTTATTAATCTCAATTTAGCTTAAACAAAAAATTATAGGTCCTAAATCGTATACAATTGGCAATCTGATACCACATGTTAGATATTCATACAACATCTTATCAATAATTTTGCATGCAATTTAGAACACTATAAAAAATTAAAGAATACAGAAAACATACTTGATTCAGCCATGGAGAAATTGTAAATTGTTAGTGCAATACTAACCAACTAAGCCTTCCTCCCTATGACCTCTATTTCTGAAGCAGATCAGACTACTGAATAGCGATGAGACTATTCATATATATAGAGTTAGGGAGGAGACTTAGCTTATATAAACCTAGTTGGACTGGGCCTCCTCATCAAAGGCTTCAGTTCACTAAAAAGCCCACACTTCTGCCTCAACTAGACTACTATAGATACTAAGCCCATAAACAATAGATCACTAAAATTAAATGGGCTAGATAAGCAAATAACTATTTATCAACCCATATTTTATAAAACAAGAAAATAAATAATGTAAGCCAAAATAAAAAGTCTAACAGTGTATACCTATCGCCAAATAATTTAACAATTAAATATTATAATTAAGAAAGATTCATAATAAATCTCATAACCATAGAGTGTTTAACAAAATAATTAAATATACAACAAACTAATAAACTTTAAGCAAAACAATAAAAATATAACAAACTAATAACAAAGAAAAAAGTGTAATATAAAAATAAATATTATTTTAATTAAGGAGGAATATATTTAGATTGAAGTAGAATATATGTTAGCATCCTATGAAACATTATATATTTTTTTTAGATAATGTGTATATTATATTATATTATATAAATATTTATGCATTAACTTTAAAAGTAGTAAAATTGAAAAAAATAATATAAAAAAGTTAATATATATAATGATGCGGTGCGATGTGGTTTGAACCGCATTTATAAAATTTAAAACCGCAAACCGCACTGCACTGCGCGGTTTGGCAAAAATACAAACCGCAACCGTACCGTGAATGGTTCTAAACCACAAATTACAGTGCAGTGTGGTGCGGTGTAGGTGGTTTGTGCGATGTGGGCGGTTTTATGAACACCCCTACTTTTATGGGTTAAAACTGAAAAAATGAATAAAATATTAAAGGAAATAAAAAATTAGATACTTTAGATTGAAAAATGCTAATTATAAATTGACATAATCGTGTAACAAAATCTAATTGTTATAACTATTTAGTTAAATCATATATTATTATTGGATTACTACTGTTACGCACGACTAATAGAATCAATGGTTGATGTACGTATTAATTTGGTTATTTCTGTTACATTTTTTGAAGGGTTGATGTACGTATATGTATGTATATTTTTTTTGGACACAATATGAAATTCTCACAAAATAGTAAAAATAGATTGTAAAAAGCATAGAATGTCACCTCATCATTCTTTAACTCTCTTTTATATATAAATATAGATATATGGAAGACTTCTCGATGGTTACTACCCATAGATGGATACTAATAATTATGATGATGTGACAACATAGTGACTTGGTATAGCAAGTCACCAAGAGGTAAATATTTTTTTCTACAATAATTTTGAATTTAGTTTTTTTTTTGCCATAATTAATGTTGTTTCCAACCAATGAGAGACATTGGCTATATTTAGAAATTGATTTAGTTTACAATATTATATTTTCATAATAAGTACACATTTTTCATCAGATAACCCTTCCAAAAATTTGAAAAAATCAAAATTTATTTTTAGAAATATTAATTAACAACTATAAATATAGATCATTGATCTTAATCAAATGGTTAATATTAAAGTAAACATCTATGGGTAGTAACCATTAAGAGTGTACCCATAGATATATATATATGAGTGCACTCTTAATGGTTACTACCCATGGATGGTTACTTTAATATTAACCATTAGATTAAGATCAATAGTCTATATTTACAGTTGTTAATTAATATTTCTAAAAATAAATTTTGATTTTTTCAAATTTTTGGAAGGATTACCTGATGAAAAATGTATATTTATTATGAAAATATAATATTATAAATTTTTCATTTTTCAAATATATGTCAATTTCTAAATATAATTATTATCTCTCATTAGTTGGAAATAACATTAATTATGGCAAAAAAAATAACTAAATTCAAAATTAATGTAGAAAAAAAAATATTTACTTGCTGGTGACTTGCTATACCAAGTCACTATGTTGCCACATCATCATAATTGTTAGTACCCATCTATGGGTAATAACCATTGAGAAGTCTTCCATATATATATATATATATATATATATATACTAGATAAAAATAACGCGCAATGCACGCTTGCTTAGTTTTAAAATTATAAACATGCTTATTCAAACACGTATTTATTTTTTATTATTTTTTAATTATCATATAAATTTTAAATAAATAAATAATATTATAAAAATAAATAAAATATGTTTAATATAATATATGACATAAATGTATTAAAAAATTATGGCAAAACATTGTCTGTAATTTTAATAAAAATTGATTCATTCTTTTCAATATATAATAGAATGAATTACATTCTATAGTATACATATAAGTATTTATATCAATAATCTCTACATATATGACATCTAAACATAACATTGACATATATATATATATATTTACATGGATACATGACATATATATAAATTACAATAATATTTAAAAAGAAATTAATAATATAATAAAATAAGAATAGAAAAAGGCATAGTGTAGAGTAGTATACATGAATAAACTACTTTTAGTTTCTAATGTAACTCGCAATGTCATTTGGTGAATTTGATGAAGAAAAATAGCTTCAATCACTTGATAAAATATAAACTATCACACAAATTTATAAGATAAAAAAAATGATATGTATGGCTTTATTATTTTTAAACAAATATGATTTAATTTTTTGAATTATCATAAAATATCCTATTTTTATTAATTAATTAATTAATTTTTGTTTAAGTTTATGTTTGTTCTAGTTTTTGAATTTAGCAGTGACAACAAGAGATTATATATTATATGTTTAATATAATATATAATATTATATGTTGGGAGTTTTGGCTAAGGTTCTTGTGGTTGTGATGCTTAGGGTATGTGAGGATGGTTTTTGGGTTCATTTGGCACCAAAAATGAAGTTTGGAAGCATTGGAATCGAGTTGGAATTGAAGGAGTCGAAGGAAGAGGTTACATGGGAGGTTCTGGCTGGGTGTAACGCTACAGCGCCCACCAGAGGGCGCTACAGCGCTACCCAGTGCTCTGCTGGGCGGTTTAGGGTCTTGAGTATAGCACTGGGGCGCTAGTGAGCAACACTGTAGCGCTACTCTGTTCCTTCAGAATCCCGTTTTGAGTGTTTTTAAGGGTTTTTGGCTCGGGGTTTCAATCCTTAAGGCCCCGGATCGAATCTACTCACCGTGTGGGCATGTTTCGAGGTCCTGAGAGTGGGTTTAGGTTAAGACCCTTTCATTGTTGATCCTCATTAATGGAGCTTATAATTGGTTATGATTTGGTAACCGCTAAGGAACCAAAAGGTCGATATTTCTCAGGAGTCGTTCTTATTATATTTCTCGCTCGAACCAGAGGTAAGAAAACTGCACCATGTGTATATGACATGCGTGATTGTTGTTGAGGCATGTTGATTGATAAATGTGGACATTGATTTCATATTAAATGCTTAGCAGAGCTTGCTTACTTGCGTATGGCACTGATTAGTCAGGGACGGCACTGGTCGCGTATCACTGACCTGAGAGTCAGAAACGGCATGAGCGTCCTGAACGCAGGGTCGATTAAAGATTGGATCTAATCGATATCAGTGTTGAATGACTCTAGAGCATTAATGCTGGACTGACCCTAAGGACGATGAATCTTATAAGCGCTTGACTAGTCTAGGACTAGTTACTCAGAGCCAGGGCCTAAAGCCTAGGTGACAGCTTGTCACATGGCTAGGGAGCGGAATCCCACGGTTATGACTTTATGGTCATGCGATAAGTTATATTGGTGACTTGTTCATCGAGCACCTATCTTGATAAGCTAGTGAAAGGTTCACTTATTTGTAAAGCCTCGGTGACCCTATCGTCACATGGCTAAAGGGAGTTGAACCCACCTTAGTGACTGTTGCGACTGTCACTCATCTGTTTTGGACTGGAAGTCCTGAATGATTATTATGATCATTGTTGATATTATATTCATGCTATATTGTGTTTTCTTGCTGGGCATTGGCTCATGGGTGCTATGTGGTGCAGGTAAAGGGAAAGAAAAGCTCACCCAGCCTTGAGTGGAGAGCTTAGGTGGTGGTGTGTACATATGCGGCCGCTTGACCACCACGGCCAAGGAGTTCTCAGGGGAACTAGGGGGTTTACCCTATTTTTTCCGCTTAGGTCGGCGGGTTTGTAAATTTGAAACAGTAATTACCATTTTGAGTTGTAAATAACTTGTAAATGTTTTTATGGGTCCATGAACAGTTTTATGCGTTAAATAAAATATATCATTTCCTTTTGATTGGTTTTCCACCTTAGCCTGTTAATAATAATTAGAAGCACGTTTTTAACCAAAGGACTCGGGTAGCGAGTTAAATTTCCGATTCACCGTAACTGTTCTGAGGTAACCAGAGCGTTACATTATACATGGATTTTAAATTTAAGTTTGTTGCTAGTTTTTTTTTTTTTTTTTTTTAAGTTTGTTTCTAGTTGATAGTAGACTATATTATATTATATGTTTAATATGATATTATTCTAATACGTGAAGTTTAAGTTTAATTAAATTTTATTTAAGTTATAAAACATATGGTTTTTATTATTTTTAAATAATTGTCATGGTAAAATATCTTATTTTAATTTGTTTAATTATTTATTCATTTAATTTAATATAAGTTTAAATCATATTTATAATCTACCATTAAATATACGAATATTCTGATATATATAAGAATATTTCGTTAAAGTTAACGAAAAAAATAAAAAACTATTAAAACAAAAAAAATTCTTTATCTACACACTTATTATATAAAAGAGACATATATATAAATAGATTATTAACTAATAATCATAAATTTGAAAGGAAAAACATAAAAAAAATGATAAAATAGAAAGAATGTCTTGGAGTAATTTTAGAGTGTCGTATCACTTCCTTGGGGGATATATATATGTGTGTGTGGAAGATTTCTTAATGGTTACTAACCATAGATGGGTACTAACAATTATATATATATACTAGGTAAAAATAACGCGCAATGCATGCTTGCCTAGTTTTAAAATTATAAACATGCTTATTCAAATACGTATTTATTTTTATTATTTTTTAATTATCATATAAAATTTAAATAAATAAACAATATTATAAAAATAAATAAAATATGTTTAATATAATGTATGACATAAATGTATTAAAAAAATATGGCAAAACATTGTCTGTAATTTTAATAAAAATTGATTCATTTCTTTTCAATATATAATAGAATGAATTACATTTCTATAGGATACATGTAAATATTTATATCAATAATCTCTACATATATGACATATAAACATAACATTGACATAGATATATATTTACATGGATACATAATATATATATATAAATTACAATAATAATTAAAAAGAAATTAATAATATAATAAAATAAGAATAGGAAAAGTCATAGTGTAGAGTAGTATATATGCATAAACTATTTTTAGTTTCTAATGTAACTCGCAATGTCATTTGGTGAAGAAAAAGATATTCAATCACTTGATAAAAAATAAATATCACACAAATTTATAAGATAAAAAAATGATATGTATGGCTTTATTATTTTTAAACAAATATGATTTAATTTTTTGAATTATCATAAAATATCATATTTTAATTAATTAATTAATTAATGTTTGTTTAAGTTTATGTTTGTTTTAGTTTTTGAATTTAGCAGTGACAACAAGAGATTAGATATTATATGTTTAATATAATATTAATATTATACATGGATTTTAAATTTAAGTTGTTGCTAGTTTTTTTTTTTTTTTTTAAAAAGAAGTTGTTTCTAGTTGATAGTAGACTATATTATGTTATATGTTTAATATGATATTATTCTAATATGTGAAGTTTAAGTTTAATTAAATTTTATTTAAGTTATAAAACATATGGTTTTTATTATTTTTAAATAATTTTCGTTGTAAAATATCTTATTTTAATTTGTTTAATTATTTATTCATTTAATTTAATATAAGTTTAAATCATATTTATAATCTACCATTAAATATACGAATATTCTGATATATATAAGAATATTTCGTTAAAGTTAACGAAAAAAATAAAAAACTATTAAAACAAAAAAAATTCTTTATCTACACACTTATTATATAAAAGAGACATATATATAAATAGATTATTAACTAATAATCATAAATTTGAAAGGAAAAACATAAAAAAAATGATAAAATAGAAAGAATGTCTTGGAGTAATTTTAGAGTGTCGTATCACTTCCTTGGGGGATATATATATGTGTGTGTGGAAGATTTCTTAATGGTTACTAACCATAGATGGGTACTAACAATTATATATATATACTAGGTAAAAATAACGCGCAATGCATGCTTGCCTAGTTTTAAAATTATAAACATGCTTATTCAAATACGTATTTATTTTTATTATTTTTTAATTATCATATAAAATTTAAATAAATAAACAATATTATAAAAATAAATAAAATATGTTTAATATAATGTATGACATAAATGTATTAAAAAAATATGGCAAAACATTGTCTGTAATTTTAATAAAAATTGATTCATTTCTTTTCAATATATAATAGAATGAATTACATTTCTATAGGATACATGTAAATATTTATATCAATAATCTCTACATATATGACATATAAACATAACATTGACATAGATATATATTTACATGGATACATAATATATATATATAAATTACAATAATAATTAAAAAGAAATTAATAATATAATAAAATAAGAATAGGAAAAGTCATAGTGTAGAGTAGTATATATGCATAAACTATTTTTAGTTTCTAATGTAACTCGCAATGTCATTTGGTGAAGAAAAAGATATTCAATCACTTGATAAAAAATAAATATCACACAAATTTATAAGATAAAAAAATGATATGTATGGCTTTATTATTTTTAAACAAATATGATTTAATTTTTTGAATTATCATAAAATATCATATTTTAATTAATTAATTAATTAATGTTTGTTTAAGTTTATGTTTGTTTTAGTTTTTGAATTTAGCAGTGACAACAAGAGATTAGATATTATATGTTTAATATAATATTAATATTATACATGGATTTTAAATTTAAGTTGTTGCTAGTTTTTTTTTTTTTTTTTAAAAAGTTGTTTCTAGTTGATAGTAGACTATATTATGTTATATGTTTAATATGATATTATTCTAATATGTGAAGTTTAAGTTTAATTAAATTTTATTTATGTTATAAAACATATGGTTTTTATTATTTTTAAATAATTTTCGTTGTAAAATATCTTATTTTAATTTGTTTAATTATATTTAATTAATATAAGTTTAAATCATATTTATAATCTACCGTTAAATATACGGATATTCTGTTATATATAAGAATATTTCGTTAAAGTTAACAAAAAAAATAAAAAACTATTAAAACAAAAAAAATTCTTTATCTACACACTTATTATATAAAAGAGACATATATATAAATAGATTATTAACTAATAATCATAAATTTAATCATAAATTTGAAAGGAAAAACATGAAAAAAATGATAAAATAGAAAGAATGTCTTGGAGTAATTTTAGAGTGTCGTATCACTTCCTTGGGGGATATATATATGTGTGTGTGGAAGATTTCTTAATGGTTACTAACCATAGATGGGTACTAACAATTATATATATATACTAGGTAAAAATAACGCGCAATGCACGCTTGCTTAGTTTTAAAATTATAAACATGCTTATTCAAATACGTATTTATTTTTATTATTTTTTAATTATCATATAAATTTTAAATAAATAAACAATATTATAAAAATAAATAAAATATGTTTAATATAATGTATGACATAAATGTATTAAAAAAATATGGCAAAACATTGTTTGTAATTTTAATAAAAATTGATTCATTTCTTTTCAATATATAATAGAATGAATTACATTTCTATAGGATACATATAAATATTTATATCAATAATCTCTACATATATGACATATAAACATAACATTGACATAGATATATATTTACATGGATACATGATATATATATATATAAATTACAATATGTTACACCCAGATTTCGAGCTTTAAGAATTGTGATCTCGAAAGCTGGACTCGTCAGGTATGGGCTCGTAATGTCTAGAACACGTGTCCGCAACCCAGGCACTGAACCTACAAAGCAGGGGCAACCTCGAAGATGGTAGCCTCGAAATCCTCACAAGCTCGAAAGACAGTCATCGAAGTACGTCTATTCTCGGATGACCTCGGATCAGGGGTTCCGAGCCTGACATAAGTATGAGCTTGAAGCCACATGATCTCGGGGGAAATGCTACAACTCGAAAGTCATTATGAGACCTGGGTGAGCACGGCACTGACGATGTAGATTGATAACTTTGAATATCTTAGTGAGTCATTTTGGAGAGACGCAGTCTACATTTATTGTTGTAAATCCTCTATAATAAAGGGGTATTTATTATTCAGTTATACGCCCCCTGGTCTTCAGGGGACGTTTCCTTGTATATAGGAGTTACAGGCTTTTAAAGCCATTAAATTTATTTACATAAATAATAACTTCCCAGAGACGTGTGGGAGAGTATTCCGAGACTTACTCTATAAATAGAGAAGTCCCGTACCTTTGTAAAGGACCGAAATTTTGTGATCTTGAGAGAAACTCTGGAGAATTCATTCTTGAAGAATTTCCAGAATTCATCTTAAGTTCTAATAACAAAGACTCATGGACTAGGCAGAGTTAACTGCTGAACCAGGTAAAAAGTCTTGTTTGTCTTATTGTATTTTTCTGGCCATAACTATTTATTGTTTTCGTGGTCTTTATTCACTGTTGACAAAAAACGGCGTCAACACAATAATATTTAAAAAGAAATTAATAATATAATAAAATAATAATAGGAAAAGTCATAGTGTAGAGTAGTATACATGCATAAACTATTTTTAGTTTCTAATGTAACTCGCAATGTCATTTGGTGAATTTGATGAAGAAAAATAGCTTCAATCACTTGATAAAAAATAAATATCACACAAATTTATAAGATAAAAAAATGATATGTATGGCTTTATTATTTTTAAACAAACATGATTTATTTTTTTGAATTATCATAAAATATCTTAAAATATCCTATTTTAATTAATTTCTTAATTTTTGTTTAAGTTTATGTTTGTTCTAGTTTTTGAATTTAGCAGTGACAACAAGAGATTAGATATTATATGTTTAATATAATATTAATATTATACATGGATTTTAAATTTAAGTTGTTGCTAGTTTTTTTTTTTTTTTAAAAAAGAAGTTGTTTCTAGTTGATAGTAGACTATATTATGTTATATGTTTAATATGATATTATTCTAATATGTGAAGTTTAAGTTTAATTAAATTTTATTTAAGTTATAAAACATATGGTTTTTATTATTTTTAAATAATTTTCGTTGTAAAATATCTTATTTTAATTTGTTTAATTATTTATTCATTTAATTAATATAAGTTTAAATCATATTTATAATCTACCGTTAAATATACGAATATTCTGTTATATATAAGAATATTCCGTTAAAGTTAACGAAAAAAATAAAAAACTATTAAAAAAATATATTCTTTATCTACACACTTATTATATAAAAGAGACATATATATAAATAGATTATTAACTAATAATCACAAATTTGAAAGGAAAAACATGAAAAAAAATGATAAAATTGAAATAATGTCTTGGAGTAATTTTAGAGTGTCGTATCACTTCCTTGGGGGATATATATATGTGTGTGTGGAAGATTTCTTAATGGTTACTAACCATAGATGTGTACTAACAATTATATATATATACTACGTCAAAGTAACGCGCAATGCACGCTTGCTTAGTTTTAAAATTATAAACATGCTTATTCAAACACGTATTTATTTTTAATATTTTTTAATTATCATATAAATTTTAAATAAATAAACAATATTATAAAAATAAATAAAATATGTTTAATATAATGTATGACATAAATGTATTAAAAAATTACGGCAAAACATTGTCTGTAATTTTAATAAAAATTGATTCATTTTTTTCAATATATAGTAGAATGAATTACAGTTCTATAGTATACATATAAGGAAGACTTCTCAATGGTTACTACCCATAGGTGGGTACTAACAATTATGATGATTTGGCAACATAGTGACTTGGTATAGCAAGTCACCAACAGGTAAATATTTTTTTTCTACATTAATTTCGAATTTAGTTTTTTTTTTTTGCCATAATTAATGTTGTTCCAACTAATGAGAGATGCTAGCTATATTTAAAAATTGACATGCATTTGAAAAATGAAAAGTTTACAATATTATATTTTCATAATAAATACACGTGTTTTATTAGGTAACCCTTCCAAAAATTTGAAAAAATCTAAATTTATTTTTAGAAATATTAGTTAACAACTATAAATATGAACTATTTATTTTAATCTAATGGTTAATATTTAAGTAACCATTCATGGGTAGTAACCATTAAGAGTCCACCCATACATATAAATATTTATATCAATAATCTCTATATATATGACATCTAAACATAACATTGACATAGATATATATTTACATGGATACATGACATATATATAAATTACAATAATATTTAAAAAGAAATTAATAATATAATAAAATAATAATAGAAAAAGTCATAGTGTATAGTAGTATACATGCATAAATTATTTTTAGTTTCTAATGTAACTCACAAAGTTATTTGGTGAATTTGATGAAGAAAAAGAGCTTCAATCACTTGATAAAAATAAACTATCACACAAATTTATAAGATAAAAAAATGATATGTATGGCTTTATTATTTTTAAACAAATATGATTTAATTTTTTGAATTATCATAAAATATCATATTTTAATTAATTAATTAATTAATTTTTGTTTAAGTTTATGTTTGTTCTAGTTTTTGAATTTAGCAGTGACAACAAGAGATTATATATTATATGTTTAATATAATATTAATATTATACATGGATTTTAAATTTAAGTTGTTGCTTGTTTTTTTTTTTTTTTAAAAAAAGAAGGTTGTTTCTAGTTGATAGTAGACTATATTATGTTATATGTTTAATATGATATTATTCTAATACGTGAAGTTGAAGTTTAATTAAATTTTATTTAAGTTATAAAATATATAGTTTTTATTATTTTTAAATAATTGTCATTGTAAAATATCTTATTTTAATTGATTTAATTATTTATTCATTTAATTTAATATAAGTTTAAATCATATTTATAATCTACCATTAAATATACGAATATTCTGTTATATATAAGAATATTCCGTTAAAGTTAATGAAAAAAATAAAAAACTGTTAAAACAAAAAAATTCTGTTATCTACACACTTATTATATAAAAGAGACATATATATAAATAGATTATTAACTAATAATCATAAATTTGAAAGGAAAAACATGAAGAAAAAAAATGATAAAATAGAAAGAATATTTTGGAGTAATTTTAGAGTGTCGTATCAATTCCTTGGGGGATATATATATGTGTGGAAGATTTCTTAATGGTTACTAACCATAGATAGGTACTAACAATTATGATGATGTGGCAACATAGTGGCTTGATATAGCAAGTCACCAACAGATAAATATTTTTTTTCTACATTAATTTTGAATTTAGTTATTTTTTTTGCCATAATTAATGTTGTTTCCAACCAATGAGAGACACTAGTTATATTTAGAAATTGACATGCATTTGAAAAATTAAAAGTTTACAATATTATATTTTCATAATAAATACACCTTTTTCATTAGGTAACCCTTTCAAAAATTTGAAAAAATCAAAATTTATATTTATAAATATTAATTAAGAACTATAAATATGGGTCATTGATCTTAATCCAATGGTTAATATTAAAGTAATCATCCATGAGCAGTAACCATTAAGAGTGCACCCACATATATATATTATTAACTAATAGTCATAAATTTAAAAGAATTTTTTTTAAAATCACTTGAAAAAATGATCAAATAGCATGAGTGATTTGAAGCAATTTTAGAGTGTCACATCACTTCTTTATGACTCTCATTATGTAAATACTAGAAAATATAATTGTGTTTCGCATAATTAAAAAATATACATTTTTAATTTTTTTTGGAGATATTTTATGGTAGAGAATCATTTTTACCTTACTGGTACAACATGCTTCTTACATAAACACACGGGGTGTCTTGTATAAAAAATCTCAATTATATATAAAGTACTTTAGAATTTGTGTAAGAGTTACTTTGACCAATTACCCGTTGGATCCTTTATTTTTAAAATGAATACTTTTAGACCCGTGTTTTATGAAAAATGTTAAAAATAAGAATAAATAGAACGATTATTTGAGCCCTAAATTTTGGCCAATTACCTATTTTGACTCTTTATTTTTAAAAATTAAATTTTAGACCCCATATTTTAGCAAAAGGTTGAAAATTCTTTATAAAAAGTCTAAATAGATAAAATATTTTGTCAAAAGGTTAAACAAATTTTGTGTAAGGGTTTACATCAATTTTGAATCATGTATTTTAGTCGATCATCCGTTCGAACCCTTTGATTTTAAAAATTGATTTTTGGACATCGTATTTTGTCAAAATGTTAAAAAATTGTTTTAAGTAATTTAAATTAATTTATGAATTATATATATTGATGATAATAAGTCATTTTTCTAAAATTTCTTGGTGAAAAATAACGTACACTAATTTCATTATAGAGAAAAATGATTACAAGTGGAAAGATTTTCTCTGGAGAATTAGAATTCAAGTATGCTTTACCAATGTATTTCAACTCTATTTATAGTGAAGCATAAAAGTTTTCACTATTGAGAAAAATTATTACAAGTGAGAAGGTTTTTTTTGGAGAATTAGAATCTAAGTCCACTTTACCAATGTATTTCAACTCTATTTATAGTGAAATATAAAGGTAAATTTGGTAATTTGTGAGATAAGATATTGTAAATATCTTCTCATTTGTTACCACATAATAATCATTTAAATTCAATATATAAAAAACTTATATGAATTTAAGTTACATTAAATGAAATAGATATTTTTTAATGTGTATTATTATTGAGAAAATAGATAGATAAATTAATTAATATTATATTATTTATATAAGATATATATTACTAATTTTTGTTAACATCTATCATTTAGATTAATTAATTAAATTTTGAAGGCATATTATTATTATTGAGAAAATGGATAGAGAAATTAGTTAATTAATTAATATTATATTATTTATATATAAGATATATATTATTAATTTATGTTAATATCTCGTATTTATATTAATTATTTAATTTATTATCATTATAAAAAAAATAGAAAAACATAAAAAAATAGATAGAGTGATTTCTAGATATTTTAACTTTATTGGGCTCCCTTTCACAAAGAGGTATATATATTGTTGACGTCATTTTTCGTCAACTTAAAATATAGAGCAATTAAACAATATGAGCTATGGTGCAGATGAATAGTAGGTGAAACAACAAGGGTTTTACGTGGTTCAGCAGTTAAATCTGCCTAGTCCACGAGTCTATTTTATTAGAACTTGGAGTTTTCTAGAAATCCCTCAAAGATGAATTCCCCAGAGTTCTCTCTCCAGATATCAAAAGATCCGTCCCCTTATAAGTGTTCATGACCTCTCTATTTATAGAGAGTTTTCAGAGTTCATTCCCACATATTTCGGGAAGATACTCCTGCATATTAATTGAAATGATGATATTAAATGTTGTAACTCCTATATACAAGGAAACGTCCCCTGAAGACTAGGAAAACGGATAACAAACTTGTTAATATCCCTTTAATGTAGGGATGTTACAACAATAAATATCTTTAAATGTACAAAACGTGTTACATCAGATGACTCATCAAATCTCCGAGGTCAGCATTCAGCATCGCATCAGTCAAGGTTTACGGACAGGTTACGAACTGGTCGTCTTACTCCAAGACCTGCTTAGAGCTGATAAATATCGTCAAGGCTGTCACATTTCAAACTTGTACTCTTTAAGCTCGGGCTACTCGATAACGGATGTATCCCGATGCTATGCTCTTTCGAGCTAAGAAAGAATCTCGAGGTTACATGTCTTCGAGGTTGCCATCTTGCTTCGAGGGTTTTACAGCTGTACCATGAACATGAGTTTTTATATATCTTGAGCTCACACTCGACGAGTCTAGCCTTCGAGGTCATAATTTCTTGTCTCGAAATCTGGGTGTAACAGTTTGCCCCCTCAAAAGTATTAGTTCGAATCCTATGAGAAGGAAACTTTTGAACTACTTCCATTGGGAACTGTACCATCAAACATACTCGAGTGTGGACACGCGTCAGCTGGGTATTGACCACTCAAAGTACTTGAGTACCTTGGAAACCTGCCCATGTCTATCCGCCTGCCATCCTTTATGGTCCCATCGAATCATTTGTCCCTAACCGTCAAATCTGATACAAAATATGGCCAATGGCCCACATTAATCCAACCTTTTGCATTCCCACGGGCTTATAAATTGGACTCCAGTCGTCTTCTTCCTTTTCTTTCATGTTCATTTCAGAGAGAAAAAAGGACGAAAGAAAAACCAGAAACCTCCTCACCCATTTCTTGCATGTTCTCCAAGCCGAGTAGACAAAGTAACATTGGACTCTTTGATTCTGTGAGATCGTACTTGCAGCCGCTTATACAATCGTCCATTTCTCTGTTTTCGCCGATCGCATTTTGTAAGCTTTCTGTTCATGGCTTCTTTGCATTATATTTTTTTTTCATGTGTGTTTATGTTTCTGTTGCACCTTGGGCACTAGGATTTTGTTGGTCCATTCATTAGTTTAATGCACTAGAACGTTTTAGCTGATAAATGTTAGATTTAGGTTCTGAAATTATTGGTTCCAAACCCAGTTCATGCGCAAAGAGTCAAATTTCGGAGGACATATCTTGCACACCAAGATATTGGGTACAAAATCAGGGTTATTTAAAGAATGCACGATTCCCAAAAATATCACTTTTTGAATAACCGCCACCTTTTTTCCCTAATATATCGGGATTTCCAATAATATGTCCACCTTCTTTTCTTTTGGTGGACTTCACGCTCTGAGATTGGCCTCATTTTTTGGATCGAGCTTGCCTTGTAGCCTCGATCATTCGAGCTTAGGTATTCTATTTATCTCATTATTTCCTGCTCACTTGGCCCTCACCCTTTTGCTTTCTTGTTAGATGTCGCAGAACCCGGGTAAGTGGTGGGGGTCAAAGCTCGCGATTCCTTATTCACCAGTAGCTCCAAGCCCGGAGTCTCCTTTTACTCGGAACCAGCATTTGATTCGGGAGCACGAACTGAGGCATGAGCAAGAGGACATTCGAGACCACTTCCGACGTCAGATAGACGAGGTCGAAGAAGGGAAAAGGAAAAAACTAAGGGTCGCCCTTTATCTCGATTCGGACACCAAGCCTAGGTCGATTCCTCTCGACCCTACGCCCAAAGTGACCATCGCCTTCAAGCCAGGAGATCTTCAATTTTCATTAATGGGGGAACCTTCCACCTCACATCCGAGGAGAGAATTCTTCGAGGCTGAGCACTATTGGAGCTCGGTCACATCGCTTGGTCAGATAACTGACATTTTGGCCTTTCACGGCATAGGATTGTCGGGCTCGCTAAGGGGTCGAGCTCCGACCTCCCACGAGCGAAGTTGTCGCGCTCCAGTAGATGGAAATCCAGACAGCAAGCTGAGATACGCGGCTTGGAGCCAGGAACACATGAAAGCAGGGGCAATGCTGCCCTTGAAATATTTTTTCAAGGACTTCACAGACTTCGTTGGGCTCGCTCCCTTCCAACTCAACACCAACTCATGCAGGGTTTTGTCAGCCCTGAGGTCGCTCTACCACGAGCTAAAGTGGGCAGGACCTCCACCAGAAGAGATTTTGTATCTCTTTTGTTTGAAAAGCAATCCCTCCCGAGCTCGGGGAGGAGATGACTTCTACTATCTCTCGAGCTATCCCAAGGAGAAAAAGATGTTTGAGGATCTTCCCAACCATCCTCCTGATTTCAAGAAGGCCTTCTTCTGGACAGATGGCCTAGCTCCGTCTAAATATTACTCGTTCAGACGAATTCGTAAGTGTCTCAACTTCTTTCTTTTTTGTGCTCAAATTTTGCTTAGGCTCGTATTTAGTTGAAATGTGTTTTCTTCCAGCCAACTACCACCGCCCTACTCCCACCAAGGAGATGAAATAGCGTAGAGAGGCTTTGCTTCAACTCCCCTATGGCAGGAGGTCCCTTTCCTATCTTCTGCATGAAGATAAGCTCCGGGCATGCGGCCTTTTGGGGGAGGATCAGTCTACATCTAACTGGTCCATAAGAAGTACGACTAGTGGGAGCTCGTGCCTCTCCCAACCGGCAACCTTCCTCCGAGGAGAAATGCGAGGCCTCCATCTCCAGCTCAGCATCGCAAGAGTCCACAATCGGGAAATGAGGCCAACAACGAGGCCTCGAGCTCGGGCTTGGATGAGAGAGGTACAGTCATCCTTAGCTCAGATTTGTGGTCTCCCTCACTACTAAAACATAAACCCGATAGATTAATATTGTGTGAGGATGATAGGAACCATTTCTATGTGTGGTCTTGGGTAGATGAGAGGGTACATAGGTTCGACAGTTGGCTCGGGAAATACGATACCATGTATAGCCTGAACGAAGTATGGGACGGAGTAGCCATTCAATAAGGGACTAATGACTATAGGGACCTTTCGAGGTTGACTTCCACCTATAAGGAAGGCACTCCCCCCGCCTCTTCTGAAGATGGGGGAATTTCGTGGTCGCCAAGCACAAGCTCGGGAGAGAGTTCCAGTTAGGTTTCTCTCCACTTGTATTTTCAGTCCTTGTTTGTCTGCATCATGCCAACTTATTTTGTTTTGGGATATCTCATAATGTGATGTGAATGTGCAAGTGAGATGGACTCCGACCTTGACAATGTACTGGCCAGCGGAGGAGCTCAAAGGAGTAAACGCCCGAGGGGGTCGCGGAAAACAGATCGGCTTGCTAAGGTCCTTAAGAGGACTGAGAAGACGCCTCCTCCCCCGGCTCCGGTTGCTCCGAGCCCTGTTTTGAGTCCACCTGCTTAGGCCGAGACATCCTCTTTGACCTTACCTCTTGCTCCTCCTGTAACCCAGGTCCATTCCACACTTGGCCCTCCTCCGAAGAAACCCTCAGCCTCAAGAACACAGTTGCTTTCGTTTTCTACTCACGTCGATGAGTATGTGATCGACAACGCAGCTGGACCCCATGGAGCTACGCTAGGCTCGGACGTTTTGTCTCGGGTGGGCCAAAGTTTTGGTAGCTTTGACGCCTCTCACTAGCAGTTCTTGAACAATGCTCGAGATTGCAACACTCTTTACGAGAAGGGCATCGAGCTTACTGCTGCGGTAACCTTTCTTCTCTTGCCTCTAGTTGTATTTATACTTGGTTCATATGCTAATTTGATTTCTTCGTATGCCAGACTCTTGCTATCTTTGCTCAACTTAATTACAAGTTGAACAACGAGGTCCACTCGAGTATGTCTTTGGCTCAGGAGGCAAAGGATTTCCAACTCAAACTGAGTGACGAGATTAAGGCCACAAAGGCAAAGGTGGAGGCAGGAGCTGCGGAGCTAAAGGCCAAGACATCCGAGCTTGAAAAGCTGAATGCCCGGCTCGCGGAGCTTGAGAAGGAGAATGCTTGGGCCAAGGAGATCAATACCAAGATTGAAGAAGAGAAGGCTGCCACTTTCGAGATCATGGAGGGTGAAAAGGCTTGTCTTCTTGAAGAATTTAAGGAGAAGAAGGATCGGGCAGTCGACATGGCCATGTACAGAATCTGGGCCAACAATGTCGACCTCGACACCAGCTTCTTAGGCCCTCTTGAAGCAAAGCTCGTGGCTAAATGGCAAGCTCGGCTTGATGAGGAGGAGACTGCTCGGGATGAGGCAGAGGGAGCCAGGGGTGATGCCGATGCTGAGAAGGCCAAGGAAGATGCTGAGAAGGCCAAGGAGAACGCTCCTTCTTCTTAAATCTTGCCTCGGGGCTACGTCCCTCTGAATTTCTTGTAACAGTTTTTTATGTTTGATTTTTTATTATTTATGCCCCCGGGGCCAAGAAAATTTTATAGCTCGTGAAAGAGCTGCCTTTTATGATATTTGAGATACCATTTTTTGAATTTATTTTAATACATTTGCTTTACATTTCTTAGGTTGAAATTTTTTGCACATTGTATATTAAAGTGCCATATATGCTTGTTTATTCATACAAACATAGTTTGGATTTAAGCTCGAGGTTCAATGCATTCATGCACAGTTTTCTCGAAATATCCGCTTCCGATCTCGTTATTTTATCAAGGTCGGAGATTACTTTTACCATGCACCCGAAAGTACTTATATGGTGTGTAATGCAAACAGTTTAGTTATATCTTACTTTTTTAGTTACTTTTTCTCGTCCTCGGGTAGCTCTCCGAGGTTATGAGATCGAAACTATCGTTTTGCAAGATACTCCAGCCACGATCTCGATTTAAATGTGAAGTGGGTTTATGCTCCAACTTACCGTCGATTAGTTTTAGCTGGTTTGTTCCAAACCTATTAAGATCGTGCTTGGTTTGTAATCCATACACTTATGTTATTCATCTAGTTTGCATATTTGGTTATATCCAAACATTTTTATGTTTTTGATAGTTTAGTTATATCCAAACTATCTTAGCTCGCGCATTTGGTTATATCCAAACACTTGTATGTTTTTGATAGTTTGGTTATATCCAAACTATCTTAGCTCGCGCATTTGGTTATATCCAAACACTTGTATGTTTCTCGTATATGCTATTTTATTTTTTCAAGTTGATGGTATATGTACCACTAATGCCCCCTTACTATCCTATGAACGTGGTCATAGGTTATTCAATTAAGAGAGATTGCAAAAAATATAGCATATTAAAACGAAATCACACTTTATTCAAATAATCCAAAATAGAAAAATAGTACAGACAAACAAGCATGGTTATAGGCGACATCCTTCCTACACTATTGATAGTAAGGTCGTAGGTGTTCGCCATTCCATGCTCGTGGGACCAAACTGCCATTCAATCTTGCCAACTTATATATGTCGGGTCGGATGACTGATTCTATCTGATAAGGCCCTTCCCAATTTGGCCCGAGCACGCCAGCTGCTGGATCTCGTGCTGCCAAGAATACACGCCTCAGCACCAAATCTCCTACGCCGAATTTTCTATCTCGAACTCTTTTGTTGAAGTACCGGGTAACTCGCTCCTGGTATGCAGCATTTTTTAGCTGAGCTTCGTTTCTTCTTTCTTCGATCAGGTCCAGAGTTTCTTCGAGCTGGGATTGGTTCGAGGTTTGGTCATAAGCGAGGGCTCGAATTGTGGGAATTTTGACCTCGATTGGCAACATAGCCTCGCAACCATACACCAAAGAAAATGGGGTATGTTCTGTTGATGTACGAGTCGTGGTCCTATATGCCCATAGAACTTGGGGTAATTCTTCAGGCCATCTTCCTTTAGCTTCTTCCAACTTTTTCTTTAGCGAACTTTTTAGGGACTTGTTTACAGCTTCGACCTGGCCATTCGCCTGGGGATGGGCCACCGCTGAGAAGCTCTTTATTATCCCTTTTTTTTTTGCAAAAGTTGGTAAATAGATCGCTGTCAAATTGAGTATCATTATCAGACACAATCTTCCTTGGCATCCCATATCGGCATATGATGTTCTTTACTGCGAAATCAAGGACTTTCTTTGAGGTTATCGTCGCCAAAGGCTCGGCTTCAGTCCACTTTGTGAAGTAATCTACGATGACTACTGCATATTTCACTCCGCCTTTGCAAGTCGGCAATGAGCCTATGAGGTCGATTCCCCAAACCGCAAATGGCCAGGGGGAGGTCATCATAGTTAGCTTGGAGGGTGGAGCTTAAGGAATTGTGGCAAACTGTTGGCACTTATCACACCTCTTGATGTAGTCGAACGAATCTTCTTTGATGGTAGGCCAGAAGTACCTCTGTCGTATGATCTTCTTGGATAGGTTATGCCCCCCAGTATGGTCTCCACAGAACCCCTTCATGAATTTCCTCCAAGATTTTCTTAGCTTTGGGTGGGGTCACACATCGGAGTAGCGGCATGAAATATCCTCTTCTATACAGCTTTCCATCTACAGTGGTATACCTGGGGATTTGATACATTAGTTTTCGAGCCTTGGCCTGTTCTTCTGGGAGAATGCCGGTCTCAAGGTATTCAACTATCGGAGTCATCTAGGTTGGCTCGGAATTGATCATGAAAACATCCTCCTGCTCAGGCTCGTGAATACTGGGCGTCGCGAGATGTTCGATTGGCATAACATTCAGCTCGTCAGTCTCGGTAGAGGTCGCAAGCCTGGCCAAGGCGCCCGCATTCGAGTTCTGCTCTCGGGGGACCTGTTCTATCGCATAGAACTTGAAATGCCCCAGTGCTGATTTTGCCTTTTCTAAATATGCCGCCATTCTCGTACCACGAGCCTGGTACTCTCCTAAAATTTGATTAACCGCCAGCTGGGAGTCACTGTAGCAATGTATCGCTTTGGCTTTGAGTTCCTTGGCTGTACGGAGTCCTGCCAGTAGGGCCTCGTATTCGGCTTCGTTATTTGACACGTCGAAGTCAAATCTCAGGGCAGAGTGAAATTAGGTTCCTACTGGGGTGATCAAAATTATACCTGCCCCCGATCCATTCTCATTGGAAGACCCATCAACGTAAAGTTTCCACAGCTTGCGCGCCGGGGTTATAACTTCATCGTTGGTCACACCAGTGCATTCCACTATGAAGTCCACCAAGGCATGTCCTCTTACGGTCGTCCTAGGATGATAAGTGATCTCGAATTGTCCGAGTTCAACGGCCCATTTGAGTAGTTGACCTAAGGCTTCTGGCTTGGACAAGACTTGTCTTAGTGGTTGATTGGTCAGTACATGGATGTGGTGCGCCTAAAAATAGGGTTGGAGCTTTCGAGATGAGTGGATTAGGCTGAGAGCTAACTTCTCCATCAAGGGATATCTTGATTCTTCCCCCAGTAACCTTTTACTGACATAATACACAGGCCTTTGCACTTTTTGTTCTTCTCGCGCGAGTACTGCGCTTATGGTGTGCTCGGTCGTAGCAAGGTATAGGTATAGAACTTCTCCTGTGATGGGTTTTGACAAGATGGGAGGTTCTGCGAGGTATTTCTTGAGCTCTTGAAAAGCTAACTCACATTCCTCCGTCCATTCGAATTTCTTGCCTCCCCTCAAAAGGTTGAAAAGTGGAAGACAACGGTCTGTAGATTTCGAGATAAATATACTTAGTGCCACCATCCTGCCAGTCATACTTTGGACATCTTTATGCTTTCGAGGTGAGGGCATATCAATCAGAGCCTGGATTTGCTTCTATTCCCCGAGCATTTACAATGTAGCCCAGGAATTTTCCCGATGATACTCTGAAAGAGCACTTCTGAGGTTTGAGCTTCATGTTATATCTCCGTAATATGGTGAAGCATTCTTCGAGGTCATCAACATGGTTATTGTTATGTTGAGATTTAACTAACATATCATCAACATAAACTTCCATGTTGTTACCTATCTGTTCGGAGAACATCATGTTTACGAGTCGGTGGTAAATGGCTCCAACATTCTTGAGCCCGAATGGCATGACGTTATAGCAATACAGCCCTTTGTCTGTCACAAAACTTGTATGCTCTTGGTCAGGGGCGTGCATGGCAATCTGGTTGTATCCATAATAGGCATCCATGAATGACATGAATCCATGCCCTGCCGTGGCATCCACGAGCTGGTCGATCCGAGGTAAAGGGAAGTAGTCCTTAGGACATGCCTTATTGAGGTCCGAGTAATCAATACAGGTCTGCCATGTCTAGTTGGGTTTCGGGACTAGCACTGGGTTGACCACCCAATCGGGGTAAAAAGCGTCCCTGATGAATCGGTTTGCTTTCAACCTGTCGACTTCCTCTTTAAGGGCCTTTTCCTATCGTCATCCAGTAGTCTTCGCTTTTGCTGCTTCGGAGGGAAGCCTTTGTCAATATTCAATGTGTGGCTCACCACATTCGAACTTATCCCTATCATGTCCGAATGCGACCATGCGAAGACATCCTGGTTCTTTTTTAGGAAGCAAATTAATTGCTATTTTGTGTCTTCGGGAAGGTTTTTCCCTACGTTTACTGTTTTCGGGGGATCTGCTTCTTCGAGCCTGATTTCTTCGAGCTTTTCCAATGGTTCAAGATCAGCTATTTCCTCTATTCTTAGATCGATTTCTTCATCTATTTCGAAGACTGTCCCGTCCTTATTCTGAATAATGACGAGTGCTTGTGCGCTCGTTTGCTTCTTTCCTCTAATGGAAATGTTATAGCATTCCCTTCCTGCTAGTTGGTCTCCCTTCAGTGTCCCAATGCCACTAGAAGTCGGGAACTTGATGGCCAAATACCTTACAGACGAGACTGCCCCCAGCCCTACTAGGGTGGGTCTCCCGAGCAGCATGTTGTAGGCTGATGGCAGGTCCACTACTACGAATTCCATCATCTTGGTTGTTGAGACTGGGAAGTCTCCCAAGGTCACAGGGAGTTCGATGGACCCCATACAGGCAATCCCTTCTCCTGAAAAACTGAACAATGTTGTTGCACAGGCCTTTAGGTCACGAAGCGCGAGTCCCATCTTTTCTAAGGTGGCCTTATAGAGAATGTTCACTGAGCTCCCATTATCAATAAGAACTCGGTGAACCCTCTTGTTTGCGAGCTGAAGAGTGATGACTAGTGGGTCATTGTGAGGAAATTGAATATGGGACGCGTCGTCCTCAGTAAAGGTTATAGGTTGAGATTCAACCCTTTGGTACTTTGAAGCTCTAGGTTTGGGTTCATAAGGGGACCCGTCGCCAGTTTTTAGCTCATTCACGTATCACTTTTGGGTGTTCTTGCCCGATCCCGCGAGATGAGGCCCGCCCGAGATGGTTACAACATCTTCTTCATCAATCGGAGGGGGTCTCTCATCTTCCCTAGCTCGGGAATTGCTGTTTTGGGAAGGCGGCAGTGCAACTGTCCTCTGGCTGGTAGAAGCCTGATTATTATTTTGGTTTCTGACGTACTGCCTGAAGTATCATCTCGAGATCAAGACTTCAATCTCGTCCTTCAGTTGCCTGCACTCATCAGTAGTGTGTCCAGTATCTCTGTGAAATCGATAGTATTTACTGGAGTCTCTCTTGGATTTTTTGTTTCTAAGGGGGTCTGTGTTAGGAGTGTGTCCTAAAAGCATGTAAAGACATTTGTTTATTCTGTGAATAAATAAATACAATGGTTTATTATTATTGTTATATTTAGATTGTTAAATTATTGTTTCAATAATTTTGTAAATATCAGAAAAATTCCATATTCATTATTAAGACTGTGATCTTGTATTAGTACGAAAGAATTAAGATCACGTGAATGAATAAAAATAGTCAACAACAACAAATTAAAGTTATGGAATTCTTTAATTGGAGTTGTAACTACGGTTTACTGAGTATCGCAATGATACAAATAATCTAGATTCGGATTATTGATGTGGTAAGACATCTCGGTAAAGGCGTTTTATATAATATGATTATATATGACATGGACCGATACGAATTAAAGTCTTTTTCCAAAAACCATTTAAAAATAAAGACTTGTAATTCATATCATAACTAGTGATCATTTATAGATCAACCTAAATCCTGAGTGTTCATGAACTCCTGTTCATGTTTATTAAATCTTTTGATTCATTCGTTAAGGTCTCTTCAAAGAATGAGGCTAATGACTTTTGTTTTGGAGATTTAATATCATGGATGGCTGGGAACATGTATCAACAATACAGAATCTAATATTTCCTAATGGATCGTATATTAGTTCCTGATAACTCTACAAAATAGAGTTATTTTACCACTTCTTATGTGCTAATTGTTGCTTAATTCTTGAGTTTTTAATTGATTTGTTAAGTTTTTAAGTAATTTTGAATTTATTAGGTTTATTTTAATTTTATAGATTTTTGTGTATTTTTATTGTTATATTATTGTAAAATGTTATGGCTTAATTATTTAGAATTATTATTGTTAAGTTAGTGGTAAAAAAAAAAGTTGTATTATTGAACTTAAATGTAAAATATAAATTAAGTTATAATTAATATTTTCAAAGAATTAAATTGATTTATTTTATAGTTGAAAATATTGTATTATGATTTATTTTATATTTATTTTGTAGGGAATGTATGCTCTTAAAAAGAAAGAAAAAAATAAAGGAAATGTGGTATTTTCAAGAGTTAAAGCTGAAAGAAATAATGACATTTTGGTATTTCTGAAAAGCTAAAGGTCCAAGCAGCCTGGCCCAATCCTTCAGCCAGCCCAGGCCCATTCCAAGACCTTGTCTTCCAGCAGCTCCTGCTTTCCCACGTTGATCCCAAGCTCTCCACAGCATATATCATTAACCACCATCAACTTCAGCATATACTTCAACACATGCGCCAGCTGCCTTCCCATGTTGCCTATCAATGAAGCTCCTTAGCTACATCTCAACACTCACGTTCAGCAACATCACCCAATATTGCCCATTTTTCCTTCAGCAAAGCATATAGCATCATCACCTCCATGCCAGGCCCAATGCCAGCATGCCAGGCCCAATGCCAGAGTCTTCTTCTCCCATCAGCTTCAATAGCCCATTTCGGCCCAGCCTATACCAAGCACCAAACAACCACCAAAAAGACTCAAAAATCACATTTTCATTCCCAATATTTTTCACTCAAATATCAATTCACTTTTCCCTATTTTTCTTACCTAAATAAACATTCCTAATTTATTTTTTTTACCCTAGCTTTTCACTAATCTTTTACCCAACCAAACATTTCATCTTTCCAAAACTCTTACACTTACTCTATTTATCCTACCACTTCCCAACACAATTAAATTAATCAATTTATTTATTTTAATTTGATTAATTTAATCTCCACATTTTGCCTATAAATAGAGTCTTGTAAGACCATTTGGGGGGCTCTTCTTCTTCATTTTTTTTCAACATCTTCTACACATTTTTCTCTCTTCTTTTCACTAGTTTCTCTCTACCATTTTCATCTTTTGAAGAGCATGTCAAGTATGTTATTTTGTAATTTTTATCTAGTTATGAGCTTCTAATCTTTTTCAAAGGTTATTAAGATGATGATGAAGCAAAATGTAACTAGATAGTATTTTTTAGTGTATGTTGATTTCCCATTTGTGTAATATTGTTTATGGATTTTTCTATCAATGATATGCATTTTTCATCTATTATTGAGTGTTAAAGCATATTACACTTAGTTCTTCATTATGCAAAAATATGATATTCTTTGATTAAATGTTTTTCATTAAATTGTTCACATCTAATTCTTAGAGCATAAGTATCATATTTTGCCTAAACATGATCTCTTTGATTTTTTGTAGTTTCATTAGGTTGTAACACAACTAATGCTTAGAAATTATATATTATATAAGTGAAGAAAAATCCTACATTTTTGAAAGAGTAACTTGTGCTTGAATAGAAAACATATTTTGAAAAAAAATATATAGTGTGATTTATTTCAACTATATCAAAACTTGGGAATCAATATACTTATAAATACTATTGAACTTGCATTTTGTGGATTCTAATATCTTAATAACCTTATTTTACATATCTCATTTGAAAATCATTTTTCTATTTAATCTTAAATCTTTTTATTACTTGTATTCTATTTTTCCAAAACAAAATCTCATCAAATATTTGGAACTAGGTTAGAATATTATTGCTTTGTTTGAAATAGTTTCTTTTGATGTTAGTCAACTCCCATGGGTTCGACCTCGTACTTACATGAACATTATATTCCGAAACGATTCGTGCACTTGCGAGTTTAATTATTAAAACACCCTCTTTTGGGATCAACAGTTCCCTTAAGGGTTAATTCTAGAACTGAATGATTTTGAGCTCAAATCTATAATTATATTATAGATTAATTATTCACTAGTGAATTAATGGTACTTAAGGAATAAGAAGTAAATTAGAAAGGTAAAATGATAATTCTTCCATTCTACTTTATGAACTAATTAATTATAGGGTTGAACTATTGTAAGATGGTTATATCAATGGACGACTTAAGAAAAGATTTTTGTAAAAGTATATCTATAACATAAAGAGTGCAATTCTGAATTTATAGTGGAGTAATATCATAATTAATAAATTAAGTATTATAATTAAAGAGTTTAATTATTTAGTTTATTTATTGGAGCTTAATGTTATAGGTCCATGGTCCCCGAAATGGCTCAAACAATCACTGACAAAGGTAAATACAAAAATGTGCAAAAAAAAAGGACTTATGTAATAAGTAAAATATTTTTCTATGTATCAAACATAATTATTGTTTAATTAATTAATTATTTGATTTAACAAAAATATAATTAATTTTGAATTAATTTATTTTTGGGATTTTTGGTATTTAAATAATAATAAAAATTTGGAAAAATCACATGCCATCATTGGCATGTGGTACACGTGTAGCACAGTGCACAGTCACTGTGCTACACGCATAAGAGACTGTAATTAGTTTCTAGGTTTCACAATTGTAGTTATTTAAATATTAAATAAATAATGAGATATTGTAATTTGATTAAAATATTATTATTTAAACAAAAATCTTATAACTGATTAGTTATTTTCAAATTGTTTAAAATAACTAAGATTTTATTTTAATATATTGAATATATTAAATATAGGATATCAGTTTTTTAGAACGTAACTTTTCAGGGATAGAAAAATATCTAGAAATCTCTCTCAGAGAAAGAGTACAGTGACACAAACAAGAGTCATTATTCTTCACAAAACCTAGGTCCAAACTTTATCAGATCTCATGTGTTGAGAACATCTGATAAATAGTTTTTTGCCTATTATTTGTATAGCGAGCCCACACTCGTTCTTTGTGTGCTGAGAACATTTTGGAAGATCTTGGTGTGAGATCTCAAGGATTTAGCCATACAAAAAGATAACAGCAAGGAAGGACCTGAGGTAATTTTTTTTATTCATGTCTTTGATTCAATATATATATGCATGTGAAAAAGTAGATCTAGAAATCTTATGGGATTAAACTAACAATTTGATTATTGTTCCGCTGTGCATAATCTCTGATTTGATCAATAAAAACCATCAAATGGTACCAGAGCCATCTTCACATATATATATATATTGAATCTGTGTGGGTTTACTTTTATGAATTTATTTATTTTGATGAATGAATGGATGGCTTAATGTGATTGAATGCATGAGAATGTTGAATCGTTAATTGTATGGTGTTTTTGGGTTAGGATTTGCTTATGATTAGATCATTGTGTAAGCCATTAAAGGGCATAGGATTTATGTAATTTTATTTGGTTTTTGACACCATAAAATTGTAATTCCGATCACACAAAAGTCAGAACGGAGCCCGGGATTCTGAATTCAGCAACCGCTCCTCCGAGGCCGACCTCCGAGCCACTGCCGGGACGTCGTACAGACGGGTCCGTACGGTTCCGTACAGTCCAGCCCCGGCAGCCCCGTTTGACGCCATGTGTCCCCGTCCTGCTGGTCCAGAATTTTTTTTTTATTTTTCTGAAATTATTCTGTTAATTTTTTTAATTTTAAAAATGTTAAATATCCTATTTATTAGAAATTTGATATTTAAATAATGTGATAATTTTGTTATCCTAACAAATTTTTTTTGAAAATCTAATTTTAAATATAACAGATTTTATTTAATTATTTCAGTTTCTAATTTTAATTAAAAAGAAAAATAAAAATAATGATTATTTGAAAGTTTGTTTTAATTAATCAAAATAATCAGAAAATTGTTTTCTTATTATTATTCTGGACCAACAACGACACATATCCTACCGACCGTAAAGTAAAGAAGCCCGATGGAGATCAAGGCGGTTTTATTTTATTTTTTTTAATTTTATAAAGTGGTTGTAAAATTAGAAATACCCAAAAGCACCCAGTTCAACATTTATTGTTTATTTATTTATTTAAATAATTATTTTCATGTGATTGATGTGATTGATAACATGTTCATGCATTGTATGCCATACATAAAAACCCACACAGTCATAATCATGCATCTCATTAGTAGAAATATGATTATTAGGATTGTCCTATGTGTTTATATGAATTGTTTTGCGAAATCAATTGCATGTAAATTACTTAGTTTCATTTTTGAAAACTTGGTAAAATATCACACCAAATTTTAAGTCTTTATGACTTAATTTCTTTAAACCAACTTTATTTTAAAAGTGTTTTTAGTAAAGTTTATATGAACATGAGTGGTAATTTAAAATTGGATATGGACCTAGAAACTCGCTTTCTTTCCAATTTTAATTATGTTCATAAGGTTTAAAGATGTTATAATTAATTTGGAATTAATTAGGTTAAAAACACTTATTTCAAAATAGTGAGTGGGAGAGGGTTGATATATCAAACATAACCCATGGTCTCCATTATTAATATAACACCGTGAGACATGAATAGCGCCTTGCGACGGCTTTGTTTTCGTCCCCCTAAGGAATGTGTTTGGACATATCAATAGCAAGGTTGTATTTCTTACAAAGATAGGAACTAATGATGTATTTTAGGCTTGACCGACCCTAAGGCGGCATGTCCTAAGTTAAGTCATGAACTCCGAAATAATGGGTTACACTCACAAAGCTATGATTAAGCTTTTGCAGTGGATAATCATAACTTGACCAAACTAAGCGGTACTTTAATGTTTAAAAGAGAAAATAAAGGGTTATTTTAAGTTTTAAACAATAAAGATAAGAATGTCTTATAAATTCTCTAAAATTAATTTGACCGACCCTAAGGCGGCACTTTAATTGTTAGAAAATTTTATCGTGGAAATTAATATTTATTTTATGTGTTTTAATTGTGCTCATGCATCACGTTTAATTTCCGAAAACTTTGATATTTATTTTTCTAAATATAATAATATTTATTTGTATTTATTGCCAGCAAAAATGTCTATTGGTGAATTACACACCGATACCTTTC
This sequence comes from Humulus lupulus, assembly GCF_963169125.1. Classification (NCBI taxonomy): domain Eukaryota; kingdom Viridiplantae; phylum Streptophyta; class Magnoliopsida; order Rosales; family Cannabaceae; genus Humulus; species Humulus lupulus. The sequence continues at coordinate 53,957,597 of NC_084799.1, forward strand.
TCAAATCCTTGGTTTTTGAACCTGAAAATATGCAACACTGGTTTCGAGGCAAGTTGACTATTTTTTCTTATAAGAAGATGATGTCAACTGTCTGTGAAAAACCTCCAACAGAACCACCTCTGGCTACTAGCTATGAAGCAGAAGAAAAATATGCAAATTGGATGAAATCCGATCGGTTGGCACGTTATTGCATGCTTTCAACTATGCTTGACGAAACAAAGAAAAAATATATACACTATGACTCAGCACATGAGATGTGGCGAGCAATGGCAGAGGAAGTCTTTGCTGAGTATCATCGTTTATCTCAAACGAGAAAGGTAAATAAGATTTACATATATTTTTTCAACTATGAATAGTAGATTCAAACACTATGAATATAAGATTCAAATTTTTGGATAGTAGATTCAAAAATATATGCCACTAATCTATTTTTTTTTTGTCTTTCCTTTTGCAAAATCAGAACCCTGAAAAGGAGGAAGAGACTGATGAGGATTTTGGTAGCAAGTATGGAGCTGGAGAAGTTGGAGAGCAGTATTTTTTTATTTAGTAATTTTATTGTTAGTTGAACAATTTAAATTTCTTTATTTTGTTTTAGAAATTTTAGATTTCTTTAAACAAAAAAATACTACAGTCTAGAAATTTTGTTTATTGTTAGTAATTTTGATTATTAATCTTTGGAAACTTATTTCTATTTTTGCATAACATTTATTTCTTTTATTAATAAAGTAGTTATTATTTAAAGAAATTATCTATTTACTTGTTATGCAAATGCTTTGGGATAAACAAAGTTTACATACTTATAATGAATGACAAATTTTTATAATTTTGAATTATTTAAAAACACCTAATCCTAAATCTATTAAACTAATTCTGATAGTGAAAAATATATGTAGCACTTGAGATTGGGCCATATTGATCTAGACAGAATAAATAGGCTTGTAAAGGATAGTCCTTCAAGAGAACCATCTATTAGATCTCTCCCTGTTTAAAAATCCTATCTAGAAGGCAAAATGACCAAGAGACCTTTCTCTGCTAAAGGTTCAAGAGCCACATAACCACTTCATCTAGTACATATGGATGTTGCAATCCACTTAATGTACAAGCAAGAGGAGGTTGTGAATATTTCGTCAATTTCTTTGACGATTATCCGAGATATGGTTACCTATACTTAATGCAAAGAAAATCTGAGACTTTTGGAAAGTTCAAAGAATTTCAAGCAGAAGCTAAAAAGCAATTAGGTAAATCACTAAAAAGCACTTCGATCTGATCGAGGAAGAGAGTACTTGGACTGTGAATTCAAGAACCATCAACGTGAGCATGGCATTCAATTCCAACTCACTACACCTGAAACAACATGGTAAAATGGTGTTTCAGAAAGTCGGAATAAAACGTTATTAGATATGGTTAGATGAATGATGAGTTTCTCATCATTACCACTGTCATTCAGGGGCTATACGATTCAATGTGTTCTATACACATTGAATGATGTTCCACCTAAGTCTATCCAAAAGACATCCATAGAATTATGGAATGGTTGTAAACTTAGTTTACACCATTTTAGAATTTGGGGGTGTCATGCATACGTGCTTAAAAGGAAGACCGGGAAGTTGGAAACGCGCTCTGAAGTGTGTATGTTTGTGGGATATTCCAAAGAGACTAGAGGTTGAATTTTCTATAGTCCTAAAGAAAATAAAAAATTTGTATTGACAAATGCAACTTTTCTTGAATATGACTATGTTAATAACCACAAACCTCACAGTAAGGTTGTATTGGAGGAGATGGTCTCAAATAAAGTCGCAAAGTCACCAGCAGCAATTAATGATAAAACAACCAAAGAAACCACAGTTCTAGAAAAGGAAAAACCAGTGCAACGTCGTAGTGGGAGAATTGTGAGACAACCTATTCGCTACGAACATGAGGCACACGTTCTTATATCAGATACTGAAAAGGACGATCCATTGACTTTTAAAGAAGCAATGGAAGACCCTGATGTTGATAAGTGGCAAGATGCCATGAATCAAGAAATGGAATCAATGTATTCCAATTTAGTCTGGGAACTTGTAGATCTGCCTGACAATGTTAATGCCATTGGATGCAAATGGATCTACAAGAAGAAAAGGGGTGCAGATGGAAAGGTAGAGATCTATAAAGCAAGGCTTGTGGCCAAAGGCTACACACAGAGAGAGGGTGTAGACTATGAAGAAACATTTTCTCCTGTGGCCATGCTTAAATCCATTCGCATACTTTTATCCATAGCTGCCATCTATGATTATGAGATATGACAAATGGACGTCAAGACAACCTTTCTGAATGGCCACCTTGATGAAACCATTTATATGGAACAATCATAAGGGTTTATAAAGAAGGATCAAGATCAAAAAGTATGCAAGTTGTTGAAATCCATATATGGATTGAAACAAGCATCAAGATCTTGGAACTTAACATTTGATGAAACTATTAAAACATATGGTTTCGAACAAAATGTTGATGAAGCATGTGTTTATAAATACATCAAAGGAAAAATTGTGGTTTTCTTAGTTCTTTATGTTGATGATATCCTACTCATTGGGAATGATGTAGAGACATTATCAAATGTAAAGAAATAGTTGGCTGACAAATTCCAAATGAAAGATTTGGGAGAAGCGAGTTATGTTCTAGGCATTAAAATTCTAAGAGATAGAAAGAACAAGCTCCTAGCACTTTCACAAGCAAATTATATTGATAAAGTGCTTGAAAGATTCTCTATGGAGAATTCCAAAAAGGGTCAATTGCCGACCAGACATGGAATTACTCTTTGCAAAGATCAGTGTCCAAAGACACCACAAGAGCAAGAGGATATGAGAAAGTATCCCTATGCATCAGCTGTAGGGAGCCTAATGTATGCAATGTTATGTACTAGACCTGACATATGTTATGCAGTAGGGATTGTCAGTCGTTATCAATCAAATCCAGGTTTGGAACACTGGATTGCGGTGAAACATATTCTCAAGTATCTCAGGAGAATGAGAGACTATATGCTAGTATATTCAGGTAGTGACCTCGAACCTACTGGATACACTGACTCAGATTTTCAATCTGAGAAGGATAGTAGAAAGTCTACTTCTGGGTCAGTATTCACTCTTGGTGGTGGAGCAGTTGTCTGGAGAAGCATTAAGCAATCCAATATAGCTGATTCAACCATGGAAGCTGAATACATAGCAGCTTGTGAAGCAGCTACGGAAGCAGTTTGGCTAAAAAAGTTCTACACAGATTTGGAAGTAGTTCCAGAAGTGGAGAAACCACTTGTTCTTTACTGTAACAACAGTGGAGCAGTGTCTAATTCTAAAGAACCAAGAATCCACAAGAGGGGAAAGCATATAGAGCGCAAATACCACTTAGTCAGAGAAATCGTACATAGAGGAGATGTGTCCATTCTGAAAATCACATCAGAACACAACCTAGCAGACCAGTTCACGAAGACGCTTCCAGCAAAGCAATTCGAGGGTCATGTACATAATATGGGATTGAGAGAAATGCCTCAATTGCTTTAAGTACAAGTGAGAGATTGTTAGGAGTGTGTCCTAAAAGCATGTAAAGACATTTGTTTATTCTGTGAATAAATAAATACAATGGTTTATTATTATTGTTATATTTAGATTGTTAAATCATTGTTTGAATAATTTTGTAAATATCAGAAAAATTCCATATTCATTATTGAGGATGTGATCTTGTATTAGTACGAGAGATTAAGATCACGTGAATGAATAAAAATAGTCAACAACAACAAATTAAAGTTATGGAATTCTTTAATTGGAGTTGTAACTACAGTTTACTGAGTATCGCAATGATACAAATAATCAAGATTTGGATTATTGATGTGGTAAGACATCTCGGTAAAGGCGTTTTATATAATATGATTATATATGACATGGACCGATATGAATTAAAGTCTTTATCCAAAAACCATTTAACAATAAAGACTTGTAATTCATATCATAACTGATGATCATTTATAGATCAACCTAAATCCTGAGTGTTCATGAACTCCTGTTCATGTTTATTAAATCTTTTGATTCATTCGTTAAGGTCTCTTCAAAGAATGAGGCTAATGAATTTTGTTTTGGAGATTTAATATCATGGATGGCTGGGAACATGTATCAACAATACGGAATCTAATCTTTCCTAACGGATCGTATATTAGTTCCCTTAAGGGTTAATTTTGGAACTGAATGATTTTGAGCTCAAATCTATAATTAGATTATAGATTAATTATTCACTAGTGACTTAATGGTACTTAAGGAATAAGAAGTAAATTAGAAAGGTAAAATGATAATTCTTCCATTCTACTTTATGAACTAATTAATTAGAGGGTTGAACTATTGTAAGATGGTTATATCAATGGATGACTTAAGAAAAGATTTTTGTAAAAGTATATCTATAACATAAATAGTGCAATTATGAATTTATAGTGGAGTAATATCATAATTAATAAATTAAGTATTATAATTAAAGAGTTTAATTATTTAATTTATTTATTGGAGCTTAATGTTATAGGTCCATGGTCCCCGAAATGGCTCAAACAATCACTAACAAAGGTAAATACAAAAATGGGCAAAATAAAAAGGACTTATGTGATAAGTAAAATATTTTTCTATGTATCAAACATAATTATTGTTTAATTAATTAATTATTTGATTTAACAAAAATACAATTAATTTTGAATTAATTTATTTTTGGAATTTTTGGTATTTAAATAATAATAAAAATTTGGAAAAATCACATGCCATCATTGGCATGTGGTACACGTGTAGCACAGTGCACAGTCACTGTGCTACACGCATAAGAGACTGTAATTAGTTTCTAGGTTTCACAATTGTAGTTATTTAAATATTAAATAAATAATGAGATATTGTAATTTGATTAAAATATTATTATTTAAACAAAAATCTGATAACTGATTAGTTATTTTCAAATTGTTTAAAATAACTAAGATTTTATTTTAATATATTGAATATATTAAATATAGGATATCAGTTTTTTAGAACGTAACTTTTCAGGGATAGAAAAATATCTAGAAATCTCTCTCAAAGAAAGAGTACAGTGACACAAACAAAAGTCACTATTCTTCACAAAACCTAGGTCCAAACTTTATCAGATCTCATATGTTGAGAACATTTGATAAATAGTTTTTTGCCTATTGTTTGTATAGCGAGCCCACACTCGTTCTTTGTGTGCTGAGAACATTTTGGAAGATCTTAGTGTGAGATCTCAAGGATTTAGCCATACAAAAAAATAGCAGCAAGGAAGGACCTGAGGTAATTTTTTTTTATTCATGTCTTTGATTCAATATATATATATGCGTGTGAAGAAGTAGATCTAGAAATCTTATGGGATTAAACTAACAATTTGATTGTTGTTCCGCTGTGAATAATCTCTAATTTAATCAATAAAAATCAACAGTCTGGACGTCTGAGAAGGACCTGGTTTTCATTAGCCAGGTAAATATTCTCCCGAGACTCGTTGAGCTCGGTGTACACCTTGTACACTGAGAAATACATTTTCCCTTTCTTCTTCTTTCCCCCTTCTGCCTTGGGGTTACTTCCTTCATTCTTCTTTCATTTGGAAGGGTTTTCTGCAGGGGATTTTGAGGCTGATGGGTCTGCAATGGTCGAGGCTGAGTTTACGTTTATCGTTGTAGTTATGGGCTGAGAGATCATATTCAACGTTGACCTCGCCTCTTCTACATTGACAAACCTCTGAGCTCGTCTATTAAACTCGGTTATGGACCTCACTGGCTTCCTCTGCATATCTTGGACAGCCATTAAATGACCGTTGTCGTCTACATCACGAGCTTGGGCGACTTCCAGATTGAATCTTGTAAGGTAGCTTTTCAGCGTTTCATTTGGTTGTTGCCGGACGTTGGTTAGGGTCGATGCCTCGGGCCTTATCCCGATCATGGCTCTAAATTGCTTCTTGAAATCCCTTGATAGCTGATCCCAAGAAGTGATTGAATGCCTCTTATATTTTTCAAACCAGTTTTTTGCTGGTCCTGTAAGCGATGCTGGAAATAGCATGCATATGAGCTCGTAACCCACATTACTTGCTCTCATAATAGTGTTAAATGTACTTAAGTGGCTGTACGAGTCGGATTTCCCTTCAAAAGGTGGGACATGAGGAATCCGAAACCCCTGAGGAAACGGAGTGTTGGAAATGTGGGGAGTGAATGGTTCGAGCTCCTCATCAGAATCTTCGTCCCGATTCCGGTCTCGCTCATTTTGTAAGAGCCTAAATGCCCTTTCCAGTTGATCAATTCTCTCTTGAACTGGATCCACGGGGGGTCTCGCCTGAAATTGGTTGTCGTCGATCACAATTCCAGGCTCGCACCTTTGCATGGGATCCTTGCGCCCATTCAGGCGATCTCTCAGATCTGGGTTCGAGGGGTTACCATTACCCCAATTTTGATTCAGGTGTTCTCGCAAGTCAGGGTGGTTCCTTTGGTTCCCAGTATTTCTGCGTCCTTGATCATACATACTGATTGATCAGGTGTCCCCTGAGTCTTCGCTGGCGAGGCTCGTTGCATGGTTGTTTCGAGATGGATTCCTTTCAGGTTGCCTCGTCTCTACAGTGTGAGACCGAGACATTTGGCTTCTCGTAGGCTGGGCGCCTCTCCGTTCTCTAGCAGTTCCTCCATTCCCCTGCTTCCGTCCAACCCGCCTTTCCCTATCACCCTTAGTCGCTTGTGTGTTTCTCCGAGACGGTGAGGGATACCTAATTGGCGACGGAGGGTGCCGTATGGGTGATGGTGGCTGCCACCCATTTCGGGGTCTGGATGGTCCCGAGTTCGCCTGTGTTGACTCAGGAACATTCTGCGCGTTATCAGCATTCAAAGTCTGAGCCGCTGCAGGGGCTCGGTTATTCCCAGTTTCAGCTGGTAACTCAGCAGTTGAGTTAACAGGAGCTCTAGCCTGGGTATTTCTCCGGGGCCTCGAGGGGGCAGGCTGTTCTGCTGGTGGCGGAGGTTGCTCCGCTCTTCTTGTGGCGGCATTTTTGCGAGGTCGCCCACGAGGCCTGCGGGGAGGAACATGAACGTCCCGCGGAGGAGGGACCTAGGCCTCAGACGGAGGTTGAGGCTGAGCCGCTTGTGCCTCCGCAGCCAATCTAGCTAATTCTTCATTACGCTTCTTGGCCTCAACCAACTATTTTCTTAACTAACGATTTTCGAGTTCCACAATGGGAACATATTGCTCAGGATTATAGTACATGTTCTCGTTGTCCCTAGGGGCCGGTGGTGCTGGAGGTCCTCGAGAGTCTGAGGACTCACTTCTCTCCTCTGGTTCTGGATTCGTCATTGGCTGTTTCCCGGGGCGTCGCGGATAGTTGACTCCTTCTTCAGGAATATTAGGATCATTTGTGGCCATAACTAATCAGGGAGGCTTTTTCGAATGACTAGACTCAGATTCGTACTGCTTAATGCTCTCTATGAAAGCACCAAACTGTTGACGCCGTTTTTCGTCAACTTAAAATGTAGAGCAATTAAACAATATGAGCTATGGTGCAAATGAATAGTATGGTGGAACAACAAGGGTTTTACGTGGTTCAGCAGTTAAATCTGCCTAGTCCATGAGTCTATTTTATTAGAACTTGGAGTTTTCTGGAAATCCCTCAAAGATGAATTCCCTAGAGTTCTCTCTCCAGATATCAAAAGATCTGTCCCCTTACAAGTGTTCATGACCTCTCTATTTATAGAGAGTTTTTAGAGTTCATTCCCACATATTTCGGGAAGATACTCCTGCATATTAATTGAAATAATGATATTAAATGCTGTAACTCATATATACAAGGAAATGTCCCCTGAAGACTAGGAAAACGGATAATAGACTTGTGAATATCCCTTTAATGTAGGGATGTTACAACAATAAATATCTTTAAATGTACAAAACGTGTTACATCAGATGACTCATCAAATCTCCGAGGTCAGCAATCAGCATCGCATCAGTCAAGGTTTACGGACAGGTTACGAACTGGTCATCTAATTCCAAGACCTGCTCAGAGCAGATAAATACCGTCGAGGTTGTCACATTTCGAACTTGTACTCTTTAAGCTCGGGCTACTCGATAACGGATGTATCCCGATGCTATGCTCTTTCGAGCTCAGAAAGAATCTCGAGGTTACATGTCTTCGAGGTTGCCGTCTTGCTTCGAGGGTTTTACAGCTGTACCATGAACATGCGTTTTTATATATCTCGAGCTCACACTCAACGAGTCCAGCCTTTGTGGTCATAATTTATTGTCTCGAAATCTAGGTGTAATATATATATATATATATATATATGGATGGATAGATTAATAAAATAATATATTGAATATTCTAAAAGAAATCCTTAAATACTTAACATTTAAGTTGAAGTTAAATGCCACTAAGCTGAAATTGTTTGAATTACATAAATAAATAATAATATCTATTTAGAAGTAATTATTGATAATAATTAAAATATCTTAAAATGGAATATATTTGATTAACCATCAATGGGTATTTTCTTTACCTAAATAAAATTGACAACCAAGACATTAGTCCCTTGAGGTCCTTCCACTTCAACTTATTAATTCCAAGAATATAATAACTACAAAAATTTTAATAAATAAATAAATTTTAGTACACACAAAAACATTGAAGTTAGTGCCTTTTGAATTGTTTATTGGCCAACAATACAAAACATAAGTTTTTTCTGTGGCGATCAGACTACCATGTTAAGAATACTAATCATAATTCAAAATCAAAAGAATACGGGGAATCAATACTTATTATCCTTTAAAATATATATGATCATATATATAATACGTAATAGCAATGAATTTGTAAAATAATCTCTTGACATATGACTATATAAATCATGGATCAATGTGGTAATTGTATATTAACTCAACATAATTGCCCTATAATATAGAATATTTTTTTGTAAATCATAGACAATAAATGGTATTCATATAAGACTTTTTCTTCAATCACTCAAAGCATCCAACTATATATATAGTGTGCATTTAATAAATTGTTGGAACTAAATTGTTCTTCTTCTATCACTTTTTAGAAGATACCTTTTTAGAAGATACTATATATTATGTTTGTTAATATTTGTATTAAAGTTTCATGTAAACGTGCCTTGTGAAATGTACCTCTTAGACGGAATTTTAATATATGCTTCATTATTTACCATAGTTTGTAGAGGAGTGATAGATCTGCAACATGAAAAGCCAATAATAATAAAAAGAAATAATATACATCTATATACACAACTTGTTTCTAAATAGTCAATAAAACAATCAACTAATTTTAGGCATATGAGTTTTGAAGAGATGAGAAAGCAAACTCCATATGTATAACATAAATAAAACAAACATTATTAAAATCAGAAAAATAAATGTTTAAGTTTAGATTAAGAGATTTAAACTCAAAGAAAATAGAGAAATAATCTATAGAAAATCACTTATGCTGGATCTAGAGAAGAAATGTTACATTCTTGTGTTATACCATATAATATAGAAGAGAATGAAGAGAGGTCATCAAAAGTTACTGGAAAAACGTTAAGATTATCAATATAAATTAGAGAAAATATATAACTAATTATTTTTGTTGTTATATAATATAATTATTATAAAAAAAACATGATAAAATAGGAGTGTTTTGGAGTATTTTTAGAGTGTCACGTCACTTTCTTGGGGTTCTCTTTTATATAAATATATAGATATATAGATCATTAACTAATAATCATAGATTTGAAAGAAAAAAATTAAAAACATGAAAAAATGATAAAATAGAATGCATGTTTTGGAGCAATTTTAGAGTGTCACATCATTCCTTGAGGCACTCTTTTATATAAATATAATATATAGATATATATATTATTAACTAATAATCATAAATTTGAAAGAAAAAAATTAAAAAACATGAAAAAATGATAAAATAAAAATAGTATTTTGGGACAATTTTAGAGTGTCACGTCACTTCCTTAGGGCTCTCTTTTATATAAATATACAGATATAAATAGATACTTTTGTAATCATAACAAAATACCCTGTAAACATTGTTATCCCTCAAAATTCAAGAGATGACGTGACGAATGAGAAAGCGGCACGTAGCATCATAAAGTATTGAAAAAGACCGATGAACAAATATAGATAGGTCCATGACCCATAGGAAGTCAACCAGGCCTAAACCCCTAGGGGTGGTCGACCTAGCATGCTTGAGAACTTCATAGGGTGGTTGCCCTAAACTCTCAAATACACTTCGTTGGATAAAGTTCACGCTCGTTCAAGCTGAAATCAACAGGCCTAGCACCCAGAAGATCAACAAGCTTAGTACCCAGAAAATCAACATGCCTAGCACCCAAGCTCTAAAGGGTCATTGGGCCTAGCACCTAAGTCTCGTAGACCAGCCAAGACTTACTGTTTTCCCGAAAGTTTAAATCGTGCATCGTCAACCACGATCCAGAGGAACGATGAGAAGACCCATGATCTCATAATCATGGGAAGGTAGACACGTATCTTATGGACTCATAACGGGTATGTTTTAAAATTTTATAACTCGCAAGCGCACGAATCGTATATGAAATATAATATTCGTGTAAGCACGAGATCGAACCCAAAGGAGTTGTCTAAAATAAAAAAGAAAACTATTTTAAACCAAAATGAATAACTTCTAACCTAGCTCCAAAGATTGATGAGTTTTAATATTATGAGCATAAAATATAAGATAATAATAAAGATATTAAAGTAATAAAAATAAATAAGATAGGAATTGTAACAAGTTGGTAAAAGAAGATTATTAATGTATTAGAATCCACAAAGTATAAGTTCAATAATATTTATAAATACATTGATTTCCAAGTTTTAATAATAGTAGAAATTAATCAAACCATCACTTATTCAAATTAGATATTCTATTTAAGCACAAGCTTTTATAAAAATATAGGATTTATCTTCACTTTTAAAATTATAATTTCAAAGTATTTAATGTAAATCAATCTAATGAAATAACAAATAAATCAATGAATATTATTTATAAGGCAAAACATAATATTTGTGTTCTAAGCATTTGATGTACACAATTTAATGACATACCTTAATAAAAGAATATTATGATTTTGCATTAATGAAGAACAAAGTGTAAATATGTTATAACAATAAAAAATACAAGATATTTAAGATGAAAGAAAGTATTTGAAGAAGAAAATCCATAAACTTTAATTGCACAAAATGAGAAATCAACATACAACATAAATACTATCTAGTTACATATTGTTTCATCATCACCTTAATAATCTTAAAAAGATTAGAAACTCATTACTGGAATAGAAATTACAAACCAAAAAACTACAAAAATAGGAAAATTTGGAGGAGAAACCCTCAAATTTTTCCTCTAAAAACTCATAGAAAAAATGACTAAAAAGAAGAAAAAGATTAAGAGAATGGAGTGGTATTCCAAGTGTAGGCATTTTGTGGTATGACCTCTCCTAAAATAAGCACACCCAAATGGTCTTGAAAATTCCCTATTTATAGCCAAAATGAGAGTATTAAATAATCAATTTAAATTAATTAAATTGATTAAATTAATAATAATATGACAAATAGGGGTAAATTTTAGGGTGTAATGATAATTTTTGGGTAAAATGTGTAGAAAAATTTGGGTAAAAAATGACAATTTTAAACAAAGGGGACAAGGAGACATTTAGGCATTTGTTGGGCTCAAGAGGAAAAGAAGGCAGCTTTGTGGTAGGCTGTTGTGGGCAAGCCCAGGCGTGGGCCTGGGATTGGTCCTAGGCTGCTGGCTGATGCAGTTGGGAGAGGGCTGGCGAATGGGCTTGGTGGCTGGGAGGTTTCGGCTGCGCCAAATATGGCAGCTGGGCAGGGAAAGCACGGGAGGCAACGTGGTGGGCTGAAGGCAGCGAATGGGCCGGGTCGGGCAGGTGCAGCCTAGTGGAGCAGCAGGCAGAAGCAGGCGTGGGCCTCTTCTGTCAAAAATATCACAAATCCTTTGGGCTTTTGATTTTCAAAAATGTCAATTTCCCAACTCTCTTTTCAGCTTTAATTCTTTTCTTTTTCTTTTTCTTTTCAAAGTACCAAAATGTAACATAATTTTTGCACAAATAATCATAAACTAAATTAAAATTAAATATTTTCACTAATAAAATATACCATATAACTTCCATGAAAATATTAATTAAAATTTAATTTATATAACATTTAATTTCAATAAAATTATATTTTTTTGCATTCAAACTAACAACACTAATTTCAAATAATTAAATTACAACATAAAACAATAGAATATCTATAAAAATATATAAAAAATCTAGAAAATTACAATAAAACTAATAAATGGAAAATTACTTTAAAACTTACTAAATTACTTAAAAACTCAGAGACTAAGCAACAATTAGCATAAAAAATGGGGTAAAATAACTCTATTTTGTAGAGTTATCATATCTTTACTCCCAATGATCGTATACCAAACCACGATCCCCATTCTTGCTGATCACCAGCCCCTGGGTACTATAAATAAAGGAGTCAGGACTTCATTTAGGGAGATGGTTTTGAGAGAAAAAGAGAAAGAGGACGGATTGAGAGACTTTGGGATCAATCATTTGATTAACTTCTGGGTAAATTTGTGACGAGTGAACTCTTCAGTTCATCTTTGTAATTGTCAATTGAGTGATTCAATAGTAAATACTAAGTGGATTAGGTTATTACTGTTTATCAGAACAGAGCTGAACCACTATAATTCTGTGTGTGTTTTGTTTAGATATTTGTACTCTGTTGTATATTTACATTTATATCGTTCAAAATGTGTCGTATATCGTACATACGACCGTTGCCCAATTTCACAGATCAACAAAACATATATTTGGTCAAAACTCGGACAATAAGATCATTTCTTTATTTATTTAAGATTATTTAATTTTTTAAAACAATCTTCAAAATAATTTTTTTTTATCATTTAGTGTTTAAAATAAATTACTTGAAAAAATAATTTATTAAAATAATTAATTTCTTCAAAAAGTTTTAAAGTAAAAATTTATTTTAAAATGTAAAAAATAATTTTTTTGAAAGTATTTATGTTTTACTTAAATAAAATACTTTTTAAGATTTTTTTAATATGTTTTTTTAAATGATTTTTTAGTATGTTAGAAATTATAAGAAAATAGTAAATAAATGAGTATTACTCACTTATTAAAATTAATTTAAAGCAAATTATAATTTAGTATTATTAAAATCATAATGTTATACGTGAGTAGGGAAATTTGACTTTTTATGCTTAATAGTGTAGTGTAATACAAAATAATGCTAGGCATTTTTAACATTACAAAATAATGCCAAATTTTTTGCTAGTACCCAAAATACCCCTGTCACAATTCCCCCCCATCCCAGTTTTGATTCTCCCTCTCTCTCTCAAACTCTCGGTCACAAACTCCCAACCCCCCGACCATTGAACTACCCAAATCTCCCCATCGGTTTCTCAAGCTTTCTCAAGCTTTCTCTCTCTCTCAAGCTTTCTCTCTCAAACTCTCGGTTCGAGTCCCCGTCGCGGCCCCCGTCGAAGTCGCGTTGCCCCCCGTCGAAGCCGCGCTGCCCCCCGTCGAAGCCGCGCTGCCCCCCGTCGAGCCCCCGTCACAGCCCCCGTCGAAACCCCGCGCCTCCGTCTTGCCTCTCGCCGTCTGTCATCCAAAACCCACGGTTCAAGTTTCTCCATACCCAAAACAAAGGTAAGCTTATTGTTTGTGTTTGTGTGTATGTGTATGGATTAGTGTGGAATTGTTTGTGTATGGATTAGTGTGGGATTGTTTGTGTGTATGGATTAATCTGGTTTGTTTTGGGTATGGAATAGTGTGGGTATGTTTTAGTGAAGCCTGGGATTTTTGTGGGTCTGTAAGGTTGCTCGATGGGAGGTTCGATGCATGCTCGATGGGGGTTCGATGCATGCTCGATGGGGGTTCGATAGGTTAAGACATTAAGGGTTCCAAGTTTAGGTTCGATGCTCGATGGGGGTTCGATGCATGCTCGATGGGGGTTCGATAGGTTAAGCCGTTAAGGGTTCCAAGTTTAGGTTCGATGCTCGATGGGGGGGTTCGATGCATGCTCGATGGGGGTTCGATAGGTTAAGCCGTTAAGGGTTCCAAGTTTAGGTTCGATGCTCGATGGGGGATCGATGCATGCTCGATGGGTTGTGTATTTTTTGGGTTCGATTCATGCTCGATGGGGTTCGATGCATGCTCGATGGGTTTGGTATTTGTTGGGTTCGATGCTTGTCGATGTTGGTTCGATAGGATAGGCCTTAGGGGTTCGATGGGGTAGGCCCATTATGGGTTCCGGGTTTAAAACTAAGAAATTAGATGCATGCTCGATGGGGGTTCGATGCATGCTCGATGGATTGGGTCTTATGTTGGGTTCGATGGTGGTTCGATGCATGCTCTAGGGGTTCGATAGGGGGTTCGATGGGTACTCGGGTTGGGGTTCGATGGGTGTTTGAGATGGGTTCGATGGTTGCATGTATGTTTATTTATGGATTTTTCATGCGACTTTATTTAAGTGTATTATTGTTATCTTTATTTTTTGCAGATGCCGAAGTATCTTTTACCCTTGACAGATCACTTTCCTGGACGAGTCACATATAGGGGCAATGGTTACTTTAAAACAATCAAGGACAAGTTTGAGGAGCTCGGGTTGATAGAAAGGGTGAAGGAATCCCCATTCAAACAATTTTTCATGGCTGAGAAATTGGACTTCTCTGCATCTCTCATGCATCAATTAATGTTGCGCAAGATCCAGTGCTTCAAAGAGGATGAGTTGCATTTACATTTGGGATCTAGACCCTGCAGATTTGGTAGAGGCGAGTTTGCTTTGGTTACGGGGTTGAACTTCAGTTCCGGGCCATCTGAGACTGATTTGAAGAAACACTTGACTAGTGACCGCTTAATCAAGGAGTACTTTAATGATGAAGAAACAGTGAAGTTAATGCATTTGGAGGCTGCTTTAAAAAACTGCACTATAGTTGAAGATGCCTACAAGTTGGGCCTATGTTTCTTTGTTGAGGGGGTTTTACTTGCACGAGAGGGCAAGTTAAATGTCTGGATAGATTCGCTGAAGATGGTGGAGGACACTGAGTACTTCTTTACTTACCCATGGGGGAAGGTGTCTTTTAACAAGCTTATGGATTCATGTAAGAAAGACATGCATCATCAGAAAAGGAACTATGAGAAGAAAAAGGAAGTTAAGGGGAAACAGAAAGAAGCAAAATACAGTTTGTATGGTTATGTCCCTGCATTGCAGTATTGGGCATATGAAGCCATCCAGCAGTTTGCACGTGAGTATGGTATTAACCATGGAAACCAGTTTCCGAGGATGCTTAGTTGGTCGAGCAATAAGGAGCGTCCTATTTCGAAGGCCGACCTTGCACCGATGTTCAAGAAGACGAGTGTAAGTTCTGCTATATTATGTCAAAATAGAGTATTCTTTGGTGGTTTCAAACTGACTTAATGCTTTGTATTTGATGCAGTTGATTGTGTTGTCCATGTTGAAGCCCCGGCCTTCGGAGATAGATTATTATAGCGCTCTGACGGAGGGTGATGCTCCCTTGTATCCCGGGTTGGGCCAAGAAGAAGAGGTAGAAACTCCCACTGATTTTGAGAAGGTGGCGGAGATAGCTGCTGAGGTTGCGAAGGCAGCAAATATTTTTGTTGATGGCCCTGATGATGAGGATACCCCAGCCCCCATCGACCCCACACCCTCGGCCCCAGCCCCATCGGTACACCCCAGTCCTGATCAACCTGATTTACGGGAGGTGTTGGAGAGGTTGGAGCGAGTCGAGAGTCGTCAGGATACCATCCTAGAGAACCAGGCGGTCATCATGGATGTTGTCAATAAGATCTTGACATTCGTACAAGATCTTCCAAATGATTCTGATTCTGATTCCGACTCACTTGACCTCCCAGATGATTTTGTCTCACATGACATAGGCACTCCTCCCCCGATAGTACTCACAGCAAATCCTGAGACCCCAGGTGTTGCTATTATAGAACCTGGGGATGTTGTTGGTGTAGAGTTTCAATTGGCCAAGAGGAAAAGACGCAAACCTAAGAAATTTGAAGACTACACCGACCCAACCAGAAAGAAAGCTCGTTTGGATGCGATTGATGACGTGCCATTAGTCCTCGACCCTCTAAAGAAGCCACTTGCTACACAGTACAGAACGGTCGGCAAGTGGTTGCTTGGAGATATTCCGAACAAGACGAAGAGGGATGTCCAATCTGGTGTGTATGGTCCGAGTTGGTTTCTGACGATGAAGACACCACAGTTTTGGATCGATGATGGGGTAAGTAATTTTATTAAATTTATTAATATTTGTTATCTGGTATAAGCAGTGGGTTCAATAGGGGTTTCGATAGGCTGATTAATTACTTTCCAATCATTTTTGCAGCATATTGATGCGGCCATGCATATGCTACGTAGGCGTCGACAGTTCTATCCCGGGGCGTATCGGCAAGATGGTGTTGTGATGAATATTATGTTCTCACAAGTGGTACCGGCTCGTTATGATGCATATCAGACTGCCAAGGAAGCGGATAAGAAAAGGTTTTTGTGGGATTCAGATGTGATATCAATGATTACGGGAATTGACAATCAATTTCTGGCATCGTGGAAGGGAGTAGACACTGTATATTGGTGCCAGAACTACCTTCAAGCGCATTGGTTTGCAGTTGAAGCCTCCATTTCTACTTGGACTCTGAATGTTTATGATTCGGACGTGACCGTGATAAGTGATAAACAACTGCAATCTTTTATGAAGTCATGGTCTACTTTGTTCCCATCGTTGTTATTACAGTCACAACTTTTCAAGGACGACCCTCGGTTGACGATTCCACCTGGAGCTAAAAGATGCAAAGAGTTCAATGTGCACCGCATGCTAGTTGATTCAGTACCCCAAACCAAAGTCAGGTAAACAAAAGTCTAGTTTTTATTCAAGTTTTTTAAATTAAATTCCATGTTGATTTTGTTACTAATGCAATTTATGTTTTGGTTACAGTGGAGATTGTGGTGTGTACGCCATCAAGCACATCGAACACTTATTGGGTAGGCTACCACTTGACACGATTTGCGATGACAACATGGAGTTGTTCAGAAACAAATGGACAGTTGACTTATGGTATCAGAATGTTAGACATTGAACATTCTCATGTTATATTTATTTGCTTAAAATGTAGATTTTTAAGAAATTTTTTTGAGTCGAGTATCTTTTTATTAACGACAATTAACAACCAAAATTCATTAACGACAATAAAAAAAGAAAACGAAAAATAACCTTCAACTTCAAGTTTAAATAAAATACAACAAAAAATAAACTCAAAGCCGAGCTTTGCATGAGGATTTGTTGTGGCCACGACCACCACATCTACTACACTTACGCATTGTAACTGGTTTTTCCCCGCCAGATGGCCAACGATTTGTCCTTGGTCTTCCTAGCTTTGGTTTTTTTGGGCGACCAACTTGTTGTTTCTCTATGGGTACACCAACTACCATATTCTTAATGTCATCTGGAAGTATCCAGTCATCCTCGTTCCCAGTTGGGTAAATGGTTTCTTTGTACGAATTCCTCCATGACTCAATGGTGTAAAACGGTGAACACAAGGAGTAAAGGTTCACTCCACGCTCTATAGCTGCTGCAGCTGCATGGGGACAAGGTGTGCCTATGAGCTGGAATACCCCACATGAGCATGATTTCGTCATCAAATTCACCTCAGCATCGCTGTCTGCACCAGTTACATGAAACTCGAATTGACCAAGGGCATAGACATTCATGAACCTTCCTTTGTCAGCATTGTTCGATACATCTGCCTCCATCAGGGTGGATAATTTGGTGGTAGTCTTCTCTGTCACACTACGTCGTTCAGAAAACCAAGACTGTAGTGTGAACCGAATGAATTCTAAAAAAATTGTAACTGGAAAGGTTCTTGCATCCTTGGTCTTGTTGTTGAAGCTTTCAGCGTAGTTGCTAGTCATTATATTGTATCGTTTTCCAGGAAAGAAAGGACGAGACCACTTATCGAAACCAATTCCCTCCAAATAGGCAGCTATAGGAGGATCCATTCGCTTAATATTTTCATAATGCTTTAGAAATTCCGTCTTCTTCCATGCATAGGCTGCTGCCCACATCTCACTGTGACAGTGATCAGTCTTGAACTTGGCTTTCACATTCATACTGATGTGATGGTAGCATGCGCCGTGGTAGGCATCAGGAAAGACAACCTCTAGAGCATGAATAATACTCGCATGCCTATCTGACACGAAAGCCAAGTCATCAACGTCCCCAATGGCTTCCTTCAACTTCGTCATGAAATATTTCCACGAGTTGTGGTTCTCACTATCCACCAACCCGAAGGCAATTGGATATAAATGACTATTCGCATCCAAAGCAACGGCACATAGCATGTGGCCACCGTACTTATTCTTCAAGAACGTGCCATCCACACATATCACAGGACGACAAAATCTGAATCCTCTCCTACAAACTCCAAGGGCAAAGAAGCAATATAGGAAACGACCATCTTCAGTGACAAAATCAGTAATTGTACCTGGATTCTTTTGCTGCAACATGTGCAAGTAGGATGGCAACTTGCAATACGAATCCTCATATGTCCCCCTAACATACGTAAGTGCCTTCTCTCTACATCTCCATGCCTTTTCATAACTCATATCAATACCAAAATTTTTCTTCATATCCTCCTTTATGTTGTTTGCCATGTAACTGGTCCCATCAACTGCGTATTTGTTCTTTATGAGGTGTCCAACGACCCACGGTGCAGCTTGACGATGACCTTTTTGTCGCACTTCTAGTGAGCATGTGTGTACGCTCTTGTATACCGTGATCTCAAACATGGGGGACATTGGTTGTTTTTTCCCTCTCAATCTCCAACAACAGTCAGGATCTTTGCATGTGATATACCACACGTCAGTACCAGACTTTTTCACCATATACTCAAAGTTATTCTTCATTGCAAATAGAGCAGCTTTGGTTTTTAAATCATTCTTGTCCTCAAAAGTCTTCCCAACATATATTTCTCCCATTGGTCCACCAGATGATGAGGAATGGGTTTTAGCAGATGCCTCAATATCTTCTTTTGTAAACATTGGGGCACTCCATCTGGTGTGATCTTCTCTTGATACAATTGTCTCCCTCCACCCAGTGTTATCTTCTGTCCTAGCAGGTTGATTACTGCTTCGAGCAGGTGCTCGGCGTCCTTGAGTTGGGAGAGGTGCCTGTGCAAGAGGCAGTCCTGACTCTTCTTCTACTTGTTGGGCTTGGGAAATGTTTAACTCCTCATTTGAAACATCTGCACTATAATACGAGTCATCCTCGGAACCATCATCATTATCTTCAAAGCAATTACCAACTGGATCATCATTCACATAGGGATCGTACTCATATGCCTCAAGCACACCTGTGGGACCTCCTTGTGGTATATCAAGCTGAATAGTAGCCATCGGATCAGTAACTGGAACAAAAGTGCCCACCTCGCTAAGATGCTTGTAACTGCTACCTGCAAGAGATGGATCGATACTAGTCGTGTCTTTTTTGTTCACACTAGGAGAAGGATCTGATATGAAATTCTTCTTAAGTGGAGTCACACATAAGACTACCCGTTCATTCAAGCTTATTCCTAAGAATACACGAACTTGACGATCATTCTTCAATTGAACCGGTGCAAATGGTTGCTCACCGCATACGTATGGCACCTCGAGTTTCAATTCATACACCTCTCTATCCACCTGAAATGTCTCGTGCAGTATGTCAAGTAGTTGCAAGTAAGTGACATCATTCTCTACTGGTATCACTTCACCTTCAGCATCCTTAAAATACCATTTCCTACCATGCATTTCCCAAACACCGTTGTAAGAAACAAATACGTAAACAGTAGAACCTGAAATAAAAAAACACAAACACAAATGGTATTTTAATGATGTTGAAAAACATGACCATCGAGCTTGCATCGAGTAGCTACCGAGTAACCATCGAGCACATGCAACGTAAAAAAATATGTGCAATCGAGCTTGCATCGAGCATCTATCGAGCATGCATGAAAAGTGAGAATGCACATTACCATCGAGTACCCATCGAGTAGGTATCGAGTACCCATCGAGTACAACATGCAACGTAAAAAATGATGTACCATCGAGCTTGCATCGAGCAGGCATCGAGCATTTATCGAGCATGCATGAAAAAGTGAGAATGCACATTACCATCGAGTACCCATCGAGTAGGTATCGAGTACCCATCGAGTACAACATGCAACGTAAAAAATGATGTGCCATCGAGCTTGCATCGAGCTTGCATCGAGCAGGCATCGAGCATGCATGAAAAAGTGAGAATGAACATTACCATCGAGTACCCATCGAGTAGGTATCGAGTACCCATCGAGCAGAACATGCAACGCTAAAATTGGTGTGTCATCGAGCCTGCATCGAGCAGGCATCGAGCATCTATCGAGCATGCATGAAAAAGTGAGAATGAACATTACCATCGAGTACCCATCGAGTAGGTATCGAGTACCCATCGAGCAGAACATGCAACGCTAAAATTGGTGTGTCATCGAGCCTGCATCGAGCAGGCATCGAGCACCCATCGAGCACAACACTAACCCAGAAAATTCCCAGAAAACGCAGATCGACAAAAAACCAGAAAAAACCCAAAAAAATGTACAAATATTGCTTAGATCTATACGAAATGCTCAAAAAGTTTAAAGGAAACATCACTAATCCAAGTATTTAAGAAAAAATTGCTTACCCATTAAATTTTTCTCCAAGATTTCTCAACCCTTACTTTAGTCTACAAATGGCTTTCTTAGTGGCGGTCCCAAGCTCTACCGTGGTGCTCTTAGTGGTGGTGTGAGGTGAGGTGAGGTGAGTGAGAGTGAGAGTGAGGAAGAAACAAGAAGAAGGAAGAGATGAGGAAGGAAGAGAGGGGGAGGGAAGAGATGAGATAGTTGTTTTTAGGGGTATTTTGGGTACTAGCAAAAAATTTGGCATTATTTTGTAATGTTAAAAATCCCTAGCATTATTTTGCATTACACCATGCTATTAAGCATAAAAAGTCAAATTTCCCCGTGAGTATTTGAGCAAAATACAATATAATTTAGTATTATTAAAAGCACAGTGAGTATTTAAGCAAACCACAATGTCAAAACTCTATATCTGTGCAGAAAACATAATTTTTGGTTTTATATCTATATTATAAAACATCAGATATTTATTAATTATATTAATATAAATTCAAATGTTATAAAATAAAATTATTAAATTCATATATTATAAAATATAATTAGATATTATAAATTTAAATGTTATAAAATATTATTATTATAATAATATTTAATATTAGACTAGATATCATTATATCCATATAAATTTTACTAGAATAAATATTTAGTAATTATATTAATATAAATTCAAATATCATTAAATATTGGGTTTATACTTTTTTGGACCTTGTGTTTTGTCTCATTACCTGTTTGGATCTTGTGTTTTGACAAATTACTTTTTGGACCCTATGTTTTATAAAATGGTTAAAATAGAAACTTAAACTCAATTTTGATAAAGAAAAAATTGAATATAACAACACAATTTTTAAGCAGAATGATTTTATTTTTGTTCTGAATTGTTAGTTTGGTAAATTATTTGTGATTTTAGTTGAGAAAACATTAACCAAAATCGGGTTTAGAGTTCTATTTTAACTATTTTACAAAACATAGGGTCCAAAAAATAATTTGTCAAAACATAGAGTCCAAACAGATAATGGGACAAAACACAAGATCCAAAAAAGTATAAATCCTTAAATATTATTATAATAATATATAATATATAATAAATACATTATATATATAAGTGTTGTGTATGTACAAATAGTATGAATGTGTAACTAAATAAGAAATTAGAATAATATTTATTTTTTATTCTCCAATCAATAAGGTTTGATTTGAATAATATTGTTTTGTACTTTAAATATGGTTAGTTTGTGATTTAAAATGTGATCATATTTAAAAAAAAAACATAAATAATGTTTTGGTTTAATTTTTCTTTCAATATGTTCATGTCATTCTTTTATATATAATATTATCTATTTATTTAAAATTTATATGAAAATTATACAAATTTAATAAAAATAATTAATAATTTTTTTAAAATGAAACTAAATAAATGTGCATAACACATTACTTGTACCTAATATTACGAGATTAATATGAAAAATGTATAAACATAATAAAAAAAATTGAATAGTTTCCTATTAATGTTAATTTAGGGGACAAAAAAGTGTACATATCTAAAAAATTTAAAAAACATAATCGGTTTGGGCCAGGCAGGTGTGGAGATCCAACTATCATTCTTGATACAGAAAATTATATAAAACAGAGTAAGTTAAAAAAAATTTGCTTTATTATGACAAATCAAATAAATTACAAAATTATGGAGGTTGTCCGTATGCGGAGCCTTGCTCTCATAGTTAGCTCGATGATTTCCTCTTGTGAGGTAGATTTTATAATTTTGGAAAACATTTTTATTTGTTCAAATCAATTTTTTATATGTATATATATTTATTGTCAAATCACTAATATATTACATTATTTATTTAATATTTTTTTATCAAATCATTATTTTTTATTGAGAAAAGTGAAATCAATTTTAATATTTAAAAATTATTACCATTTTTATTTAATTTATTTATTTTCAATATACGCTAACAACATTAATTATTTTTCATAAGTTTTTGTAACATATATTAATAGTAGTAGAAAATATAGTAATAAAAAATATTATATTATTTAAAAATCATAGCTAGTCAAATTTCAATAATCAATGTTAAACTAAAATCTTAATCTAGTCTAAGTTTCAAGCTTTGTTACAAAAATATATTTTAAAGTTAAAAAATTAGTTTTGTAAATTTTTGTAACAATCATGTTAAATTAATTTATAAATATTTATGTAAATGTTAGTTACAAAAATAAACTTCTTGATTGTGAAATTAGTTTTGCAAACTATTGTTACAAAAATGTAAAACTTGTTTACAAAATTATTGTAATTCACTACCCTGTAACCATATTTTTATATAAATATATATAATAAAGTGTTTTATAAATAGTGAATATCTTAAATTTATATTTTTAAGTTGTATAGTATAAATTTGATAGTTTATGTAATTTTTTGGTACAATATTGTAACATATGGAAAATTATAATATTTTTATGTAAATTTTGGTTACGATATTTTAACTATTAATTATTTTTGTAAATGTTAGTTACAAAAATATCTTTCCTAGTTATGAAACTAAATTTGTAAACTATTGTTACAAAATAAAAAAATTAGTTATGAATTTATTTGTATGTTTTATGTACAAAAAAAATACAATTTTAAAACTGATTTTTGTAAATATTATTTACAAATATGTAACATATATTTACAATTTCATAATAGATATTTATAAGTTTGTAAACGTTGATTATAAAAAATTATATTTTACGACTTTTATTTACGATTTTACTACTCCATATTTACATTTTTGACCCTCCATATTTTTATTAAAAAATTTCACAAGTATTTTTCATTTTTTTTAACTTTTAGTGCATTTTTGTAAATTTCCCTTCTTGATAACGAATCCGTCAGGCCCAGCCCATGGATTTCCAAATGTAAGCCTCTTTTTCTCTCTCTGGATATCCAACCCTAAAACCCTTGCCTTTCCTATTAACTCGTATAAATCTAGTCGTCCCCGCCGCTCACTCTTCTCCTTTTAGGCTACCACACTTTCCTCTGCTAGGGTTTCTGCATCTGCCTCCGTTCTTGCAAAATGGTACCTTTTTAGATTCTCCATTTCTCTTTCTGTTTCACTTATGCGCTTGAAGATCATGGTTTCTGAATATATATTTAATATGACTCTGTATGGTTTCTGATGTATTGTACAGGCTAGAGGATTGAAGAAACATTTGAAGAGGCTCAATGCCCCCAAGCATTGGATGCTCGACAAGCTTGGTGGTGCTTTCGTAAGTCATAATTTATTTTCTTCTCTTTCTTGTATCTTATATATATTTTTTGTATTTATGAGATGAAATTTTCATTTTTATTTGTTTGTTTTGGTTAGGCCCCCAAACCATCATCTGGACCACACAAGTCGAGGGAGTGCTTGCCCTTGATCCTCATCCTGAGGAACAGGTTGAAGTATGCCCTCACATACCGTGAAGTGCAATCTATTCTGATGCAGCGACATATTATGGTTGATGGAAAAGTCAGGACTGATAAGACCTACCCGTCTGGTTTCATGGGTATGTACTCATCCAAAACTCTTTTTTTACTATTGTTTTGGTTGTCTTTTGTAAGTATGATGATTACCAGTGACCACTTTGTTGTACAGGTCGCTTAGATTTTTGAAGTTATTAGCCTGTTTGAGAATTTTGCTGAACTTTATGTTATTTTGTATGATTTCAGATGTGGTTTCCATCCCAAAGACCAATGAGAACTTCCGTCTTCTTTACGATACCAAGGGTCGGTTCCGCCTTCACTCAATCAGGGATGACGAGGCTAAGGTTGGTTTCAGCAAATTAATTGGGTTTTATTGGATCTTTTCTTGATGAACATTGATGCTATTTACCTTTCTATGCTCGATGATATTTTCAATGGATTATATATTAAATTAGGCAGCATGCATATTATGCGGTTGAGATTTAATTTCTCTATATAAAGCTAGCAATTTTACTATAAATATACTACATAATTTTCCTCTTTTGGTAAGCGCTATGATATACAATTTTGATGGTCTAGTTGAGTATTTTTTTTGTTACTTGGGAGTTTAAGAAGTTGTATTTTATAGCTGCATTTCATGAATCATGATACAATTTTGTGCTTAAATTTGCTGGTTTGCTGCATTCCAGGATAACAATTATCTTCTCTTATCTGACTGAATCAATACTTGCAGTTCAAGCTCTGCAAGGTGAGGTCAGTGCAGTTTGGACAGAAGGGAATCCCCTACCTCAACACCTATGATGGACGAACCATCCGCTACCCTGACCCTCTAATTAAGGCTAATGACACCATCAAGCTGGATTTGGAGGCCAACAAGATTACCGATTTCATCAAGTTTGATGTTGGTAATGTTGTCATGGTGACTGGAGGACGAAACAGGGGACGAGTTGGAGTTATTAAGAACAGGGAAAAGCATAAGGGTACATTTGAGACCATCCACGTTCAGGATGCTCTTGGCCATGAGTTCGCTACCCGTCTTGGAAATGTGTTTACCATTGGTAAGGGAACCAAGCCCTGGATTTCTCTTCCCAAGGGCAAGGGTATCAAGTTGACAATCCTTGAAGAGGCTAAGAAGAGACTGGCAGCCCAAGCTGCTGCTACTGCTTGATTTTCATGGTAGCAATTACAGATTGTCTTTAAATTTTAGTTCCATTAGATTAATTCTGTTTAGCAGTGATCTTTTTTCAGCTCAAGTAAGGATTTTATGTGTTACATTTTTCATTTATGGTTTTGGAAAGGAATTTTGTTGCTTGAATTTTGTTGAAGTTTGTATCAGAGCATTTTTATCGACTCACCCTCATTTTTGCGTAACCCAATTATGATTTGAGCTTCTGATTCTCTCTCAATCAGTTGCAATGCTTCTTTCATTTTTAATTTTAGTTTGCTTTGTTTGATAATATGTACTTTGAAACGAAAGCAAGTTGTAGGCAGCATGAGCAACTGTTTAGTTCCTCGAAAAATGTCTTAGTGCTACTAAGTTTATCGACTCACCCCCTCATTTTGCATAACCCAATATGTTTTGAGCTTCTGATTCTCTCTCAATCAGTTGCAATGTTTCATTTTTAATTTTTAATTTCAGGTTTGATAATATTACTTTGAAATGAAAGTAAGCTGTAAGTAGCATGAGCTACTGTGCTGTTACTGTTACTCTAGAATGTCATAGTGCTACTGAGTTTATATGTAGTTTAATTTTAAGGGGTATTACACGACATCACAGATGGTAAATAACATCGTGGTTGTAGAAAATTATGTATTAAAACCAATTATATTTTATTATTAATTAGATATTTACACTATTCACGGTAAATTCAAGGATTTGGTTTTTTTTTAACAGCTCATAAATTAAAATCGGTATTTATTCAGGAGAGCAATTATATTTCTACGTTAAAATATAATTACATAAAACACTGTATGTTTAAAAAAAGTTTGAAATATACGGTGAATATAAATAATTACATATATACGGTGCTTTCAAAAAAAATATACGGAGATTAGTAAAAGGAAATAAAACAATAATACAATTC
This sequence comes from Humulus lupulus, assembly GCF_963169125.1. Taxonomy (NCBI): domain Eukaryota; kingdom Viridiplantae; phylum Streptophyta; class Magnoliopsida; order Rosales; family Cannabaceae; genus Humulus; species Humulus lupulus. Next base: position 53,983,929 of record NC_084799.1, read on the forward strand.
ATTAATGTATCAATTTGGTCTCTAATAGGTAATGAATAACTTTTTTTTATGTCAGAAGAAGTGTGATGAAATTTTATTTTGTTGTTTACTCATAAAAAAAGAAACATCATTAATTGATGTAATTTAATTATGTTGATGTGATATAATAATATTCAATCATTTTCTTTTCAATTTTTGTATTTTTATTTATTTAAAATGAATGTATTATTAATATTAAATAAATATTTATGCTTGCATAAATTATAATATTTTTAATAAATATAATCTATTTCTATACTAGTAGTTATATATTTTTTTTAATATTTGTTACTTATATTATGTAATCAAACATTTTTGTATATATTAGTTACAAAATAAAATAGTATCTTTTAATAAGAAACTTAGTTTTATAAATTTTTTTACAAACATGTACTAAATTCACAAGTTAATTTTATAAATTTTTGTAACAATCATGTTAAATAAATTTTATAAATATTTATGTAAATGTTAGTTACAAAATTAAACTTTTTAGTTGTGAAATTAGTTTCGTTAATTGTTGTTATAAAATGTAAAATTTGTTTAAAAAAATATTGTATTTCACCACTATATATATTCATTAAAGTGTTTTATAAATAATGAATATCTTAAATTTATATTTTTAAGTTGTATAACATAAATATGAAGGTTCCTATAATTATTTGGTACAATATTGTAACAATATGGAAAAAATATAATATTTTTATGTATATTTTGGTTATGATTTCTTAACTATAAAATATTTTCGTAAATGTTAGTTACAAAAATATATTTCTTAGTTATAAAACTAGATTTGTAAACTATTGTTACAAAAATAAAAAATTTAGTTACAAATTTGTTTGTAAGTTTTATCTACAAAAAAACAAAAAAAAATCTACAATTCTATAACGGATTTTGTAAATACTATTTACAAACACGTAACAGATATTTACAAGTTTGTAACAGATATTTACTAGTTTGTAAACGTTGTTCACAAAAAATTGTATTTTACAGCTTTTATTTATGATTTTGCCACTCCGTATTTACAATTTTGCCATTCCGTGTTTTTATCCAAAAATTCCGTATTTTTGTAATGCACCGTATTTTTCAGATTTTTTTTAACTTTTAGTGCATTTTTGTAAATTTCCCTTTCTTTTTTTGGTAGGGATTTATCACCGTATTTTAAATATATATATAATTATATGGGAAATTTACAAAAATGCACTAAAAGTTAAAAAAAATCTGAAAAATACGGTGCATTACAAAAATACGGAATTTTTGGATAAAAACACGGAATGGCAAAATTGTAAATACGGAGTGGCAAAATCATAAATAAAAGCTGTAAAATACAATTTTTTGTGAACAACGTTTACAAACTAGTAAATATCTGTTACAAACTTGTAAATATCTGTTACGTGTTTGTAAATAGTATTTACAAAATCCGTTATAGAATTGTAGATTTTTTTTTGTTTTTTTGTAGATAAAACTTACAAACAAATTTGTAACTAAATTTTTTATTTTTGTAACAATAGTTTACAAATCTAGTTTTATAACTAAGAAATATATTTTTGTAACTAACATTTACGAAAATATTTTATAGTTAAGAAATCATAACCAAAATATACATAAAAATATTATATTTTTTCCATATTGTTACAATATTGTACCAAATAATTATAGGAACCTTCATATTTATGTTATACAACTTAAAAATATAAATTTAAGATATTCATTATTTATAAAACACTTTAATGAATATATATAGTGGTGAAATACAATATTTTTTTAAACAAATTTTACATTTTATAACAACAATTAACGAAACTAATTTCACAACTAAAAAGTTTAATTTTGTAACTAACATTTACATAAATATTTATAAAATTTATTTAACATGATTGTTACAAAAATTTATAAAATTAACTTGTGAATTTAGTACATGTTTGTAAAAAAATTTATAAAACTAAGTTTCTTATTAAAAGATACTATTTTATTTTGTAACTAATATATACAAAAATGTTTGATTACATAATATAAGTAACAAATATTAAAAAAAATATATAACTACTAGTATAGAAATAGATTATATTTATTAAAAATATTATAATTTATGCAAGCATAAATATTTATTTAATATTAATAATACATTCATTTTAAATAAATAAAAATACAAAAATTGAAAAGAAAATGATTGAATATTATTATATCACATCAACATAATTAAATTACATCAATTAATGATGTTTCTTTTTTTATGAGTAAACAACAAAATAAAATTTCATCACACTTCTTCTGACATAAAAAAAAGTTATTCATTACCTATTAGAGACCAAATTGATACATTAATGAATTGTATTATTGTTTTATTTCCTTTTACTAATCTCCGTATATTTTTTTTGAAAGCACCGTATATATGTAATTATTTATATTCACCGTATATTTCAAACTTTTTTTAAACATACAGTGTTTTATGTAATTAATCCTAAAAAGTGAAAGCACTCACAGCAGCTCTTTTATCCAATCTTTTAAAATACATCACTAAAATTCTAATTTCTTTATTTTACATCAAATTTTTACAATACATTATATTAGTTTCTTTGTATCATTTAAATACTATATATTTTTATTAATTAAAATAATAAAAATGAATGAAAAACTAATAGATTTGGAGAGAAAAAGAAAGAAAATGGAATAAAAAAAATAGGAAAAATATTTAAAGGAGCTCTAAAAATTTTATAAGTAGAGAAGGAAAAAAAATAGAGGAGTTCCAAAATGAAAAATGGGTTTTAAAAAGTTGATAAATGTTGTTTACCGAGTTTTTTTTTTCAGAAACTACAAATATATTAAGAATTAGAACTAGCAAGAAAATAAATAAACTAATGAGACTAAGATTTTTACGTGGTTGGGGCGTTAATGAGCCCTCAGTCCACGAGTCACTAGTATTAAGCTTTAAGTCTCAACAACTGAGAGTTTGAGTAATAAGTTCAGCAGAGTGTTTGCATGCATGAAAAATTAGGATCCCTTCTACAGTGAATTGAAGACCCTATTTATAGGTGGCCACGTACTTTGGGCCGGACTAATTCGGGCCCAATTGTGATGTAATTACAATTAACTCTCTAACGGAGCTTGATACAAGCATAAAGTGCTATTTCAATATGTTAAATCTAAAGGCCATTGGGCCGGCCCAAATCTAGTGGGATGCTCCAGTTGTCCTTTGTTCGTTGACAGTGACTGGCGCGCGTGAGCCGTAATGGGGATTTGGGGGACAAGATGTGTCAGAGTAATGGGAGTACCAATCCCTAAGAATATCGTGCTTTTTGTACGCACCCTTTTTGCAGGTTGGTTGAGGAGACCAACTGTCGAACTTCTCGGGGATGGTGTCAACAGGATGACGTGTTCGTCTTGCATTTTCCGGACTGAGAGTCTGGTTCATTTCTGTAACGCCCTGGTTACCCCAGAACAATTACGGTGAACGGTGAACCGAAAATTTGACCCGCTACCCGAGTCCTTTGGTTAAAAACGTGTTCTAAGTGTCATTAACAGGTTAAGGTTGAAAACAATAAAAAGGAAATGATATATTTCATTAAGTATATAAACTGCTCATGAGCTATTCAAAACATTTTCAAGTTGTTTACAACTCAAAGTGGTCACTACTGTTTCAAATTTACAAACCCCGCCGACCTAAGCGGAAAAAATAGGGTAAACCCGCTAGTTCCTCTGATAACTCCTTGGTCGTGGTGGTCAAGCGACCGCATATGTACACATCACCACCTAAGCTCTCCACTCAAGGCTGGGTGAGCTTTTCTTTTCCTTTACCTGCACCACATAGCACCCATGAGCCAAGGCCCAGCAAGAAAACACAATAAAGCATGATGTAATAACAACAATGATCATAATAATCATTCAGGACTATCAGTCCAAAATAGTTAGTTGACAGTCGCAAAAGTCACTAAATGGGGAATAGCTCCCTTCAGCCTTGTGACGATAGGGTCACCGGGGCTTAACAGATAGGTGAACCTGTCATTAGCTTGACCGGGATAGGTGCATGGTGACTGGTCACCAACATAACCTTCCTCATGACCATAGAGTCATAACCCTAGAACATCGTTCCCTAGTCATGTGACAAGCAGTCACCTGGGTCTTATGCCCTGGCTCTCAGTAACTAGTCTTAGACTAGCCAAGCGCTTATAAGTTCATCGACCTTAGGGTCAGTCCAGTGTTAATGCCTTAGAGCCATTCAACACTGATATTGATTAGATCTAATCTTCATTCGGCCCTGCGTTCAGGACGCTTATGCTGTTTCTGACTTTGAGGTCAGTGTCCCTGACTAGTCAGTGCCATATACAAGTAAGCAACATTCACTAGCATTTAATATGCAATCCATGTCCAAATTTATCAATCAACATGCCTTAATAACAATCATGCATGTCATATATACACAGGGTGCAGTTTTCTTACCTCAGATTCGAGCTAGAATGATTAAAAAAACGACCCTTGAGAACGATCAACCTTTAGTCCTTTAGCGGTCACCTAATCATAACCAAATACAGGACATCATTAATAATAATGATCAACATAGGTTCCCAAACCAATATCTAGCCTCTAAGACATCAATCCCCAGTAATCCGAGTAGTAGGAGTGATCCCGAGGCCTAAAACCATGTTCCCAGGGTCAAAACATGCAAACGGGGTGAAAACTGGGCAAGGGCTGCGTCTATAGCACCTTGGGCCGCGACCCCCAGAACTTCCTGAAGAAAGGGCCGCGACGCTCTTCATCAAGGGCCGCGGCGCCCAGCAAGCACAAAGAGCCCCACCTGCTTCTTCATGTCAGGGCTGCGACACCCCAAGAACAGGGCCGCGGCCTCCAACTCTGGGCCATTCCAAAACACGTTTTTAACACTCCAAAGCCTCCAAAATCATACCTAAACATTCCCCAATCATCAAATCAAAGTTCCCAAGCTTCCCAATGCTCCAAAACCCTCAAAACCCAAGGTTCGAACGAATTGAAAACTCAACAATTCACAAAGTCCAATTCAAAGCTTAGAAACTCTAAAACTCAAAACTTTTAAACTTAGATTACCTTCGATTAGGTTGTTTCTCGTCAAATCCTTCGGTCAAGAAGCTTCTAATCTTTCCTAGGATCGCTATGCCTCAATCCTCGCTTGATTCTGACTCCTAGAACTCGAGATATCTTCAAAAAGGCTTCGAACGGTGAAACGAACTGACGAAAGGGAGAACGAGAGGTTTTTCTAACGTACGTTCTATCTGACAAGCTACTTCAAGCTTAAGTAACCTCAAATAAAACCTAGTGCTCGGGGTCCCAAAAACACCCCCGGAGACATTATAGTCAAAACTTCCAGAATTCCATCTTGATCTCAAATACTCCCAATTTATCATCAAATAACATTCCTATTACCCAATAATTGACCCTGTTATGACAAAACCGCTAATCCATTATATAGGACCGTCTCATGCCGAATAGCTCGAATATATCTCCATAATAATAGGATCTCATTCACAATTCACAATATGCACCCAAATATACAAATATACCCTTAACGGGCCAAATTACCAAAATATCATAATATTCAAATGTGGACACACATGCATGCATATAACATCATATTATAATATAACTCACATAAACATGCATATTATCATTTAATGACATAATTAAACAAGTATGGCCCTCCCGGCCTACTAATCCCGCCATTAAACCAAATCGGAGAATTCAGGGCATTACAACTATCCCCTCCTTACAGAAATTTCGTCCTCAAAATTTACCTGAACAGCTCAGGATACTGACTCTGCATATCTGACTCTAGCTCCCAGGTCGCTTCCTTGACCTGGCTGTTCCTCCACAATACCTTAACCAAAGGTATCGTTTTATTCCTGAGGACCTTATCTTTTCTGTCAAGTATCTGCACTGGCTGCTCCTCAAAGGAGAGTTCTGGCTCAAGCTCTAGATCTTCATAACTCAGAATATGGCTCACATCAGATACATATCTCCGAAGAGCTGAAACATGAAACACATTATGCATGGCAGACAACGCCGGAGGCAAAGCCAATCTGTAAGCCACCTGACCAATCCTTTCCAGGATCTCAAATGGACCGACAAATCTAGGGCTCAACTTGCCCTTCTTCCCAAACCTTCTCACCCCTTTCCATGGTGAGATTCTAAGGAAGACATAGTCTCCCACTTGGAACTCCACGTTCCTACGCTTGGGATCTGCATAGCTCTTCTGCCTACTCTGAGAAGCGAGCATTCGGGCTCTAATCTTCTCAATGGCCTCACTGGTCCTCTGAACTGCCTCAGGACCTAAGTATCTCCTTTCACCTGTCTCATCCCAATGAATGGGAGATCTGCACTTCCTACCATACAACATCTCATAAGGTGCAACTCCAATGGTAGAATGATAACTGTTGTTGTAGGAGAATTCTATCAAAGGCAGATACTTACTCCAAGATCCACCAAAGTCCAGTACACATGCCCTCAACATGTCTTCTAATATCTGGATCGTCCTCTCAGATTGCCCATCTGTCTGAGGATGATAAGCAGTACTGAACTTCAACTGTGTCCCCATGGCCTTTTGCAAACTTCCCTGACACGATCGACCTAGGCGCACCATGGAGGCGCATGATCTCTCTCACATAGAGATCTGCATACTGGTCAACTGTATAAGTAGTCCTCACTGGCAGAAAGTGAGCTGACTTGGTGTAACGATCCACTATCACCCAAATAGAGTCATGCTGACCAACAGTCCTAGGTAAGCCCACCACAAAATCCATTGTGATGTCTTCCCACTTCCACTCTGGGATATCCAGAGGCTGCAATAACCCTGCCGGCCTCTGATGCTCAGCCTTGACCCGTTGACATGTCAAGCACTTAGCCATGTATTGAACTACATCTCTCTTCATCCCTGACCACCAATACAATGATCTCTCGCCTCAAAGCAGTGTCTAACGGAACACATATCTGCCCTTTATACCTCAGCAAGCCTAACTCAGACACTATATAATCTCTGGATGCTCCAGCCAGAACATCCTCTCTGATCTTGATCAGCTGTGAATCACTCAGCTGACCCTCCTTGATCCTCTCCAACAGCGTAGACTGTAGCGTAATATTAGCCAACTGGCCCACCAGCAACTCTATACTAGCTTTGGTCATATCATCTGCTAACTCTCTGGCTATCAGCCTCATACCATAAATCTGTCCCGGACCCTTCCGGCTTAAAGCATCAGCTACCACGTTGGCTTTTCCCGGATGATACAGAATCTCACAGTCATAATCTTTTACTAACTCCAGCCAATGCCTTTGCCTCATATTTAAATCTTTCTAGGTGAAGAAGTATTTCAGGCTCTTGTGGTCTATATAAATCTCACACTTCTCTCCATAGAGATAGTGCCTCCATATCTTCAAAGAAAAAACCATAGCCGCCAACTCTAAATCATGAGTAGGATATCTCTTTTCATACTCCTTCAACTGACGAGAAGCATAGGTAATTACCTTCTCTGACTGCATCAAAACACAGCCCAAGCCCTGATGAGAAGCATCACAATAAATCACAAACTTCTCCTGTTCTGTTGGAAGACTCAGAATCGGAGCTGTAATCAATCTCTGTTTCAGTTCCTGGAAGCTGTTCTCACACTTATCTGACCACACAAATTTCTGGCTCTTGCGTGTCAGCTCAGTCAATGCAGTAGCAATCTTTGAGAACCCTTCCATGAAACGCCTAAAATAACCTGCCAATTCAAGGAAACTTCTAACCTCAGAAGCATTCTTTGGCCTTGGCCAATCTCTGACCGCTTCGATCTTTGCTGGATCTACCTTAATCCCCTCCTTACTGACAATGTGCCTAAGAAAGGATACCTGAGATAACCAGAACTTGCATTTCTTGAACTTAGTAAACATTCTGTGTTCCCTTAGTCTCTGCAGAACCAATCTCAGGTGATACTCATGTTCTGACTCAGTCTGAGAATACACCAGAATATCATCGATGAAGACGATCACAAACTGGTCCAAATAATCCTTGAACACTCTGTTCATCAGATCCATAAAAGCAGCAGGGGCATTAGTCAATCCAAATGACATAACTAGGAACTCATAATGCCCATACCTGGTACGAAAAGCAGTCTTTGGTATATCTCCCTCCTTGACCCTCAACTGATGATAACCAGAACGAAGGTCAATCTTTGAGAATACCTTCTTGCCTTGCAACTGATCGAACAGATCATCTATCCTTGGCAAAGGATACTTATTCTTAATTGTCAGCTTATTCAGTTCCCTGTAATCAATACACATTCTTAGAGAACCATCTTTCTTCTTTACAAACAGAACTGGCGCACCCCAAGGTGAGAAACTAGGTCTGATAAAACCCAAATCCAACAGTTCTTGCTACTGCACTTTTAATTCTTTCAACTCAGCTGGGGCCATTCTGTAAGGCGCTCTTGACACTGTCTCCGTCCCTTGTGCCAGTTCTATAACAAACTCAATTTCTCTATGCGGTGGAAACCCTGGAAAATCCTCTGGAAACACATCCAGAAACTCACAAACTAACCTGGTATCTTCTGGTCTCACTGGCACGACCTGAGTGGTATCAACCACACTGGCTAAGAATCCAATGCAACCTCCTTGCAATAAATCCCTAGCCCTCAATGAAGAAATCATAGGAATGCGAGGTCCATGCAAGCACCAACAAACACAAAAGGATCCTCACCTTCAGGCTCAAAGGTGACCATCTTCCTTCTGCAATCAATGGTTGCCCCATACTTTGCTAACCAATCCATACCCAGTTTCATATCGAAGTTAGTCATAACCAACTCTATTAAATCCACTGATAACTCTCTGCCTTCTACAGTCACTGGCAAAGATCTGACCCATCTCCTGGATACCACTAACTCTCCAGTGGGTAACAAAGTTCCAAACCCCACAGCATAAAAATCACAAGGTCTACATAGTCTATCAATTATACTACTAGCAACAAAAGAATGTGTAACACCGGAATCAATCAACACATTATAAGGGGTTCCAACACTAAGAAGCTGACCTGTAACAACTGAGGGAGAAGCCTCACCTTCTGCTTGAGTCAATGCGAACACTCAAGCAGGGGCCGAGCTGTCCGCCTTCATGGGTTCTTCTTTTCTTACCTGAGGGCAATCCTTCTTAAAATGACATACCACTCCACACAAGTAGCAAGCCTTTGCCCTACACTCTCCCAAATGACGCCTCTTGTATCTAGGGCATTCAGGACGAGTCTTCCAGGCTTCACTACCCCCTGGACGACCCATTGTAATACCACGAGGCCTCCTGTCAGGACTTGGAACTGGGAAGGTGTCAGGAACCTTCCTCTTCTGATCACTAGGGCCAACACCCCTACCTGAACCCACAAATGGAGGACCTGGCCTCCTGAATTCCTTTCTGGCTGCACTATCACGCCATATTCTGTTCTCTGCACTCTCAGCTGTGAGTGCCTTTTCAACCACCTGTGCATAGGTAGTAACCCTAGCCACAGTGGTGATATGTACATCTCGGGCTAATCTGGGCTGTAGCCCCTGCAAAAATCTCTCTCTCCTGGTCCCATCAGTGGGCACCAGCTCCATGGCAAACTTTGCCAAACGATCAAATTTCAAGGCGTACTCAGTGACTAATAAGTTCCCCTGAAGTAGCCTAATGAACTCCTCGGCCTTCGCCGCCCTAATAGCATCATTATAGTATTTTTCATTAAATAGAGTCTGAAACTCTTCCCAAGTCAGAGCATTCACATTCTTGGTCTGGGTAATCACTTCCCACCAAATCCGGGCATCCGCCTGAAACATATATGTGGCACAAGCCACCCTCTCATTACCAGATACCCTCATGAAGTCAAGGATAGTGGTAATCATGCTCATCCATTATTCAGCCTTGGCAGGATCTGCACTGCCCTCAAATACTGGAGGTTGTTGCTTCCTGAACCTTTCATAAAGAGGTTCCCATTTATTTCCAACCTCAGGCAGCTGCCTAGCTGTTGGCACCGACACAGGAGGTGCTTTTGATACACTAGCCACTGCTGGCACTTGCTGTTGTTTCAGGAGACGAAGCTCCTCTCCCTGTTTTAATATTATAGCCTGCAGATCACTGACTATTTGCTGCCATTTTACAGGAGCTGGCTGTGGAATCTGTGACTGGTCATTTTCTTGACCCTGGCTATTATTATTATTCTGGCCCTGATCACTCTGGCCAGCTGAAGTGTCGGTCTGCCCTGGATTCATAATTCTGTCACTGATACCTTGCTGAAATAATGATCAATACGGCCAGTCAGGTAGTAATAACTAAACCTCTTGCCGCCTTACGGTCCAAGAACAAGCAGACAATTATCACATTCCACAGTCATATAATTATACAAGCAGATACATGTCTATAGCATTTAGCACTCAGCATGTATCACATAATAGTTCATAACCAACAGTACTAATAAGTATGTTTCAGCAATCCCAGTACTAATAAGCACACAGTTGCTGAGGATATAATATTTCAGGGCACAGGTTTAACATGGTGTCTCCTGCATACAGGTAAAGCATATATACCATATTTAAGCAGTTATACATATAACTACATAAATAGTTACCAAACCATGAGTCGAGCTTGACTTCAGTGATGTGTGTGAATGCCCAGCCAGTCTACAGGAACCCTAACCTTGGCATGCTCTGATACCAAGTTGTAACGCCCTGGTTACCCCAGAACAGTTACGGTGAATGGTGAACAGGAAATTTGACCCGCTACCCGAGTCCTTTGGTTAAAAACGTGTTCTAAGTGTCATTAACAGGTTAAGGTTGAAAACAATAAAAGGAAAGGATATATTTCATTAAGTATATAAACTGCTCATGAGCTATTCAAAACATTTTCAAGTTGTTTACAACTCAAAGTGGTCACTACTGTTTCAAATTTACAAACCCCGCCGACCTAAGCGGAAAAAATAGGGTAAACCCCCTAGTTCCTCTGAGAACTCCTTGGCCGTGGTGGTCAAGCGGCCGCATATGTACACATCACCACCTAAGCTCTCCACTCAAGGCTGGGTGAGCTTTTCTTTCCCTTTACCTGCACCACATAGCACCCATGAGCCAAGGCCCAGCAAGAAAACACAATAAAGCATGATGTAATAACAACAATGATCATAATAATCATTCAGGACTATCAGTCCAAAACAGTTAGGTGACAGTCGCAAAAGTCACTAAATGGGGAATAACTCCCTTCAGCCTTGTGACGATAGGGTCACCGGGGCTTAACAGATAGGTGAACCTGTCATTAGCTTGACCAGGATAGGTGCATGGTGACTGGTCACCAACATAACCTTCCTTATGACCATAGAGTCATAACCCTAGAATATCGTTCCCTAGCCATGTGGCAAGCAGTCACTTGGGCCTTATGCCCTGGCTCTCAGTAACTAGTCTTAGACTAGCCAAGCGCTTATAAGTTCATCGACTTTAGGGTCGGTCCAGTGTTAATGCCTTAGAGCCATTCAACACTGATATCGATTAGATCTAATCTTCATTCGGCCCTGCGTTCAGGACGCTTATGCTGTTTCTGACTTTGAGGTCAGTGTCCCTGACTAGTCAGTGCCATATACAAGTAAGAAACATTCACTAGCATTTAATATGCAATCCATGTCCACATTTATCAATCAACATGCCTTAATAACAATCACGCATGTCATATATACACAGGGTGCAGTTTTCTTACCTCAGATTTGAGCTAGAATGATTAAAAGAACGACCCTTGAGAACGATCAACCTTTAGTCCTTTAGCGGTCACCTAATCATAACCAAATACGGGACATCATTAATAATAATGATCAACATAGGTTCCCAAACCAATATCTAGCCTCCAAGACATCAATCCCCAGTAATCCGAGTAGTAGGAGTGATCCCGAGGCCTAAAACCATGTTCCCGGGGTCAAAACATGCAAACGGGGTGAGAACTGGGCAAGGGCTGCGGCCATAGCACCTTGGGCCGCGGCCCCCAGAACTTTCTGAAGCAAGGGACGCGGCGCCCAGCAGGCACAAAGAGCACAAAGAGCCCCACCTGCTTCTTCATGTCAGGGCCGCGGCACCCCAAGAATAGGACCGCGGCCCCCAACTCTGGGCCATTCCAAAACACGTTTTTAACACTCCAAAGCCTCCAAAATCATATCTAAACATTCCCCAATCATCAAATCAAAGTTCCCAAGCTTCCCAATGCTCCAAAACCCTCAAAACCCAAGGTTCGCCTATATCCTTTGGAGCTTATGATAAAGCCAAGAAACTTCCCTGATGCCACTCCAAAGGTGCATTTTTTGGGATTTAGCTTCATCCTGTACTTTCGGATAATGGTGAACGCTTCAGCCAAGTCGTCAGCATACTGGGCTGAGGTCTTGGACTTAACGAATATGTCATCTATGTATACTTCCATATTCTTCTCGAGTAAATTTTTGAACATCTTGTTAACCAATCTCTGGTACGTGGCTCCGATATTCTTTAACCCAAAGGGCATGACAACGTAACAGTACACACCCTTATTTGTCTGGAAGCTAGTGTGTCCTTGGTCTGCTACATGCATGTAAATTTGATTATAGCCAGAGTAAGCGTCCATGAAGCATAGCAACTCATATCTAGAAGTGGCGTCCACCATTTGGTCAATCTGGGGTAGCAGGAAACAATCTTTCGTACATGCTTTGTTGAGGTCAGTGAAATAAATGCAGGTCCTCCATGTTTTGTTTGGCTTTGGCACCATTACTGGGTTTGGTAGCCAAACCGGATATAATGCTTCTTGGATGAAATTGATCAAGGATAACTTTTGAATTTCTTGTTTTAGAGCTTCTGACCGTACTGGATCTAAAGGCCTTCGCTTTTGTCGGACTGGGGTTGCATTCTCATTGATGTTCAAGGCATGAAATATGATGTTGTGGTCGATCCCAGTCATGTTTGCGTGGGACCAGACCAAAACGTCTTGATTTTCCTTTACCCGGGCAACTATGGTAGCTCTGACGTCGGGATTTAAATTCCTTCCTATCCAGATTACTCTGGTTGGATCGGTGTCACTAATGCACACCTCCTCGATTTCCTCCATCAGTTCTAGTGTTTTATCCGCCTCTATTCTGGGGTCTAATTCATCATCCTCCCAGACCATCACCTGGGCTGGCTGTGGCTAGTGCACGGGAGTAGTCCCCTATCTCTAAGGGCTCTTCACCAACAATGAAGATTGGTCTGGTGGACACATGGTAGCACATTCGGGCGCTTTTCTGATCTCCTCGTATTGTCCCCACTTTGCTGTTGTCACATGGGAACTTCAAAAATAAGTGGCAGATGGATGTGACGGCTCCAAAATTGACCAAAGCGGGGCGCCCAAAAATCACGTTGTATGCAGTGGGACAATCTACTACCACAAATGTGCAGTACTTGAAAGTGCTTCGAGTGTCACCTCCAAATGTAACCAGGAATTGTATCTTGCCCATTGAGAGCAACGAATCCCCATTAAAACCGTATATCTAAGTTGGGCATGATCCTAGATCTTCCTCCATCAGGCCGATTACTGTGAAGGCCGGCTTGAATAGGACGTTAACGGAACTTACATTGTCCACCAACACTCGGGATACTCTTTTGTTGGCAATATGTGCATCGATGACCAAGGGATCGTGATGCGAGAAACGAACATTCCGGGAATCTTCCTTTGTTAAGGTTATTGGTAGATTCATAGGCTTCGGGGGCTTGGATGGGGGCTAGACCAAATCACACATCTCACTATCGTGATCAAGTTTGCTGAGGTACCTCTTTTGATTGCTCTTGAACGGTCCTCCTAGATGCGGGCCTCCAGATATGGTGGCTACGTGACCATCTAATGGAGGTGGTGCGGTTCCCGGTGGATATGGCGCTTTGGGTCCAGGAGCTAGCGATCCTCCAAGAGGTCCTACTATTGGGGTCCCCCTGAGGGGCCTGTACTCCCTGTCTTGGTGCATATACTTCCCGAGGAGGTCTGATCTGTCTTTACGCTCTCGGGATAAAAGACTGTCCGGGAGCAAAAGGCTGTCCCGAAATTCCGATCGACATCCTCACCCATTGGTGGAGGTGCCTTAAATTAATGAGGTTCTCAATTTCATCCTTCAACTGACGACATCCTTCGTTTGTGTTGCCTATGTCCTTGTGATAGACACATCTATTTTTCGGGTCCCTTGGATTCTTTCCCCCTTTAAACATGGGGCTTGGTTTGTGCTAATGAACTACATAGCCTGTTGCAAGGTAGATATTTTCTCAAGTATCTACTAAGTTGGTGTATTCCTTATACTGGGGCTCGTACTCCTTCTTTCCCTTCTTTGCGGACTTGGTTCGACTTTGATTCTTACTAGAACGCTTCCCTCTGAAGTGAGTTATGCTTGCCTCTGCTGCTTCTGTTTGGGACTGTTGAATTTCTCCAGGAGCAGCACTGTATCCTGTTGGTGCCACTCCGTATCCAGAGAAAGAGGCTAAAGATACCGAGGCATATCTCGACGATGCGGACGCATAAATAGTCAGGGCCATGAACTGTGGCCCAGGAGGTCCTAAGGTTCTTGACATTACCGGTGGTGCTGGATAAAAGTTGGCTGGGTACTGCGTTCCATATCCCGAAATAGTTTGTGTTGGCACATGTGGTGCTGGAGACCATCCAAAAGTCTGAATTCAGGCTTCTTCCCTGTTGATGAAACCCCGAGCCTTTCTTATAAACTCTTCCAAAGTGTCCGCTTTCTTTCGCTGCATGTCATCCCAGAGAGGGAATCCTGCTTTGATCCCAGACTGAAGGGCTACGAGGTGCTGCCCATCATCCACCTTTGTTTTCGAGGCTTCCTCTGTGAAGCGCTCGATATAAGCCCTAAGAGTTTAGTGGAATGTTGCTTGATATTGGCCAATGCACTGACCTCCATGTCGACTTTCCTAGTAGCCACAAATTGTTTAGGGAAGGCTGATTGTAATCCAGACCAAGATTGGATTGATCCCGTCTTGAGCCTTTTCCACCATTCTTTAGCGGATTTGGCCAAGGTGATGGAAAAACACAGGCACTTGCCGTTGTCGGAGACATGGGTCACATTCACCAGGCAATTGTAGCAGGATAGATGATCTCTTGGATCTCTATTCCCCGTATAATCGGGAATATCTGGCATTTTAAACCCTTTGGGTAATACCACATCAAAATATGTTTTGCGCAGGGCTCCTTCTCTTCATCTTCTGAATCGGACCCCCCACCGTCTTGTTTTCGAACAAGGCAGTCTGTTACCATTTTAAGATCGAGCATCTACTCCATGAATTTTCTAGCCATTCTATCATCGATGGGAAATATCTCTCTTCTCTTGTCATTTATATCATTTCTTAGGTCTCCTTCTCGAGGGCAAACCTTTTCTCTATGGGCCTGCTCCTTTGTGGCATTGAGGCCATCGTGTAAGTCCACTTGGGAGGTGTCATCTCTGAACTTATAGCTTTTGGCACCTTGTCCTTATGTCTGCCGTGACCCTTGTTCATGGATGCACTAGGGCAGACCCTTCTCCATTAGGAATCTCGCCTCGGAGCATTCTGGGGCTTGTTACCCTGTGGGCGTTTCCCTTGCGGATTGCTCGGGTGATTCTTTCCTGGAATGGGACTCACCCGATCTTTCCTCGAGGAACCTTTGGGGTCCACCCTAGTCTTTGGAGTGGGAGGAGCCGTAGGATACTTCTTCTCCGGATTTGTTTTCTTTATAGGGTCGTCCGCTTTGGCTTTCCCTTTATCTTGAACAAGGTTTGAAGGGCCGGCTCCGGGATGGTTTTGAGCATCATTCCTGGAGGTGGGACAACTCGATGGGCTCCTATGGAAGGGACAACTGCGACAATGAAAGCTTGAAGAGCCAAAATTGTCTCTTGCATTTGACAGGTGGTTTCTTGTTGTTCCGCCATCTTTGCTCCCTGATCAAGGACCTGTTGTATTAGACGAACCACTTCTGGATCCCCTTGATCATCTTCCCCATAATTTATATCAGGGTTTATGGGATTCTCAGCCTCGCGGTCCTCATATCTCTCTCCGTCTTCTTCATAGTCGCCATCCTCTTCGAAGTTCTAGGGGTCATCAGGTAGGGGCCCGTCATAAGATAAGTTCTCAACAGCCGGGTCCCGTCGATCCGGAGAGAGTTGTGGGTTTTGCAATGGTTCTCCATTATCTTCTTGCCGTTGTTGCTGAGCGGGATCAAACACAGTGTTTCTGGTATTCACCATCTTTGTAGATGACAAAGAGTAGTTAAAACTTTCTTCTAGCACACAATGAAAGCACCAAAATGTTTACCAAGTTTTTCAAAAACTACAAATATATTAAGAATTAGAACTAGAAATGTGTGGGTGATTAGTTGATTAAATGTGTGGCTACGTGGCATATGTGGTTATATGAATATATATGCATGTTTAGGTGTATTAAATATGCATGTGGGTACGTTCTTGCGTCAAATGATTGAGACCACATTATTATGTGGATATTTTGTAGTATTCAGCTCGAGGCGATCCTAGTGAGCGGATTAGCGGAATAGTCCCAACGGGGTCTAATACCCGGCTCGGGGTGAGCCTAGAGGTATATTGGGAAATTTAATGTATATTTGGGATTTACTGAGTAACGTGTAATTATTTGGTGGTTATTTGGGTACGTCGGGACTAATTGAGAATTTATAGGACTACTCGAGGAGTTAGCCCTTATGGGAAATAAACCGTTTTGCCCTTGGGCAATAAATGGCTGAGTTATCACTAGGGGAATTTTGGTCTTTATGGTAAGGGATATAGTTAGGAAGGCTTCAGTAAATAACTAGAACACATTAGAACATCTCTCAGCTCTCTCTCACACTATCTCTCATGTTTTCTCTCTCTCCCTTTTGTGTGCTTGGATGCTTAGGGAAATTCTTGAAGAAAAGGCTTAGGAAGCTAGGAATTGGGGAATTAAGCTAGGAGCAGGCAAGGGGACAACTGAGGATCAAATTTATTACTGAGGTAAGATTATAGACCCTAATCTGTTGAATTTCTGGTTGGGTTTTGGACATGCTTAGGGATACTTAAGATAGTTTATGATTTTGGGATTTAAGGAAGTTTGAGCTAGCATTATAGGCCATATGTGTTATTTGTAAGGGGGTATTGAGAGTTCTAGACTTAATATTGGCTTAGGTATATGTTTAAGTTGAATTTTGTGGCTTTGGTTTGGGGGGAAAACACAGAAAGAAGCTGGGATTTCTGGGTTCGCAGGGGCGTGCCGCGACCCGCGTGACCCCAGAGGCCTTTGGGGGCTTTCTGTTTCGTAGGCGCGCCGCGGCCCAAAGGGGCAAGTCGAGGCCCTAAGGGTCAAGTCGCGGCTTGCCTACCCCTGGGAATTTGGGGTTGACGCCTCTAACCTAGAGGCGCGCTATGACCCTTAGGGCCAGGTCGCGGCCCGCCTAGGCAGCCTTAGCCAAATTGGGTTTTTGGACTCAGGAACTTAATCCTAAGTGTTCGGGAAGAGTCCTACTACCTGTTTTGGTAGAATTTGAGGTCCCGAAGGCTGGTACATTATTTGTAAATTATTTAATTGGATTAGATTTTAATAATTATCCATTGTCGCTTGTGACTAGGGATACCGTTAAGGCTCGCGATTGAGAATCATGCTCGGGACCGCTCTACATCCTCCGCTCAGGACTCGAGGTAAGAAAATTGCACCCGAGTTGTGAATGGGGCTGGAATCCCCTGTAAATGAACATATGTGAGATTTTAAATGTATTTGTGATTTGATATATCTGGATATGCATGTTTGTTCGTGCTGCTTTCGATTGCGTGTTTCACAATCTGTTTATCTATTATATTTGGTGTGGAAGTCCGGCCTAAGGGAGACAGGGCTGATGTTAAGCGTGCGGTACGCAGCTCGGCCTAAGCGAGTTGGGATCAACTAAATAACTAGAGGGATCAACCTAAGAGCGCCGACACCTAACTAATTGAATTAAGATTGGATTGAACTGTTTATTGTTGCGTAGCTTATTGCTTGTATTCTGTGTTGGGGTTTTATGCCCTAATTAAAACCCAATTTCTTTGTAATCTCATTTATTATCAATAAAAGAATAGAAATCATTTTTTGACTTGGTCAATCACTTTGCTCACATGTTTTATTTTCATGATTATATGTTTAATATAAACTTCTATTAAATCCCAAGCATATACCTAATCTTATTTATAGTGACGTAATCACAGTGGAATATAAATATGATTATATGTTCAAAATAAGTTAGTCCTAAGATTAGTCAGTGCACAGGATTTACATTGACTTGCCAATCTAAGATATGATCTACTTACACATTGTAGTGTTATGTTCTTTCCAGAACATTAGCAAAGTAGATAAGATCAGATGTATTTGTTACATCGGACGGGACCGATATTGACAGTTGATAGGATAAGTAAACATACCGTTATTATCTATTCTAGTCATATCATATATTTGACCATAGGTCAATTCAATCTCAATTTTGAGTGGTTAGTATTCTAACTGATTGTATTATTTGAGTTCTTTGACTTGTTCGTTACCAGCTTACCCTACGGACTAGCCCATACTTACTTACATCTTGGGAACTCGGTAGTATAATTGAGTGGGAGTGTTAATCATAGATATGAACATCTATAGCTTCTGATGAAGAAGTGAAACTATGGTTTCCTTTTAGTTTGGTTCAATGTGCTAAATGATAGAGATCTCATTTCAGTAATTAATATTAGTTTACTGAAATATCATTTACAAGGAACTAAGTGTTTTAAGGATAAATTACAATGAGAGGTAAAACAGTATTTTAGTCCCATCTCATTGTAGACTGTCTATAGAGGATTAAGTGACAATTATGGTAGTAACAATGGATAATTAATAGCGTATCTATATTTTTTATAGAGCGTTCTATGAATTCAAGAGTGCAATTCTGAGTCTTTAGTGGAGTCACGAGGAATTAATCAGTTAGTAAATTTGTTTGTTAAGTTTATGATAACTTATTTGTAACGACCCCAAATTTCCTAATAAGTTTTAGGACCTTGATTAGGAGGCCGGGAGGGCCATAATTGATTACTTGTGCTATTATATGATTATATGCATGTTTATGTGGATCATATTATTATATGATGATGAATGCATGCATATGGGTATATATTTTGTTATGGGGGCATTTTGGTAATTTGGCCCGTTGAGGGCGTAATTGTATAATTGTATGTATATTGGTAGTTATTGTTGAGGCCACATTATAATGTGGATTTGTTCAAGCTTTTGGACATGAGACGATCGTTGAGTATTAGTTAGCGGTTTGGTCATAACAGGGTTAAGTTCGGGGCTCGGGGTGAGTCCCGGGGTAATTTGGTGATTAGAGCGTTGCCGGGAGTTAAGGGGGTAACGGGATATGAAGTATTGGTATTTGAGAATATTGAGAATAACGAGAATTGGAGGGTGTTAATTATGATTAACGAGATAGGTGCGAAGGGACGATTTTGCCGTTGGTGACTGTTAAGGACTTTAATTAAACTTGAAGGCATTTAGGTCTTTTTAGCTTTAAGGATATATACCAACACTTAGGCTGGAAAATAGTAGAAGCTGAAGGAAAAACAGAGCATCACCTCTTACCTCCACCGTTCATCATTTTTTTCCTTTTTCTACTTCAATTTTGAAGCTTCTTTTGAGGAATTAAGCGGGGGAATCAAGTGTTGAGGATCTAGGGTAGTGTTCCATCAATGAAGAGGAGTTCATACCAAACTTGAGGTAAGATTCCAACCACTAGAACTCTGGTTTTCTGCTCTGTTTTATTACTGAGTTTAGTTGAGATTTTGGGTTTGAAAGTAGAGAATTCAATGGGGTTTTTGGCAAATTTTGGGTAGGTTATGATGCCTAGGACTAGTATATATGGTATTTGGGTTCATTTGGGGGTTTAAATGGTGTTTGGAAGCTTTTGAAATAGGTTGAAAATGGAAAATTTGAAGGAAGAAGAACCAGGGCCATGTCTGCCTAGTCTTAGCGCTATAGCGCCCAGAGGGTAGCGCTACAGCGCTAGTCAGGGCAAAATGCCCCTGGTTGTAGCGCTGGGGGGGGGGGGGGGGGGGGGGGGGGGGCTAGCGCTACAGCGCTACCCTGTTTTCTCAGATGCATATTTTGGGTGTTTTTAAGGGTTTTTGGCTCGGGGTTTCAATCCTTAAGGCTCGGGATCGAATCTACTCACTGTTTGGGTACAATTCGGGGTCCCGGGAGTGAGGTTTAGGTTAAGACTCATTTATTGGTATTTTCACTAATTGGATTCCATATTTGGTTATGACTAGGTGACCGCTAAAGGGTTAAAAGATTGATCGTTCTCAAGGGTCATTCATAAAGTGTTTCTCGTTCGAACGAGAGGTAAGAAAACTGCACCCGATTATGTGGTTAGGTTGGGACTAAGTGTTCCCTATATTTGTATGCATTATTATGTGATTGTGATGGGACTACGAGCTCCCTATATTTGTATGATGTCATAGATGGTAGTATGCCATGGGACATAAGATAAACGACCTAAGGGTGCCGTAAATAATATTTGCGCACATGGCGCGGCTCGGACACTGGTAGCCGGGGACAGCTTATTAATCACTGAGCTTGGTTAAGCTGGCTGGAGTCAGTGGGTATTACACTGGGGGCGGCCTAAGTGAGCCAAAGACAGTGGGTTAAACAGAGGGAGCGGCCTAAGGGTGCCGACCCTAAATATTGTGTAATGATTGAAATGAATTGTTGATTTTGGATATGATTGTTGTTGTAATCTGATAAGTATGATATGCTGATTATCTGTATGAAAAATTGTTAATTTGTCGATTGTATTCACTGATTAGGTGAATAATATGAATTGCTGAATACTTGGTTATGATTTGTGAAATATCTGGTTATTGAGACTAATCATGCTATATATATTATGTTTTCTTGCTGGGCCTCGGCTCACGGGTGCTACGTGGTGTAGGTAAGAGTAAGTGTATGATGGTTCAACCATGAGTTGGAGAGCTTTGGGGGCGAAGTGTACATTGTTAGCTGCTCGGCCACCACAATCGAGGGATTGTACAGGGACCGAAACCTAAAATGTGTATTTTGCCATTAGAGTGGCCTGAGTTGTTTATAACTTCTGGAATTTTTGTAAATAAGTCATCCAAACCCTGTTTTGAGAGTCTATGTATTGAACTTTAATTTATTTTTAATGAAAATAACTTATTTATGACCAAAATCTTTTATTCCTAATCAGTTGATCACTTTAGATTCACGGGTTGCTTAAATGACTTGATTAGCAAGTCTTGCACTATTTTAAACATACAGTGTAATGGTCTTGGTTATCCAGGGTGTTACATTATTGGAGCTTGATTTCATAGGCCCATGGTCCCCACTGTTCCTTGGATAAAATCATCTAGATAGTCTCAATTAATTGATTCAATTATCAATTCGAATTATCAAAGTTGACCAGGTCAATTTTGGATAGTTTCACAGAGTTATGTAATTTAGAGAAGAAAAGAAAAATTAGGGCTGATTTATTAATTAAGATAAATTGGTATCTAAATTAATAAATAATTTTAAATCAAGGTTCAAATTATAAATAATTAATTTGATAAAGGATTTAAATAATTATTTAATTAATTAAATCAATAGAAAATAATACATGTCTTGATTTTAAGTCCAACTGGCTTATAATCAAATGAGAAATTTCACGGGCCTAAAGCCCATGATAATTTCGACCTAGGGCTGTTAATTGACTATTATTTTATTGATTTTTTAATTAAATAAATGACCTAATTGAGTCTATAAAAGGAATGCTAAGAGAGAGTTGAAATCATAAGTCAAAACACAAGTTGAAACACAAGTTTCTGATAGGTTTTAGATTCTCTCTAAATATAAATCCTTTCTAAGCCTAAAATTTTCTCTTCTATTCTTCTTCTCTCTGTATCTATTTCATGTGTTTAGAATTGCACACTCTAGTCTACGTGATTCTAAAGATACTTTGGAAGGCTGTGAAGAAAATTGAAGATCGGTTTAGTTTCTTGGTGACATTCTGTGACAGAAATGAAACAAGGGTTAGAGAAACTGAAGGAAGGACTCATTCATTCCGCTGCGTATAATGGAAGTATTCTTATCATTATTTCTCTTTGAATTCAATTTTAGAAACATATTCTATGTTGTCTCATATTAATTTGTTTAATATTAGATCTATATGAAAATAAAAAAAGATTCTGTATAAGTTTCTTAACTTCTGGTATCAGAGCCTTTGATAATCTTTATTTTCATGCATGAACATGTTAAAAGTTGAATTAGATGATGTGTTGAGTAATTAGATGGATTTCATGATTTTATGAAGCATATTGAATTCTATGTGATTATTAGCAATTTTTATGTTATTTTGTTGTGTTTTCTATGCCATTAATTTTATATATGATTTATTTTGTGTAAAACATGGTAAAAATTAATTAGAAAACTTTTTTGGTTTGAAAAATTGTACAAAATTTTTTTCCGGAAAATTTTGGCTTGGCTGCCCATGCGTGCGCGCACCAACGCGCACACATGCACGCACCTGCATTCACACCTGCGCTTACTCGCTCTCCCGCACGCTCGCGCGCGCACACCTACGCGTGCACCTGCCACCGCGCGTGCGTCCCCTTACAGCCTAGCGAATCCGCGCCTACACACCTGCACATCACGGGTACTGTTCATCCAGAATTATTTTTAAAAAAAAAATTAAAGAAATAAAAATGTGAAAATTGATTATTTATAATCAAAGCCATAAATATCAGATTTTTTTTTTATCATTTAAATATATTTTTTGAAATAAGATATTTTTGTTGGTTAAGATTTAAATAATTAGATATTTTTACAAAGATTCAAATTCAAATCTAAAAATAGACTAATAACTTAATTTTAAATATTTTAATATATTAAAATATTAGAATTAAGATATCAGATATTTAATATATTTTCTTTTAAATACATGATATTTTTATTAAATCTTTATTTGAAAATTTATATATCTATTTATTCTATAGTTTTTAATATTTAAATTATTTGAAATTTGAAATTTGTTAGTTAGATATTTTCATGGATATTTGAATTTGTTTAACTGTTTTACGATATTTTAGGGTTGTTATATCTATTAATATTTTTTTATGGTTAAAATATTAACTCATTGTAGTAACAACACAAGATATTTATTTTTATCGTGGAAATTAAACTTTATTTTATGTGTTTTAATTGTGCTCATGCATCACGTTTAATTTCTGAAACTTTCATATTTATTTTTCTAAATATAATAATAATATTTGTATTTATTTATTCCCATAAAAAATGTCTATTGGTGAATTACACATCGATGCTTTTCTCAAATCCTTGGTTTTTGAACCTGAAAATATGCAACATATGTTTCGAGGCATGTTGACCATTTTTTCTTATAAAAAGATGATGTCAACCGTCTGTGAAAAACCTCCAACAGAACCACCTTTGGCTATTAGCTATGAAGTAGAAGAAAAATATGCACATTGGATGAAATTCGATCGGTTGGCACGTTATTGCATGCTTTCAACCATGCCTGATGAAACAAAGGAAAAATATATACACTATGACTCAGCACATGAGATGTGGTGAGCAATGACAGAGGAAGTTTTTGCTGAGTGTCATCGTTTATATCAAACGAAAAAGGTAAATAAGATTTACATATATTTTTCAACTTTGAATAGTAGATTCAAATACTATGAATATCAGATTCAAATTTTTTGGATAGTAGATTAAAAAATATATGCCACTAATCTATTTTTCTTTTGTTTTTCCTTTTCGCAGAATCAGAACCCTGAAAAGGAAAAAGAGACTGATGAGGATTTTGATAGCGAGTAAAGAGCCGGAGAGTAGTTTTATTTAGTAATTTGATTGTTAGTTGAACAATTTAAATTTCTTTATTTTGTTTTAGAAATTTTAGATTTCTTTAAACAAAGAAAACTACAGTCTAGAAATTTTGTTTATTTTTAGTAATTTTGATTATTAATGTTTGGAAACTTATTTCTATTTTTTGCATAACATTTATCTCTTTTATTAATAAAGGAGTTATTATTTAAAGAAATTATCTATTTACTTGTTATGCAAATGCTTTGGGATAAACAAAATTTATATACTTATAATGAATGACAAATTTTTATAATTCTGAATTATTTAAAACAACGAATCCTAGATCTATTAAACTGATTCCGATAGTGAAACATACCTGTAGCACTTGAGATTGGGCCATATTGGTCTAGACAGAATAAATAGGCTTGTAAAGGAAAGTCCTTTAAGAGAACTATCTATTGGATCTCTCCCTGTTTGTGAATCCTGTCTAGAAGACAAAATGACCAAGAGACCTTTCTCTGCAAAAGGTTCAAGAGCCACAGAACCACTTCAGCTAGTACATACGGATGTTTGTGGTCCACTTAATGTACAAGCAAGAGGAGGTTATGAATATTTCGTCACTTTCATTGACGATTATTCATGATATGGTTACCTATTCTTAATGTAAAGAAAATCTGAAACTTTTGGAAAGTTCAAAGAATTTCAAGCAGAAGCTGAAAAGCAATTAGGTAAATCACTAAAAGCTCTTCGATCTGATCGAGGAGGAGAGTACTTGGATTTTGAATTCAAGGACCATCTATGTGAGCATGGCATCCAATCCTAATTCACTACATCTGAAACGCCACAATGAAATGATGTTTCAGAAAGACGGAATATAGCGTTATTAGATATGGTTAGATCAATGACGAGTTTCTCATCATTACCACTGTCATTCTGGGGCTATGCGATTCAATGTGTTCTATACATATTGAATGATGTTCCATCTAAGTCTATCCAAAAGATACCCATATAATTATGAAATGGTTGTAAACCTAGTTTACACCATTTTTGAATTTAGGGGTGTCCTGCACGCGTGCTCAAAGGAAAGACCGGGAAGTTGGAATCACGCTCTGAAGTGTGCATGTTTGTGGGATATTCCAAAGAGACTAGAGATGGAATTTTCTATAGTGCAAAAGAAAATAAAATATTTGTATCAACAAATGCAACTTTTCTTGAATATGACTATGTTAATAGCCACAAACCTCACAGAAAGGTTGTACTGGAGGAGATGATCTCGAATGAAGTTGCAAAGTCACCAACAACAACCAATGAGAAACGGCAAGAGGAAACTGCTAGTTCTAGTCAGAATAGTAGAGAACCTCGTCGTAGTGGGAGGGTTAGTAAGCAACCCACACGCTATGAACACGAAGTTCAAACCCTTGTGTCTGACACAAACAAAGACGATCCATTGACATTTAAAGATGCAATGAATGATTCTGACAAGGAAAAATGGCAAGAAGCCATGAACCAAGAAATGTAATTGATGTATTCCAATTCTGTCTGGGTTCTTGAAGATCCACTTGAGAATATCAAACCCATTGGTTTCAAGTGGATATTCAAGAAGAAAAGAGGAACAGATGGGAAAGTAGAGACTTTCAAAGCAAGGCTTGTAGCCAAAGGTTACACACAGAAAAAAGGGGTTGACTATGAAGAAACCTTTTCTCCTGTAGCCATGCTAAAATCCATTTGTATACTCTTGTCCATAGCTGCGTGCATGGATTGCGAGATCTGGCAAATGGATGTCAAAACAACTTTTCTGAATGGCTACCTTGATGAAACCATTTACATGTCTCAAGCAGAAGGGTTCAAATTAAAAAGGTCAAGAGCAAAAGGTTTGCAAGCCTCTTAGGTCCATTCATGGACTCAAACAAGCTTCTAGATCTTGGAATCTTAGATTTGAGGACACAAGTAAAACATTTGATTTTTGAACAAAATGTTGACGAACCTTGTGTCTATAAACAAATCAAAGATGGTATAGTAGTATTCCTCGTTCTTTACATTGATGATATATTACTGATTGGAAATGACGTAACATCATTATTAAAGGTAAAGAACTGGTTAGCTGAACAATTCCAAATGTAAGATTTGGGAGAAGCCAAGTATGTTCTGGGCATTAAGATTCTTAGAGATAGACAGAACAAAACTTTGGCACTGTCTTAAGCAACTTATATTGATAAGTTACTAGAATGCTTTAATATGGAAAACTTCAAAAAGGGTGATATGCCAACCCGTTCTGGAGTATTCCTTTCCAAGGAGCAGTGTCCCAAAACACCTCAGGAAGAGGAAGACATGAGACAGTATCCCTATGCCTCAGCAGTAGGTAGTCTGATGTACGCTAAGTAGTGTACAAGACCTGACATTTGTTATACAGTAGGGATAGTTCGCCGTTATCAATCAAATCTTGGATTGAGTCATTGGAATGCAATGAAGAATATTCTCAAGTATCTTAAAAATACTAGAGATTATATGCTTGTATATTCAGGTGGAGACCTGAACCCCACTGGTTACACTGATTCTTATTTTCAATTAGACAGAGATAGTCAGAAATCGACTTCTGGATCAGTGTTTACTCTTGGAGGAGGAGCGGTACTCTAGCAAAGTATTAAACAAACCAACATTGCAGACTCCACCATGGAAGCCGAGTATATAGCGGTTTGTGAAGCAGTTAAGGAGGCAGTTTGGCTCAAAAAGTTCTACTTCGATCTAGAAGTTGTACCAGAAGTGGAGAAACCACTTGTTCTTTACTGTGACAACAATGGAGCAGTGGCTAATTCTAAAGAACCAAGAAGCCACAAGAGGGGAAAGCATATAGAGCGCAAATACCACTTAGCCAGAGAAATCGTACATAGAGGAGATGTGTCCATTCTGAAAATCGCATCAGAACACAACCTGCTAGACCCGTTTACGAAGACGCTTCCTGCAAAGCAATTCGAGGGTCATGTACATAATATGGGATTGAGAGAAATGCCTTACTTGCTTTATGTACAAGTGGGAGATTGTTAGGAGTATGTCCTAAAAGCATGTAAAAGACATATACTATTTCGATGAATAAATAAATACAATGGTCTATTATTGTTATATTTAGATTATTAAATTATTGTTTGAATAATTTTGTAAATATCAGAAAAGTTTCATATTCATTATTGAGGATGTGATCTTGTATTAGTACGAGAGAATTAATATCACATGAATGAATAAAAATAGTCAACAACAACAAATTGAAGTTATGGAATTCTTTAATTGGGGTTGTAAGTACGGTTTGCTGAGTATCATGTTGATACAAATAATCTAGATTCAGATTATTGATGTAGTAAGACATCTCGGTAAATGTACTTTATATAATATGATTATATATGACATGGAACGATATGAATAAAATTCTTTATCCAAAAACTATTTAATAATAAAGACTTGTAATTCATATCATAACTGATGATCATTTATAGATCAACCTAAATCCTGAGTGTTCATGAACTCCTGTTCATGTTTATTAAATCTTTTGATTCATTCGTTAAGGTCTCTTCAAAGAATGAGGCTAATGAATTTTGTTTTGGAGATTTAATATCATGGATGGCTGGGAACATGTATCAACAATACAAAATCTAATCTTTCCTAACGGATCGTATATTAGTTCCCTTAAGGGTTAATTCTGGAACTGAATGATTTTGAGCTCAAATCTATAATTAGATTATAGATTATTTATTCACTAGTGAATTAATGGTACTTAAGGAATAAGAAGTAAATTAGAAAGGTAAAATGGTAATTATTCCATTCTAATTTATGAACTAATTAATTAGAGGGTTGAACTATTGTAAGATGGTTATA
The DNA here is from genome assembly GCF_963169125.1 of Humulus lupulus. Classification (NCBI taxonomy): domain Eukaryota; kingdom Viridiplantae; phylum Streptophyta; class Magnoliopsida; order Rosales; family Cannabaceae; genus Humulus; species Humulus lupulus. The sequence goes on from NC_084799.1 coordinate 54,011,621, forward strand.
TCAATGAACAACTTAGAATAAGATTTCTGTAAAAGTATATCTATAACATAAAGAGTTCAATTATGAATTTATAGTGGAGAAATATCAGAATTAATAAATTAACTATTATAATTAAAGAGTTTAATTATTTAGTTTCAATTTATTGGAGCTTAATGTTATAGGTCCATGGTCCCCGAAATGGCTCAAACAAACACTGACAAAGATAAATACAAAAATGGGCAAAAGGACTTATTTGATAAATAAAATATTTTTCTATACACTAAACATAATTATTGTATAATTATGTGTAATTAATTAATTATTTGATTTAAAAAATATATAATTAATGTTGAATTAATTTATTTTTGGGATTTTTTGTATTTAAATAATAAGAAAAAATTGGGAAAAATCACATGCCTTCCTTGGCATGTGGTACACGTGTAGCACAGTGTACAGTCACTGTGTTACACACACAAGAAGCTTCTAGAAGTTTCTTTGTTCCACAATTTTAGTTATTTATATTAAATAAATAATGAGATATTGTAATATGATTATTTAAACAAAATCTGATAACTGATTAGTTATTTTAAATAACTAATATTTTATTTTTAATATATTAGATATATTAAATATAGGAGATCAATTTTTAAGAGCGATACTTTTCAGTGATAGAAAATATATCGTGAAATCTCCCTAAGAGAAATAGAATAGTGATACAAGTATAGGTCACTGTTCTTCACAAACTTAGGTCCAAACTTTATCAGGTCTCATGTGTTGAGAACATTTGATAAATAGATTTTGCCTATTGTTTTGTATAGCGAGCCCACACTCGTTCTTTGTGTGCTGAGAACATTTTGGAAGATCTTGGTATGAGATCTCAAGGATTTTTGCCGTACAAAAAGATAGCAGCAAGGAAAGACTTGAGGTAATTTTCTATTCGTATCTTTGATTCAATATATATATGTATGTGAAGAAGTATATCTAGAAATATTGTGGAGTTAAATTAACAATTTTGATTGTTGTTCCGCTGCGTATAATCTCTGATTTGTTCTATAAAAAAACAACACCGAGTTCGTCATGACTGAGGAATCCCTAGAACGAGCACTGTCTCCGCTCTTTCGTGATGGCACCGTAAATGCTCGGATAGCACCGTCTCCGCACGTACGTGATGGCACCGTGAATGCTCGGATGACACTGTGTCCGCACGTTCATTATCAACTCAGCTATGGTCTGACGTAGCTCATGAAGGAGATTTAGATTTTTGAGCCTATCATTGGTGGACCAAGTAAGGGAGGAGAAAATAAGACAACTACTACTACTGCTACTGATCCAGCTAAGGCTGAAGCTAACCAAGCTTCGTCTTTGAAAGTTGGAAACAAGAGGAAAGGTGGACAAAGCAACAACTGCAAGCCTGCAAATGTGGCAAAGACGAGTGCACAACCAAATGCACAGACGCCTAAGGGGAAGAACAAGAAAAAACAAGAAAGGAAAAGGTAAGTGTTTTCACTGCAAAGAGAAGGGGCATTGGAAACAGGATTGCCTCAAGTTTCTAGCAGCGAAAAACAAAGTTAATGATTATAGTTCATTTATCTTAGAAACATGTGTTTTAGAGAATGATAAATCCATTTGGATTATTGATTCCGGATCTACCAACCATGTTTGTAACTCTTTACAACTTCTTGAATCGTGGGAGGAAGTGAACGAAGGAGGCTTAAAGCTTAGAGTTGGGAGCGGAGTGTTCATTGCAGTCCAAGTTAGAGGAAGAGCTCGTCTAAAGTTTGGAAATAAATTTTTAATCTTAAATGATGTATTTTTTATTTCGGATTTTAGTAGAAATTTAATTTCAGTTTCCATGTTGCAATTATAACTATTTGTTATGAATTTCACAAGTTCTAATATATCTATTTCTTTCAATGGATAACAATTGTGTATTGCATGTTTGGAAAACGGACTTCATATTCTGCGACCTAACGAACCCCTCGCTCTTAACAATGATTTATTCAAAGTAGCTAAACCTAGGACCAATAAACGTCAAAAGACCCATAACGATAATATGACGTATTTATGGCACTTAAGACTAGGTCAAATTGGCTATGATAGGATTCAAAGACTTACAAAGGCCGGGCCTTTGAGGGAACTCACCTTAGGTGAATTACCTGTCTGCGAATCTTGTCTAGAAGGCAAAGTGACCAAGTGTCCATTCTCTGCAAAGGGTGGCAGGGCCAAAGAACCACTTGGACTTGTGTATTTAGATGTTTGTGGACCTTTGAATGTACAAGCCAGGGGTGGTTTTGAGTATTTTTTCACTTTCATTGACGATTACTCTAGATACTCATGTCTTTACCTAATGAATAGGAAATCAGAAACATTTTCAAAGTTTCAGGAATTCTTAGTTTTGGCTCAAAACCAATTAGGTAAAATGTTAAAGTTCTTGCGATCTGATAGGAATGGAGAATATTTGGATATACAGTTCCAATATCATTTAACTAAACTTGGGATTTTATCACAACTTACTGCCCTAGGTACTCCGTAGCAAAATGGTGTAGCGGAACGTCGGAACAGAACTTTATTGGAAATGGTTAGATGCATGCTTAGTTACTTAACTCTACCAACTTCGTTCTGGGGACCTACAATTGAAACTGCAAATGACATTCTCAATGTCATGCTATCTAAATCAATCCTCAAAACACCTTTAGAACACTGGAATGGTTGTGAACCTAGTTTACGCCATTATAGAATCTAGGGGTGTCCCGCCACATCCTGAGGAAAAAGGAGGGAAAGCTAGAACCGCGAACTGAATTTTGCATGTTTGTTGGCTATCCTAAAGGTACTCAGGGTGGACTTTTCTATAATCATTCATAAAAGAAAGTGTTTACTTCTACGAATGCTACTTTTCTGGAAAATGACTATGTCCAAAACTTCAAACCACGCAGCAAAGTAGTTTTAGAGGAGATGGTTAAAGAATTGACTCCACCAATGTTCCATCGTCATCAACGTGGGTTGATGATGATATTCCCACTCTTCATGTCCAACCGATGCAAGTCGATTTAAATGAAGAAAGTATGATTGTTCCTGAGCAAACAGTCACGAAGCCTCGTCTTAGTAGGAGGGTTTCTAGGAACCCAGTTTGCTATGGTTTGGATGGTGAAAGAAATGTGTTTGTTGGTGACACTGGTAATGATGATCCGTTGTCTTTCAAACAAGCAATGGATAGCCCTCAAAAGGAACTATGGCTCGAAGCCATGAAACAGGAAATGGAGTCCAAGTACTCAAATTCCGTCTGGGATCTTCTGGAAGCACCTAGTGACTTTAGGGCCATTGGGTGCAAGTGGATCTACAAGAAGAAACGAGGTGTTGATGGAGATATCGAGACTTATAAAGCTCGATTAGTGGCAAAGGGTTATACCCAAAGAGAAGGCATGGACTATGAGGAAACTTTTAGTCTGGTAGCCATGCTCAAATCCATTCGCATCCTCCTATACATAGCAGCCGCTCTCGACTATGAGATCTGACAAATGGACGTCAAGAAAAATTTTCTTAATGGGAAGCTTGACGAAGTCTTTTATATGGATCATCCAGAAGGATTTAAATTAGCTGGACAAGAAAGGAAAGTTTGCAAGTTGAATATGTTTATTTATGGACTTAAGCAAGCTTCTCATTCCTGTAACCTTAGGTTTGGTGAAATAATCAAAACCTATGGCTTTGAACAAAATATTGATGAGCCTTGTGTTTACCAACTGAAGGCAAATCAAATAGTGGTATTCCTGGTTCTTTATGTAGATGATATCTTACTCATTGGAAACAATGTTAAGAAATTGTCAGATGTGAAGAATTGGCTGAGCACTCAATTCCATATGAAGGATTTGGGTGAAGCAAGTTATGTTCTAGGTATCCAGATCATTAGGGATAGAAAGAACATACTTTTAGCTCTATCTCAAGCAACTTACATAGATAAAGTGCTTGAACGATTCTCAATGAAAAATTCCAAGAAAGAACGTTTACCATCCCGCCATGGAATTCATCTTTCAAAGAAGCAGTCTCCCCAGACTCCCGAAGAGGAAGATGCAATGAGAATAGTTCTTTACGCATCTGCAGTTGGAAGTTTGATGTATGCCATGTTGTGTACTAGACCAGATATCTGCTATGTAGTGGGAGTAGTGAGCAGGTATCAGTCAAACCCATAACCGGAACATTGAATAGCAGTTAAGCGTATCCTGAAGTATTTAAGGTGGACTAGGGATTATATGTTAGTCTACAAGGGTGGTGTTCTGAACCTTGTAGGCTATGCCGATTAAGATTTTTAGACTGATGTCGATGACAAGAAGTCTACTTCTGGAATGGTGTTTACTCTTGGGGGTGGAGTTGTGATATGGAGAAGCGTAAAGCAGTCTGCAATATCAGATTCCACCATGGAGGCTGAGTACATAGTCGTGTCAGAAGTAGCTAAGGAAATAGACTGGCTAAAAAAGTTCTATTCGGATCTTGGTGTTATTCCAGAAAGGGATAGACCACTTGTGTTGTTTTATGACAATACAGGAGCGATAGCCAACTCGAAAGAACCTCATAGTCACAAGAGGAGTAAGCATATAGAAAGGAAGTATCACATTATTAGGGTAGATGTGAAGGTTATGAAGATTGCATCTGAAGACAATCTTGCAGATCCATTTACAAAGACACTACCAAAAGCTACATTTGATAAGCATATCAAGGAAATGAGATTTGTAAAATTAAGACATTAGTTTCAATTAGTGCAAGTGGGAGTTTGTTGGGGTTTTATGTCCTAATTAAAACCCAATTTTTTTATAATCTCATTTACTATCAATAAGAGAATAGAAATCATTTTTTTGGCTTGGTCAATCACTTTGCTCACATGTTTTATTTTCATGATTATTTGGTTAGTATAAACTTCTATTAAATCCCAAGCATATAGCTAATCATATTTATAGTGACGTAATCACAGTGGAATATAAATATGATTATATGTTCAAAATAAGTTAGTTCTAAGATTAGTTAATGCACAACATTTAAACTGACTTGCCAATCTACGATACGATCTACTTACACATTGTAGTGTTATATTCTTTCCAGAACATTAGCAAAGTAGATAAGATTGGATGTATTTGTTACATTGGACATGACCGATATTGACAGTTGATAGGATAAGTAAACATACCGTTATTATCTATTCTAGTCATATCATATAGTTGACCATAGGTTAATTCAATCTCAATTTTGAGTGGTTAGTAGCCTAACTGATTGTATTATTTGAGTTCTTTAACTTGTTCATTACCAACTTACCCTGCGGACTAGCCCATACTTACATCTTGGGAACTCGGTAGTATAATTGAGTGGGAGTGTTAATCATAGTTATGAACATCTATAGCTTCTGATGAAGAAGTGAAACGATGGTTTCCTTTTAGTTTGGTTCAAGGTGCTAAATGATAGAGATCTCATTTCAGTAATTAATATTAGTTTAGTGAAATATCATTTACAAGGAACTAAGTGTTTTAAGGATAAAATACAATGAGGGGTAAAACGATATTTTAGTCCCATCTCATTGTAGACCGTCTATAGAGGATTGAGTGACAATTATGGCTGTAATAATGGATAATTAATAGCTTATCTATATTTGTTATTGAGCGTTCTATGAATTCAAGAGTGCAATTCCGAGTCTTTAGTGGAGTCACGAGGAATTAATAAGTTAGTAAATTTATTTGTTAGATTTATGATAACTTATTGGAGCTTGATTTCATAGGCCCATGGTCCCCACTGTACCTTGGATAAAATCATCTAGATAGTCTCAATTAATTGATTCAATTATCAATTAGAATTATCAGAGTTAACCAGGTCAATTTTGGATAGTTTCACAAAATTATGTAATTTAGAGAAGAAAAGAGAATTTAGGGCAGATTAATTAATTAAGATAAATTGATATCTAAATTAATAAATAAGTTTAAATCAATGTTCAAATTATAAATAATTAATTTGATAAAGGATTTAAATAATTATTTAATTAATTAAATCAATAGAAAATAATACATGCCTTGATTTTAAGTCCAACAGGCTTATAATCAAATGGGAAATTTCACGGGCCTAAAGCCCATGATAATTTCGACCTAGGGCTGTTAATTAACTATTATTTTATTGATTTTTTAATTAAATAAATGACCTAATTGAGTCTATAAAAGGAATGCTTAGAGAGAGTTGAAATCATAAGTCAAAACACAAGTTGAAACACAATTTTCTAATAGGTTTTAGATTCTCTCTAGACATAAGTCCTTTCTAAGCCTCAATTTTCTCTTCTATTCTTCTTCTCTTTGTATCTATCTCATGTGTTGAGAATTTTCCACTCTAGTCTAGGTGATTCTAAGGATACTTTGGAAGACTGTGAAGAAAATTGAAGATTGGTTCAGTTTCTTGGTAATACTTTACGACAGAAAGGAAACAAGGGTTAGAGAAACTGAAGGGATGACTCTTTCATTCCGCTGCGTATAATGAAAGTATTCTTATCATTATTTCTCTTTGAATTCAATTTTAGAAACATGTTCTAGGTTGTCTCATATTAATTTGTTTAATATTATATCTACATGAAAATAAATAAAGATCATGTATAAGTTTCCTAACATTCTGCTATTGATTTAACTGGTTGATCTAAGCTTGATATGCATATACTATTGTTATCTATGCTGACTGAGTTTAGTTTTCTTGCTGAGCCTTTGCTCACGGGTGCTACGTGGTGTAGGTAAAGGCAAGGGAAAGCTAGACCAGCCATGAGTTGGAAAGCTTTGGGGGTGGTGTGTACATCGGCAGTTGCTCGACCGCCACGACCGAGGGATTGATAGGGACTAAAGCCAAAATTGTATTTTTTCAATTAGGCTGGCTGCTGTTGTATTTACTTTTGAGGGTTGTAACCGCCTTGTAAACATTATTTTTGGGATCTCGTGTATCAAACTCTTTTTTTAAATGAAAGTCAACCATTTTATGATCAAAATCTTTTAACTCTAACCTGTCAGTTGACTTTAGAAACAAGCTTATGTCCAAACGACTTGATTAGCAAGTATTGCACTATTTAAAATACGCAGTGTAATGGTCCTGGCTATCCAAGGCATTACATCTACAGTGAACTGAGGGCCCTATTTATAGGTGGACATGTACTTTGGGTGGGACTAGTCTGGGCCTAATTGGGATGTAATTACAATTAACTCTCTAATAAAGCTTGATACAAGCATAAAGTGTTATTTTAATATGTTAAATCTAAAGCCCATTGGGTCGACCCAAGTCTAGCAGGATGCTCCAGTTGTCCTTTGTTCATTGACAGTGACTGGTGCATGCGAGCCGTAATGAGGATTTAGGGGACATGATGTGTCAGAGTAGTGGGAGTGCCAATCCCTAAGAATATCATGCTTTTTGTACACACCCCTTTTGCAGGTTGGTTGAGGAGACCGACTGTCAAACTTCTCGGGGATGGCATCAGCAGAATGACGTGTCCGTCTTGCACTTTCTGGATGGAGAGTCCGAGTTCATTTTCGAGGATAGGTATCCATTCGTGGTGATAAGTCTAGGATATACCTTGGTGCATCAAACTGGGATGCACGGGTGGAGCCGGAGATACCATCCGAGCCTTGCATCGTGGGATCTGTTCATTGAGCTAGGCTACACACCATAGTGACCTTTATCTGGGATGATATAGGCTATTCGCGGTCATGGTGTTGGTCCGGTCCTTCCCTTCAGGTCTGAATTCTCGCCCTACTTCAGGTAATTATTATTTATTTGGCCTAAGTTGGGCCTGGGCCTACTCTAAGTGTTAACGAAGCCCATTTATTGGTGCCACATGTCCTTGGTAGAAAATATGGACAATAGAGTCGAATTTAATCTAGTTTTTTCAAAATTTTAAAGTAGTAGCTCCTTTACAGGAGATACTGTGAGTGCTCTAATAATTGAGAAATTTGAGTATCTAGGCATTAAGGGTGTACTAAATAAAAAATATGCTAGGTACTTTTCCTACATAAATTTAATCCTATTGTTTCCACTTGTTCCAAAATTACTCATGACATTTTTTCCCCAATTTCTCTCTCTCTCTCTCTCTCTCTCTCTCTCTCTCTCTCGGTGTATACTAGAAATCTCCCTTAAATTTCCCCAAAATTATTCAAATCTCTCGGTTTCTCTCTCAATTTCACTTCACCCATTGGTCTAATCTCTCTTCCTCACGTTGGAGGTTTTGGATAGTTGGGAAATCGTCCGGAGAGGCATGAAGAAGGCATCGAACGGGAGGACTGAATAGCACAGAAATCGAACAAGGTTAGGGCTCAAAAAGACTTTTTTTTTTTGTTATATTGAATTATCTTGTTGTTGCGAGGTTTGTTTGTTAAATTTTTCTCATAGGGTTAGATTGGGGATAACAACAAGCAAATATGGATAGAAATCAACATGCCTCAACAGGTGTGGCTCGATAGGATTGACGAACCTTAATAAGCACTGATGGGATTTGTCTGGGGATATCACCTCGACATACCTCGATATGCCACGATGGAATTTGTCTGTGGATGTCACCTCGACATGCCCCGACAATATTCGATGTTTCTCAATACTATTGAAATATAATGATTTGTGAGTGCCTCGATTTTCCTCGATATACCTCGATAGGACTTGATGATAACCAGTAGGTTAATATTTTTGGCATAATTCTTGTTTACCTCGACATACCTCGATGGTTGTTCTCGATAGGCCTCAATATAACTCGATAGCCTTGATGATATTCATTATGTTTACAGTTTTGTTGGTTTTTATTATTATTTGTTTGTTTTTATTTGTAGATGCCTTACCTTATTATTCCTCCGAAGAAGCACTTTACAGCTCGTGTTACTTATAGGGGAAGTGCTCACATGTCAACGCTTATAGAGCAGTTTTAGAAGCATGAGTTGATTGAACGGGCAAAGGCATGCCCATTGGGACAATTCTTCAAGGCGAAGGACTTTAATTTTTCTGGAGTCTTATTGCACCATTTATTTTTGCGTAAGGCCGAAAGCAAGAATCTTGAAGAGGATCAGTTCAACGTGGGAAATAATCTATGTAGATTCAGTGTCATGGAGTTTTCTTTAGTCACCAATCTGAATTTGGGTAAGATTTCATCCACAAATGAGTTGAAAGAGCATCTGACCAGTGATCATATCATGAAGATTCTTTGAAGGACTGTACAAACCCCAAAGATGCATTTAAGCTGGGTTTATGCTACTTGCTTGAGATGGTACTATATGCCCTTGAGAAGACAACTAGCATATGAGTGATAAATGATTTTTAGACTCATTTATGGTCTAGTTTTTAGGAAGGTTTTCATTAGTTTAGGGCTATTTTATTGCAGAATTATGCTTGTTTGTTCATGTTTCAGGTTTTTGATGCTAAGATGGTGAAAAGAATGGAATGAAGTGAACGTGGAAGAAAATATAGTTATTTTGGAGAAAATCGAGTCATTCGGGAGCAAGAAGTCCAAGTAGTGTTTCTGTGAATATCGCTACAACGCTATCATAATGGCGCTACAGTGCTAGAAAGGCGACTTTAAAGCTGTTGTTTCTGTCAATAGTCCTACAAAACTAGCGCTACAACGCTAGTACGTGAATTTTCAATAGAATTTGGCTCTGTTATCAGCGCTACAGCGCTAAAAAACCTAGCGCTACAGCACTATCGACGTGGTTTTGAGATTTTTAGCCACTTTTAGAAGGATAGAACAGTCTTTTCACTTGGGAGCATTGGAAAACTATTTAAGGGACATTATTCTGCGAATTAAGCAAGCAATTTTAGTTTTATAAACCCTAGATCTAGAAAAGACTGCTGTAATTAGATTTCTTTTTCTGGTTTATGACTTTCTAGATTTCTTCTTCATCTGAATTCTTTACGTTATTTTCTATGAATAATTATTTGAATTTTATTTTCATTATGTTAGCTATGAACTAAATCTTTTATCTAGGGATTAATGTAGTCACTTGAATTTCAATTTAATTTTATTATGATGTTCTATTGATACTTCATCTCTATTCTAATCTATATGATGTTTGTTTAATGCTAGTAAATACTTGATCACTATTTACTTGATTTGATGGTTTTGATTCAAAATTCGAAAGATGAAAATTGAATATGCTATCATTATATAGACATAGGTTGCATATTGGACGAAAGTACCTGTATGACTTGTGTAGTAATTAGGTTTCCATTCTTAATGACTTCTATATGTTTAAGTTTATCACAGAGATGTAGAAAACCTGCATATAGGCCGAGATCTTATATCTTGAAAAGAATAGGAATCGATTATGTTAACTTGCTATTAGAAAAGGAAGAAGAGATCTAGAATTGATTAGTAAAATTAATAGAATAAAAAGTTGATGAAATTAATTCCTAGGCTTTTTATTATTGATTTTTAATTCGTTAATTTATTATTCTGTTTCCAGTTATTTAAATTAAGTTCATAGTTTATAATTATTCATTTTAACTTTTAATCACCAAATAAAAAGTGAAAATCAATTATTGGTAATTGGTTAATAGTCTCTGTGGGACGATCTCTGTTTTTACCGACTTTATTACTTGATACGACTATGTATACTTGCGTAAAGATTTCACAGATCAATGAGGAGATGTACTGAAGTTGGTTGAGGATCTTGACTACTTCTTCAAGTATCTGTGGGGGAAGCTGTCCTTTAAAAAGTTGATTAGAGGAGTTCATAAAGACATGAAGAAACAATTGAAAATGTACGAGGATAAACAGAAGGAGAATTCATGGAAACAATAAAAAAAAATTCAAGTACAATTTTTATGGTTACGCCCCCGCACTTCAGTATTGGGCTTTTGGGGCCATACTAGATATTGGGAAGAAATATGGTGACAAGAGTGGGAAAAAAATTCCTAGGATGCTTAGTTGGTCCAGCAAGATCGACATCCTCCCCTCTACAACTCAGTTGGTGCCATTGTTTGCAAAGACTTGTGTAAGTTCTATGTTTTCTTCTAAAATATTAAAAGTGATTTCTTAAGGTTTTTTTATTAAAGTATTTATAACATATGTTCTTTGTTATTGTAGTTGGTTGTATTTTCCACTTTGAAGCCACGACTCGGTGAGGTAGAGTACTATAATAACCTCACATATGTTGATGCTGATCTATTCCCCGATTTGGGAACGGTTGAAGTCGAGGATGAGCCCGACGACGTAGCAAAAGCAAATCCAGAGAAAGTGGCAGAGAAGCTGGTTGAGTTTGCAAGATCAACTTCTATTTTTTACGAGGATGTCCCGAAGGAGAAACAATTCACTCCACTAGTCGTTGCACCTTCATCAAGTCATGCTGTTAATCTTGAGTATGAACAGGTGTTGCAAAGGCTTAAGAGGGTTGAGGAGGGCCAGATGACATTACTTAAGAATCAAACGATGATTATGGATTAGTTGGCATAGTTGATTTCATTGGTCTCAAATCTCTCAAGGGGAAAACATCCATCAACCTCCTCTGACCCAGATACAAAGTTAGATATTTTGCCTCATGACTATCAGGCGGATGATCTGAGGATGTGGATGTAGATTTCCCACAATTGATTAAACATACACCAAAAACCTGTCAAGAACATTGAGAGAGGCAATAGTTCAATTGGGAGCACTGGTGGGGTGTCAGCCAAAGGGACTCTGACGGCCAAGTCAGTCGGATTGCTAGAGAATAATAAGATGGAAAAGTAAGTCAAGAAACCGATAATGAAAAACAATAAGTAAAAGAAATAGTGGTGATGGCGGAGCTTGAGGACAATGACTAGGACGACAAACTCCTTAAGTTTACTGAGTATAAGTGATTAGTTTCAGTATTCGATATCCTTTGGCCTGAGGAATCCATTCAGTTTTTCTTATAGGGCCCTCTCAGGTGTCGTTCTTCCTGACTCATTCCCAAGTCTTGTCCTGGGATCTCACCAGCTGGATAATGTCTTTCTTGACTTATTCCTCTTGACTTCTTCTTTGACCCATTTGGCTGACTAGGTGTTCTTAGGCCCGAGTGCGGGTTAACTTATTCGTTTCAACCCGTTACGTGAATATGGGCTTATTTTGTGCTTTGGGTCTAGTTAGTCTGTTTGACTACCTCGGGCCTTAAGTGCCACAGTAGCACACACTCTGTGTTACTTTGAGTTCAGCTGAATCATTTTTTTATCTTATTGGGCTTGATACGAGTACTAAAATAATACTTAGATTTTTACCACTACAACGAACATCTAAGATATTTGCTTGCTCACCGATTCTGTTCAATTCCACCTCCATAAGGAGTGATAGTACACTTGTTTCTTTCGTTGCTTTTTCATGTCTATTAGAAAACCATGTCTAAAGAGTGAAGCGAATGAATTCAACAAAAGTAGTGATTGGAAAGGTCCTTGCCTCCCTAGTTTTATTGTTAAAGCTTTATGCGTAGTTGCTAGTCATGATGTTGTATCGATTTCTAAGAAAGTAAGCACGACTCCACCAATCAAAACCGATACCCTCAAGATATTCAGCTATGGGAGGATCCATTTCCTTAATCTGTAAAAGTGTCTGTTTGATATAAAAGCTAGGTCCACGTTCCCATTGGCTTCCTTCAATTTTCTCATGAAAGAAGTCCATGAGTTATGGTTCTCACTATCTATCAGTCCAAACGCAATTGGAAACAAATGACTGTTTGCATCCAACGCAACAACACATAACATGTGGCCATCGTAGTTGGTCTTCAAGAATGTGTCGTCCACACAAATCACAGAACGACAACACTGGAATCCCCTTCTAGAAATACCAAGGGAAAAGAGGCAACACAAGAAGCCACAATATTTTGTCACAAAATCAATAGTTGTACCTGGATTCTTTCACTCCAATATACACAAGTATCCAAGTAACTTAGAGTATGAATCCTTAGGTGTACCCTTGACATGCATACATGCCTTTTCTCTACATCTCCATGCCTTCTCATAGCTTATTTTGACCCCGAAATGGTGCTTTATGTCCTTCCTTATGTTGTTTTCCATGTACCCAATACCGTCGGCAACAAATTTGCTCTTGATCAGGTGGCCAATGACCCACGATGCTGCTTGACGGTGGTCCTTCTCTAGGATTTCTTATGAGCACGTGTTTATATTATTGTAGACAGTAATCTCAAACATTTTAGACTGCAATTTTTATACCCCTTAATCTCCAACAACAATCAGGATCCTTGCGGGTAATGTACCACATATCAGTACCATATTTCTTCACCATAAACTCAAAATTATTCTTCATTACAAGGATGGACGCCTTGGATTTCAATTCAAGCTTGTTCTGAAAGAACTTCCCAAGATGTAATTCTCCAGAATAATTACTGGTTAAGGAATGATGAGTTTGAGAAGAGGCCGATATATCTTCTTTTGTAAACATGGGAGCCCTCCATGTTCTACAATCTTCACCTAAGACCAATGGGGAACTCCATCTAGTGCTATCTTCAGTTCTACCTGGACGACTACTGCTGATGTTAGGTGTTAGGCGACCTTGTCTTCTACCATGCTCTTCCTCTACTACTTGTACATGCATAACTTTTGAACTTTGGTTTCCCAACTCTGCCCTATTATCCCATTGTCATCTCTTGCATCAACAACATGATCGTCATTGACATAAGGATCGTAGTCATAGGGATCATTCTCAGCTGTGTCAGAAACATATGACAGATATCTAACATGGATATCATCATGGATAATAACCTCAGGATTTGTCTCTAGAACAAATTTGCCAACCTCACTACGAGTTCCCTTGATACCAAGACATGGGGAGATTATTTTCCTCAAATCAAACTTCTTTATTAATGCTGGGAAAGGCCGATGATTTTACTAAATAATTATTCTGAACAAAGATCACACACAAATAAATCATTTTCTCGAAAGTTTTCGATGCTAAAGTGATGAATCCATGGACATGCTTATCATTTTAAATAATTGTAGGTTTGAAGGGTTATGAGAGGCATGTGTACGAGACCTCAACTTTCAAGTCGTACACAAATTTATCCACTTGAAGCTCTTCGTACAAAATGTCAAGAAGTTGCACGTACATCACTGTAACGCCTTGGTTACTCCAAGACCATTACTGCAGACTTTAATTAGTGCTTAACTCACTAAATGTGTCAATTGGTTATAAACGTGCATCTAGGTATCAATAATAGGCTAAGGTGAAAAATCTCGATCAAAAGGAATGGATATAGTTTATTTAAAACATAAAACTGTACATGGGCCCATACAAATGTTTACAAAGTTATTTGCAATCCAAAATGGTCATTACAGTGTGAAAGTTACAACCTGCTGACCTAAGCGGAAAAATGTAGGGTTAACCCCTAGTTCCTCTGAGAAACACCTTGGCCATGGTGGTCAAGCGACCGCATATGTACACATCACCACCTAAGCTCTCCACCTAAGGCTGGGTGAGCTTTTCTTTCCCTTTACCTGCACCACATAGCACCTGTGAGCCAAGGCTCAGCAAGAAAACTCATTACTGCATGTATACAATATCAATTGATGATTATGATAATCATACTGGGGCTTATAGCCCTAAACAGATAAATGAATATCACTTTAAGATTCTAGTAACCATGCTGGGGCTTGTAGCCCTAATCAGATAGGTGACTAATGAGTCACTTGATATCGCCCAATAAACTCCTAAGCGGTCGCAGCAGTAATCGGGCTATGTCGTACCCACAGAGAGGAAATGTAACGCCCTGGATAGCCAGGACCGCTACACTGTGTACTTATAAAGGTGCAGGACTTGCTAATCAAGTCATTTAGTCAAAACGTGTCACTAAACCATAAATGTGCTAGGGTTAAAATGGTTTTGGTCTCAAAAGATACATTTCATATATTCAAACAGATTTACATGTGGGATCTAAAAAAAAACAGTGTTTAAAAGTTGGTTTACAAAATTTCCAAAATACAGACTACCGACAGCCACTCTATGGAAAAACAAATATTTATAGCACTTTTGTTCCTATTATCCTCTCAACCGTGGCGGCCGAGCAACTGGTCATGTACATTCCGCTCACAGAGCTCTCCAAGTCAGGGCTGATAAAGTTTGCCCTCACCTTTACCTGCACCACGTAGCACCCGTGAGCCAAGGCCCAGCAAGAAAACATGATACACATCTCAGCAACCATAACAAGAGTATAATCCTTTAAGCCTGATCCAACACTTAACATTCAACATTAAACACATAGCATGTAATCGGAATCAAAGATGCAACCAATCATTAATAACAGTCAAGTCACATAATAACTAGGGCCGAAAAATTAGGCTGCACCCCCTGTTTACCCCACTGACTCTGGCCCGCTTAAACCGAGCTCAGTGCATAATAAGCTGTCCTCGGCTACCAGTGGCCGAGCCGCGCCCTATGCGCTAGTGTAACTTTTGGCACTCTTAGGCTGTTGGTTTACTGTTTACATGCCATAATACCATCCTTTCCAAAGCATACATATTAGGGAACTCTTAGTCCCATTACAAATACATAACCGGGTGCGGTTTTCTTACCTTTAATTTCTACGTTCACTGATTATGAGCGACGTTCCTCGAGCACGATCCATTTCCCGAGCCCTAACTTTAACACCTAATCACAACCAAGGTATTAGATTCCATTAATATTCAAATAAAGGTTTATGGGTACAGTACTAGCTTCTGGGACATCGAATTCCACCAAGCACGGTGGTGAAATCGATCCCGAGCACCCTAGGCTAGATTCTCGCGCTTAAAATCCCCAAATGTTTAAGAATGTACCTAAGGGATGCGGACCTTGAAACCTAGCCGCGACCCGCCCCTAAAACAAAGCCCAAGGCCCCCAGCAAGCAGACACGTGCTGCGACGCTCTCCCTTGGCCGAGCCTCCTTGGCTCTCTTGCTTCGTAGGGACGCAGTGCTCTAGAACAGAGCTGCGACCCTCTCCTTCGTGCCTAGAAAATCCACCATTTCTAGCATCCTAACCCCATCTAAAACCATCCCAAAGCACCCTAACTGAAAACCCATTAATCACAAAACCTTTAACATGACTCTAACAACAT
The DNA here is from genome assembly GCF_963169125.1 of Humulus lupulus. Classification (NCBI taxonomy): domain Eukaryota; kingdom Viridiplantae; phylum Streptophyta; class Magnoliopsida; order Rosales; family Cannabaceae; genus Humulus; species Humulus lupulus. The sequence continues at coordinate 54,027,636 of NC_084799.1, forward strand.
AACCCAACAAAAATCGAGCCTAAAAACCTACTAAAGTTCCATTTTTGATTTCTGAAACCCAGCAACTCAAACACCAAAACCAGTCATGCAATACTCAAATTCAAACCTCTAAATTATGAGTTAAAGCTTACCTCTTTTTCTAAACCACTTTCTTGAAACATTCCTGAGCTAAAATCCAAGCTTCACAGCTTAATTCAACCCTTAAACATCAAAACCATAAACACCCTTAATACTCAGCCAAAACTCAAAATTCAAATGCTCAGAGGTATGATTCAGCCCTTACCTTAATATTGGTTGAGTTCCCTTAGCTGAGCACTAGATTCAACCTACAGGTTTCCGGCCTAAATCACTAAATTCCCAGCTGGTTTTCCTTGAATTTTCTATAGTTTCTTGAAAGTGAAAGGAGAAGGAAGAGAAGAGAAGAGAGAAGAAGAGCTGAGGTCGGTTTGTGTTTTATTCCTCTGTTTTTTTTTAATTAACTTAATCTAATCCTAGCCAGTTAAGTCAATCCCGAGGCTCGGGTACCGGAAACGTCCCCGAGGGCAAAACGGTAAATTTCCCCAATATTCCCGCCTAAGCTTTCTATCCTCAAATATATCTCCATATATTTATTTCCATAACGCGATAGTCTAAATAACCACCCGATACCTAAAATACCCCTGACTTGACCAAATTCAACTATTAAGCCCCGTTGTGACTTTTCCCGCTATCTAGCTCCCTAGGATCGCCTCAAGTCGCGCACTGCTAATCTACCCACATAATAATGTGGTTCTCAAAGATAAAACATTTAACCTCATTTATATTCATATAATCATACAAGCATGCATTTAAATCAATAAACTCACACATAAACCAATTATGCCTCCCGGCGCACTAACCAAGGCTCTTAAGCCATATTAGTGATTTTGGGTCGTTACAACTATCCCCTCCTACTGAGAATTTCATCCTCGAAATTTACCTGAATAGCTCGGGATACTGATCTCGCATCGCTGTCTCTAACTCCCAGGTCGCTTCCTCGACCTTGCTATTTCTCCACAACACCTTGACTAACAGAATCGTCTTATTCCGTAAAACTTTGTCCTTCCGGTCCAAAATCTGAATTGGTCGCTCTTCATAGGACAAATCTGTCTGTAATTCCAAGTCCTCATACTTCAGCACACGAGTCGTATCTGAAACATACTTCCGCAACATGGAGACATGGAATACATTATGAACTCGTGACAGTGACGGTGGCATGGCCAACCTATAAGCCACCTGTCCAATCCTCTCCAGGATCTCGAAAGGTCCAACAAACCGAGGGCTCAGCTTGCCCTTTACTCCAAATATCCTTACCCCTCTCAATGGTGAGACTCGCAGAAACACGTGGTCCCCAACCTGGAACTCCACAATCCTACGCTTAGGATCAGCGTAGCTTTTCTGTCTACTCTGCGAAGCAAGCATTCTGGCTCGAATCTTCTCAATAGCCTCATTAGCCCTCTGAACCATATCTGGCCCTAAGTACCTCCTCTCACCCATCTCATCCCAATGAATGGGTGATCTACATTTTCTCCCATATAGCATTTCATAAGGAGCCACTCCAATCGTGGATTGATAACTGTTGTTATATGAGAACTCAATCAACGGTAGATACTTACTCCAAGACCCCTCGAAATCAATCACACACGCCCTAAGCATGTCCTCCAACACCTGAATCGTCATCTCAGACTGTCCATCAGTCTGAGGATGAAAAGCTGTGCTAAACTTCAGTTGGGTCCCCATAGCTCTCTGCAGAGCTCCCCAAAACTTGGAGGTAAAGATAGGGTCTCGGTCGGACACAATAGACTTTGGAACCCCATGGAGACGAATTATCTCCCTCACATACAACTCCGCATACTGTTCCACTATATAGGTCGACTTCACCAGCAGAAAATGAGCTGACTTGGTGTATCTGTCTACTATCACCCATACCGAGTCACAGAGTCCTACTGTCCTGGGTAGTCCCCCCACAAAATCCATCGTGATGTCATCCCACTTCCACTCTGAGATACCCAGAGGCTGAAGCAATCGCGCTGGTCGCTGATGCTCAGCCTTTACCTGCTGACATGTCAAACATCTAGACACATACTCTACCACATCCTTCTTCATCCCGGGCCACCAGTATAATGTTCGTAGATCCTGGTACATCTTCGTGGTACCCGGATGAAGCGAGTATGGCGTAGTGTGAGACTCATCCAGTATCTCTCGTCTGATCCCCTCATCTGCTGGAACACAAATTCGTCCCTGATATCGAAGTAAACCAGTCTCAGAAATGGAATAATTCTTAGATGTCCCCGCTAAGTCATGTTGCCTAACATCCTGCAACTGCGCATCCACCAATTGTCCCTCCTTAATCCTCTCCAGCAGGGTCGACTGCAAGGTAATGTTAGCTAACTGGCCCACCACCAATTTTATCCTTGCACTGGCCATCTCATCAACTAACTCTCTTGAGATATGGGTGGAACTATACAACTGTCCTGGGCCCCTCCGGCTCAATGCATCCACTACCACGTTGGCTTTCCTCAGGTGGTAGAGGATATCACAATCATAATCCTTAACCAATTCCAACCAACGCCTTTGTCTCATGTTCGGATCCTTCTGAGTTAAGAAAGATTTCAAACTCTTGTGGTCAGTGTATATCTCACACTTCTCCCCATACAAATAATGCCGCCAAACCTTTAGTGCGAATACCACTGCCGTTAGTTCCAAATCATGAGTAGGATACCGCTGCTCATACTCCTTCATCTGTCGCGATGCATAGGCTATAACTTTCTCATTCTGCATCAGCACGCAGCCTAAACCTATCCTCGATGCATCACAGTAAACCACAAACTTTCCTTTCTCCAAAGGAAGACTTAGCACATGTGCAGAAATAAGCCGTCGCTTTAACTCTTGGAAACTGCTCTCACACCTCTCTAACCAAGCAAACCTCTGATTCTTTCTTGTCAACTCTGTCATTGGTGAAGCGATATTTGAGAATCCCTCCACGAACTTCCTGTAATAACCCGCTAACCCAAGGAAACTCCGCACCTCCGAGGCGTTCCTTAGCCTGGGCCAATCTCTCACTGCTTCCACCTTGGACGGATCCACCTTAATCCCTTCTGCACCAACTATATGCCCAAGAAAAGTCACCTCTGGCAACCAAAATTCACACTTTTTAAACTTGGCGTACAACTGGTGCTCCCTTAACCTCTGTAAAACCTGTCGAAGATGTTGCTCATGCTCTGCCTCTGAACTGAAGTATACTAGAATGTCATCGATGAAGACAATGACGAACTGATCTAAGAAGTCCTTGAACACCCTATTCATCAAATCCATAAAAGCTGCCGGGGCGTTGGTCAAACCGAAAGACATGACCAAGAACTCATAGTGCCCATATCACGTCCGGAAGGCTGTCTTCGGTATATCCTCATCTTTGATCCTCAGCTGGTGAAAACCATATCATAGATCAATCTTTGAGAACATCGTCTTTCCCTGCAGCTGATCGAACAAGTCATCAATCCTTGGTAAAGGGTACTTATTCTTTATGGTCAACTTGTTCAATTCTCGGTAGTCTATACACATCCTCAACATCCCGTCCTTCTTCTTAACAAATAACCATGGAGCGCCCCATGGTGAGTAGCTAGGTCTGATGAACCCCAAATCCAGAAGCTCCTGCAACTGTATCATTAGTTCCTTCAACTCAGCTGGTGCCATCCTATATGGTGCCCGTGATACTGGTTCTGTCCCCGATGCTAACTCAATCTCAAACTGAATCTTCTTGCGCGGCAAAAATCCTGGTAGATCCTCAGAAAATACGTCTAAAAACTCACACACCAATCTGGTCTCTCTCGGCCCTGCCGACATAACCCTAGTGGTATCCACTACACTGGCCAGAAAACCTATGCATCCTCCTTGTAACAAGTCTCTGGCTCTCAACGTTGAAATTATGGGTACGCGGGGTCCACATACGACACCCACAAAAACAAAAGGATCCTCGCCCTCAGGCTCAAAAGTCACCATCTTCTTCCTGCAGTCAATAGTAGCCCCAAATCTAACCAACCAGTCCATCCCTAGAATCATGTCAAAATCCTCCATGTCTAACTCAATCAAGTCCACCGAAAGTTCCCTACTATCAACCATCACCGGGAGTGCCCTAATCCATCTCCTAGAGATTACCAGTTCCCCTGTAGGCAATAAAGTCCCAAACCCCGCAGTCCGGTATTCACTAGGCCTACACAATCTATCAATCACTTTACTAGAAACAAAGAAGTGTGTAGCACCAGAATCAATCAAAACAGTAAAAGGGGAGCCAGCGCTAGAAAGCTGACTTGTCACTACCGAGGGACTAGCCTCGGCCTCTGCCTACGTCAAAGTGAATACTCGAGCTGGAGTCAAGCTATCCATTTTCCCTGCTTCACCTTTCTTCATTGTTTGGCAGTCTTTCCTAAGATGCCCCACTATTCCGCACATAAAACAAACTTTGGCCCAACATTCGCCCAGGTGACACCTTCTACACCTCGGGCACTCTGGATAGGTCCGCCATGCCTCGCCGCCACCTTGACGGCCACCCTGACCACCCCGACCCTTCCTGTCAGGACCAGCAGCAGTCAAGTGTCAGAAGTCTTTCTCTTGAAGTTATTGGGGCCTCCGCCCCTACCTGTCCCTGAATAAGGAGGCACCACTTTGTGGCCCTCGCACCTCACCGCACTTTCCCTCCAAATCTTGTTCTCCGCTTCCTCAACAGTAAGAGCCTTCTCAACAGCCTAGGCATAAGTTGTTCCTCCAGGTACCGTTGTAATTCTAACATCCCGGGCTATCATAGCATTAAGCCCCCTGATGAATCTATCTTGCCTAGCAGCATCAGTAGGCACAAGATCTGGTGCAAAATTCACAAGCCTGTCAAATTTTAGGGCATACTCAGTAACAGTCATATTGCCCTGAACCAAACCCACAAACTCATTAACTTTTGCTACCCTAACAGCAACATTATAGTATTTCTGACTAAACAAGTCTCTGAAGCCTTCCCAACTCAGAGTAGTGACATCCCTGGTTTGTAAAGCCACCTCCCACCAGATGCGGGCATCTTCTCTCAACATATACATGGCACATGCCACTATGTCATGTCCCTCTATCCTCATAAAATCCAGGATAGTAGTAATCATAGTCAGCCATTGCTCGACCTTCAGTGGATCAGGTCCCCCCTCAAAGATTGGAGGTTGCTACTTCCTAAACCGCTCATATAACGGCTCCCACCTGTTCCCAACCTCCCCAGACTGTATAGCTGGTACCACTGCAGGTGGTACAATAGGGGCAACGCTCCCTGATGAAGCCTGTTGTCACAATAGGCGAATCTGTTCATTCTGGCTCTGTAATCGAGCCTGCATATTTGCCATGAGTTGCTGCCAGTTCTTAGGGACTGGCGGAGGAATCAGGCCCTGGTCATCACCCACGGTCCCGGACCTAGTGCCGGCTAGTCGCGTGGATTTTCTTGGACGCATAGCTATCCAAGTCAATCTGCAATCAACGAATCGGCAGTCAGACCATGATGACAGGGTAAAAACTTCTCCAAAATCCATCAAAGGAACATAACCAATCACAAACATTCAAAATATAGGCATCCATCCACATGCACCGGTTGCTAATAAGCATGCCCCAACATTACCACACCACAGCTAAGATAAGAGCATTCACCAATACACAATATACAGTTAATCATTCAAATATTCATTTACATGCACTGCGATGCTGATAAGCATGCCTTAATATTTTCACACAACAGTCAAGGGCCAAGCCCTATCGGTATCTCATGCTTTCTATTAATCCAATAAACAACAACGTTCATAACTCATTTCAAGCATATAAGCATATAAGCATCTATACACATTACCAAACCCTGAATTGAGCATGTCTCTAGCAGCGAATGTACATGTCCAACCAGTCTTCAGGAACCCTTAAACCTAGGACGCTTTGATACCAAGTTGTAACGCCCTGGATAGCCAGGACCGCTACACTGTGTACTTATAAAGGTGCAGGACTTGCTAATCAAGTCATTTAGTCAAAACATGTCACTAAACCATAAATGTGCTAGGGTTAAAATGGTTTTGGTCTCAAAAGATACATTTCATATATTCAAAAAGATTTACATGTGGGATCCCAAAAAAAAAACAGTGTTTAAAAGTTGGTTTACAAAATTTCCAAAATACAGACTACCAACAGCTACTCTATGGCAAAACAGATATTTATAGCACTTTTGTTCCTATTATCCTCTCAACCGTGGCGGCCGAGCAGCTGGTCATGTACATTCCACTCACAGAGCTCTCCAAGTTAGGGATGATAAAGTTTGCCCTTGCCTTTACCTGCACCACGTAGCACCCGTGAGCCAAGGCCCAGCAAGAAAACATGATACATATGTCAGCAACCATAACAAGAGTATAATCCTTTAAGCCTGATCCAACACTTAACATTCAACATTAAACACATAACATGTAATCGGAATCAAAGATGCAACCAATCATTAATAATAGTCAAGTCACATAATAACTAGGGTCGACAACTTAGGCCGCACCCGTTGTTTACCCCACTGACTCCGACTCACTTAAACCGAGCTCAATGCATAATAAGCTATCCTCAGCTACCAGTGGCCGAGCTGCGCCCTGTGTGCTAGTGTAACCTTTGGCACTCTTAGGCCGTTGGTTTACTGTTTACATGGCATAATACCATCCTTTCTAAAGCATACATATTAGGGAACTCTTAGTCCCATTACAAATACAGAACGGGTGCAGTTTTCTTACCTTTAATTTCTACGTTCAATGATTATGAGCGACGTTCCTCGAGCACGATCCGTTTCCCAAGCCCTAGCTTTAACACCTAATCACAACCAAGGTATTGGATTCCATTAATATTCAAATAAAGGTTTTCGGGTACAGTACTAGCTTCTGGGACATCAAATTCTACCAAGCACGGTGGTGAAATCGATCCCGAGCACCCTAGGCTAGATTCCCGTGCTTAAAATCCCAAAATGTTCAAGAATGTACCTAAGGGTTGCGGCCCTTGAAACCTAGCCACGTCCCGCCCCTAAAACAGAGCCCAAGGCCCCCAACAAGCAGACACGTGCTACAGCCCTGCCCAAGGGCGTCGCGGCGCTCTCCCTTGGCCGAGCCTCCTTTGCTCTCTTGCTTCGTAGGGCCGCAACACTCTAGAACAGAGCCGCGGCCCTCTCCTTCGTGCCTAGAAAATCCACCATTTCTAGCATCCTAACCCCATCCAAAACCATCCCAAAGCACCCTAACTCAAAACCCATCAATCACAAAACCTTTAACATGACTCTAACAACATAACCCAACAGAAGTCCAGCCTAAAAACCTACTAAAGTTCCATTTTTGATTTCTGAAACCCAGCAACTCAAACACCAAAACTAGTCATGCAATACTCAAATTCAAACCTCTAAATTACGAGTTAAAGCTTACCTCTTTTGCTGAACCACTTTCTTGACAAATTCCTCAGCTAAAATCCAAGCTTCTCAGCTTAATTCAACCTTTAAATATCAAATCCATAAACACCCTTAATACTCAGCCAAAACTCAAAATTCAAATGCTCAGAGGTATGATTCAGCCCTTACCTTAGTCTTGGTTGAGTTCCCTTAGCTGAGCATTAGATTCAACCTACAGGTTTCCAACCCAAATCACTAAATTCCTAGCTGGTTTTCCTTGAATTTTCTGTAGTTTCGTGAAAGTGAAAGGAGAAGGAAGAGAAGAGAAGAGAGAAGAAGAGATGAGGTCGTTTTGTGTTTTATTCCTCTGTTTTTTTTTAATCAACTTAATCTAATCCTAGCCAGTTAAGTCAATCCTGAGGCTCGGGGTACTGGAAATGTCCCCGAGGGCAAAACGGTAAATTTCCCCAATATTCCCGCCTAAGCTTTCTATCCTCAAATATATCTCCATATATTTATTTCCATAACGCGATAGTCTAAATAACCACCCGATACCTAAAATACCCCTGACTTGACCAAAGTCAACTATTTAGCCCCGTTGTGACTTTTCCCGCTATCTAGCTCCCTAGGATCGCCTCAAGTCAGGCACTGCTAATCTACCCACATAATAATGTGGTTCTCACAGATAAAACATTTAACCTCATTTATATTCATATAATCATACAAGCATGCATTTAAATCAATAAACTCACACATAAACCAATTATGCCTCCCGACGCACTAACCAAGGCTCTTAAGCCATATTAGTGATTTTGGGTTGTTACAGGCAAACACAACTAAAGATTAGATTAGTAAATAAAAGATAAAAATAAAGTAGAATTGAAGAAATGGATTTTGTGAAATTAAAATAATAGATTAGAGAAAACGATCAGATAAAGAGCATGGCAAGGTAGAGATGCAATGCTGTAAAACTTATTCTAATATTGATATTAATTCAAAACACAATTGCAATTCTACACCATTAATTGCAACTGGAAGATGTATATGTTAAAAGCACAAATTGAATAATCTAGATTAATTTGAATCTAACTCCTAATTTCCTATCATATCATATTATATATCCAAGAGCGACAAAATACCACTGGCAGAATGCAGAAAAAGACATACAATATAACAAATATAATAAAATAAATTAACAATCTAAGTTACATAAGAAAATCATGACTGAACTTATGTAAAAGATGCTAAATAATTTTAGAAAAAAAATTAGAAGATGAGAAACAAAATAATTAATGAGATATGAAAATGAAGCATAAGAAGAATCAATATCAATATTGAGAATGAAAAGTACAAAACTACACTCTAACCTCACCAATATTCCTAAAATAATTCACTCATTTTTGTCACCTAAAACAAGCAAAATTAAACTAGAAATAAGAAAAGAAACAAACAATAAAGTGTCTTTTTCCACTCTCCAATCTGATGATTTTTTTCCCTACATTTGGTCCTCTATTTATAGTGAAAATTGGACCCAAAATGTGTATTTACATGCATTAGGAAGTGGAGTAAATGGCTTCAAAATCTGATGGAAAAAGGGACAAGTGGGACACGTGTCGACGTCAGATTGGCTAAGGAAAAATGTTGCTAGTGGAGTGGGAGACAGCAAGGCGATGTGGCGCCTTTTCGTTGGCTCGGCAGGGAGGCGTGGCAGGTGTGGCATCAGGTGCGTCAGGCGCGTCAGTCGTGCAGGCGTGCGTCAGGTGGGCTGCTGATGGGACGACTTGCGGCTCGCTTCGTCAGGTAGGTGGCTGGGAGCAGCTTGGCTGAACAAATGGCCTGTTACCATGTGGCAGCGTGTGGGCACTTGCTGAAGACTTTGGGCCTGAGCCGTTTTGGGCCTAATTTTGTCAAAAATGCCATTTTCTTCATGATTTCTTCAATTTTCATTATTTATTTCTTCTTTCTTTTTCTTTGTGTCAAAAATACATTTTATTTCCTGAAAATTAAACATAATTTAAATTAAAATTAATATTTTAAAATATAAAATATATAACCATAAATCCATGAAAATATTAATTAAAACTTAATTAATTTTAATCTTTAAAACTAATAAAATGATATTTTTGAGCACTAATCACAACCCCCAACCAGCTTATTGCTAGTCTCTAGCAATTCAAGCGAAATAATAAGTGTCAACATGATATATTTTAGGTCAAAAATTATAAAAGAACTTAAGTATTAACACAAAATGTTAGTAATAAGTCAACAAGAGTTATCAAAATTACTTCGAATAAATCTAGAGTTGTGAGTGTGTGCACCAAACTTGAACCTTCTTACCGCAAACCATAGCATATAAAGCCTTCGAAATTATGCCAAGTAAAAGTCTCAACTCCATTAACCTCTCATGTAATTGAAAATATTTAAAGTTTAAGGGTTTCACTCATGAAGTTGGAAAAGAAGTAAGAACTCATCAAATGGGTATATATTTAGGACAAACTCTTGAATAATTATTGAAATGAAGATAGGAAATAAACTATTTGGACAACCACCATAAATAGTACTACAAAACCAGTTTTTCGGGATTTTAAGTTAAATAGACAATCTTTACATTTATTCTACGAGCCATAAAATAAAACATGAAATTAATAAACACATTTTTTTTGACACAAGGGACAACATAATTGTAAATGATAGAACTATTGCTCTTGTGTTTTTCTTTTTCTTGTTTTTTTTTCTTCTCTTTTTTTTTACGAGGAACATAATATAAGGCTCTCTAATAAGATTTGTCTATAGAAAATATTATCCCTAAAACATCATCCATTTATACCACAATAGCTTGTCCAAATAATTATAACCATTTCTAAGAATCAATAAAAATTTAAAAGTTGTTTTCTCAAATCTCACCTCTCACACAAAATAATGGATTCTTAAACGTGGAAAATTTCTAAACAAATATGTGCTAACAACCATCTTACCACAATGTTTGGCATGTGCATTAGGTAACTCTAGAGAAACTCTTAGTAATACATATAACAAAAATTGACTCAAAAGTAACATTTTGCAAGAATAAATAAGTAATTTTCAAAAATTTGACCATGAAAATATTAGTATGACAAAAATCAACATGAACGTGCATGAATATGCTCACCACCCCCAACCAAAATCAGATAGTGTCCTCATTGTTTAAAAATATATACTCGAAAGGCGTGAAATGAGAACATGTTGAGAGTGAGCTAATGCAAAATGATATGATATTGATTCTTAGAAAAAGAAAAATAAATGACAAGACAAACTATCATAATAAAATAAAAAGGAAAAATAAAACATACCAGAAATAAAGAAAGCAAGGAAAGATAGAACCTGATTAGTCTTGGCAAACCGGAGAAAAGTCTCCTCAGGTTGATTTTCCAACCCAATATTCTTGACTATCCAGTATCGAAAATGAATTTTCTTTTATCGTGTGTCTCAAAAATGGAAGCATTAGTAACATTCTTAGGATAAAGAAAATGTTCGTTTTCAGTATCGTGGAAGAAATAGTGTGATTGATTCTTTGAGAAAAGTTTGTGAATTTCCTCCACAATAAGGTTTATCACATCAGTATGATAACACTTGTTTTCATTCAGAGTTGTTGGAAGAATTTTGGCATGAGAAATATTTTCACTCCGAATAGTAATGGCATCATCCTCTTCAAATTTGTAGGAAATAAGATTAGAGATTGGTGCCATTGTTTCCTCATCTGATTGGAATTGACTAAAATAATGTGAATTAACCTTGTCGGTCAATTCTGAAAATTGAGTCCGAATTTCTATAAGTTCCTCCATCATGTGTTTAGTAATGTTGCTTATGTGTTCAGTAAAGTTTACTTGTTCCTCCATAATTGTATATAATGTTTCCTCTAAGGAATCTATATTAGTCCAGACATTATGTGAAAGTTCATGGTAAGAGTTAGAAAAATCGTGCTCAACATTCCTGCTAGATGATGCCAATTCCCAACCAATCGGTGCACGGTAGTTGTACTTAGACTTCTAACTTGAAGCAACAGGGTTTTTCTAGCTAAGATTACTATTCTTGTAGTAAGAATAGTATTGAAAAGCTTCCTCCCTTTCTATAAGAGTTGAGTAATCTTGAGCAAAATGGTCGACTCTTTCACAGTCAAAATATGGTTCATCATACTCTACCCTTATGAACTCGTTACTTTCTCGACCATACTTAGCTTTCAAGTTTTCGAATTCTCTAGTCAAGAATTCTACTTCAGATTTAAGGTAATCTCTTTCACTAAGTTGGTGGGCACCTCTAAAATTGCTAGTACCCTCAGTAGTACTAGATTTTGGATTGTGTTGAAGTGAAGAGAGATATTTTTGGATAGTAGTACTCAAAACGTCGATGATCTTCTTCATTCATTTGCTAATTTTTTATTTATTTATTTTTTGTGTAAGTATTATAAGCGCAAGTGTGTAATAATGTAATAAGCATACACCAAAAATGTTCCCAGGCCAATTGGGAAGGCTGCCAAGGTACTACTTTAGCCCCAAGAACTTTTCTAGAACTCCCCGAGGTTCTTAGAAAAGGTTGGAGGGTAACGCTAACACAGACCTTATTTAAGAACCAATTTTTCTAAGACATAACAAGTTTGGTTTTTATTAATTTCCACAATTACACAAATGTTCTCAATACTTTTTTATTTATTTATTTTTAAATTTTATGATTTAAAATTTTATGCATTTTTTTTGTTTGGAAAAAACCTAAATCTAGAAAATAAATTCTAAACCTAAAAATAAAATAAATGAAAGAAATGAATAAATAAAAAAATAAAAATAAAAATTACTAAGGAAAATTAAAATAAAAGAGAAATTAAGAAATAAAAAATAAAAAAAATTAATTTACTATGAAAACCTTTAATTGTAGAATTTACCTCCCCAGCAACGAGGCCAAAAATTGATATCGCCCAATAAACTCCTAAGCGGTCGCAGTAGTAATCGGGCTATGTCGTATCCACAGAGAGGCAAACACAACTAAAGATTAGATTAGTAAATAAAAGATAAAAATAAAGTAGAATTGAAGAAATGGATTTTGTGAAATTAAAATAATAAATTAGAGAAAGAGATCAGATAAAGAGCATGGCAAGGTAGAGATGCAGTGCTGTAAAACTTATTATAATATTGATATTAATTCAAAACACAGTTGCAATTCTACACCATTAATTGCAACTGGAAGATGTATATGTTAAAAGCACAAATTGAATAATCTATATTAATTTGAATCTATGTAATGCCCTGAATGCTCCGATGTGGTTTAATGGCGGGAATAGTAGGCTGGGAGGGCCATACTTGCTTAATTATGCCATTAATTGATAGAATGCATGTATATGTAAATTATATTATAATATGATGTTAAATGCATGCATGTGGGTCCACATTTTAATTACAAGGTTGTGAGGATAATTTGGCCCGTTGAGGGTATAATTGTATGCATGTCGGTGATATGTTGTTGAGACCACATTATAATGTGGGTTTGTTCGAGCTATTCGGCATGAGACGATCTTGGAATATTGATTAGCGGTCTAGTCATAACAGGTTTGAGTTTGGGGCTCGGGATGAGTCTCGGGGTGATTTTAATGAATAGAGCATTACCAGGAGTTAAAGGGTAACTGGATATAAATTATTGGTGTTTGAGTTTATCGAGAATAGCGGGAATTGGAGAGCGTTAATTATGATTAACGAGATAGGTGGAGAATATCAATTTTTCCCTTGGGAGCCTTTAGGAACTATTAATTGACCTAGGGTTAAAATGGTCATTTCACCCCTAGGATAGATATAACCATTTTTGAGCTGAAAGAAAAGAAGAAAACAGAGTATACTTGAAGCTTCTCCCGTACCTATCTTCCCTTCAGTTTTCTTTGTGATTTTTGAACCATTCTTGAGGATTCAAGCTTGGGAAGTAAGCCTTGGGAGTTTGGGAGTGTGTTCCTCCATTGAAGAGCATCATAAGCTGAGCTTTGGGTAAGTTTCTAACCATTCGAATCCCTGGCTTGCCCTGTTTTACAGTTCAGATTTCTAGGTTGAATACTTGGTTTTGTTGGGAGTTTTGGCTAGGGTTCTTATGGTTGTGATGTTTGGGGTATGTTAGGTTGGTTTTTGGGTTCATTTGGCATCAAAAGTAGGATTTGGAAGCATTGGAAACAGGTTGGAATCGAAGGAGATGAAGAAGGAGGTTTCAGGGGGGCATCAGGTCTGGAGGTAGCGCTATAGCACCCACCCTAGGGTGCTACGACGCTACACAGGGGTCTTTTGGGTGTGTTGGGGGTTCTGAGATTAGCGCTGGGGCGCTAGGGATCAGCACTGTAGCGCTACTCTGTTCCTTCAAAGTCTCGTTTTGAGTGTTTTTAAGGGTTTTTGACTTGGGGTTTCAATCCTTAAGGCACGGGATCGAATCTACTCACCGTGTGGGCATGTTTCGAGGTCCCGAGAGTGGTGCTTAGGTTAAGACCCTTTCATTGTTGAATTCCATTAATGGAGGTTATAATTGGTTGTGATTAGGTAGCCGCTAAGGAATCAAAAGTCGATCGTTCTCAGGAGTTGTTCTTGTTATTATTTCTCGCTCGAACCAGAGGTAAGAAAACTGCACCCCATATGTGACATGCATGATTATTCTTTAGGCATGTTGATTGTGTAAATGTGGACATGGATTGATTATTGAATAATTAGCAAATCTTGCTCACTTGTGCATGGTACTGACTCATTAGTCAGAATTGGCAAAGGTGTCAGTATCAACTGTGAAGCTGTGACTCATTAGTCAGGTTCGGCAGTGGTACTGGGCACTGGTCACACAGTGCTGACTCATAAGTCAGGACGGCCTCAGCGTGTTCAACGCAAGCCAATAAAGATTAGATCTAATCAACATCTGCATTGGATGACTCAAAGGGCATTTAATGCCGGACTGACCTCATGTTCGATGAATACTATAAGCGCTTGTGTGGCTTACCCACCAGTCACTCATCTGTTAAGTTAGAGACTTACCTATCAGTCTCTCATCTGTTTAAGGCTAGTGGCTTACCTAGCAGCCACTCTTCTATTTAAATTAGTGAATTGCTTGTCAGTCACTCAGTATGGTTTTCTAGAACCTCAAGTGATACTCACTCATCTGTTTAAGAGCTATAAGCTCTGTGTGATTATAATGATAATCATTTGATAATGTTTATATCCAATACTGTGTTTTCTTGCTGGGCTTTGGCTCATGGGTGCTATGTGGTGCAGGTAAAGGGAAAGAAAAGCTCACCCAGCCTTGAGTGGAGAGCTTAGGTGGTAATGTGTACATATGCGGCCGCTTGACCACCACGGCCAAGGAGTTATCAGAGGAAAATTTTGAAACAGTAATGACCTTTTTAAGTTGTAAATAACTTGTAAATGTTCTTGTGGGCCCATGAACAGTTTTATGTATTAAATAAAACATATCCTTTCCTTTTGTTGGTTTTTCACCTTAGCCTGATAATAACACTTAGAACACATTTTTAACCAAAGGACTCGGGTAGCGGGTCAAATTTCCGGTTCACCGTTCACCGTAACGGTTCTGGGGTAACCAGGGCGTTACAATCTAACTCCTAATTTCCTAGCATCTCATATTATATATCCAAGAGCGATAAAATACCACTGGCAGAATGCAGTAAAAGACAGACAATATAACAAATATACTAAAATAAATGAACAATCTAAGTTACATAAGAAAAGCATGACTGAACTTATGTAAAAGATGCTAAATAATTTTAGAAAAGAAATTAGAAGATGAGAAACAAAATAATTAATGAGATATGAAAATGAAGCATAAGAAGAATCAATATCAATATTGAGAATGAAAAGTACAACAACTACACTCTAACCTCACCAATATTCCTAAAATAATTCACTCATTTTTGTCACCTAAAACAAGCAAAATTAAACTAAAAATAAGAAAAGAAACAAACAATAAAGTGTCTTTTTCCACTCTCCAATCTAATGATTTTTTCCCTATATTTGGTCCTCTATTTATAGTGAAAATTGGACCCAAAATGTGTATTTACGTGCATTAGGAAGTGGAGAAACTGGCTTCAAAATCTAATGGAAAAAGGGACAAGTGTCGGCCTCGAATCGGCTAAGGAAAAATGCTGCTGGTGGAGTGGGAGACAGCAAGGCGATGTGGCGCCTTTTCGTTGGCTCGGCAGGGAGGCATGGCAGGTGTGGCGTCAGGCGCGTCAGTCGTGCAGGCGTGCGTCGGGTGGGCAGCTGATGGGACGGCTCGCGGCTCGGCTTCGTCAGGTGGGTGGCTGGGAGCGGCTTGGCTGGACAAATGGCCTGCTGCCACATGGCAGCATGTAGGCACTTGCTGAAGACTTTGGGCCTGGGCCGTTTTGGGCCTAATTTTGTCAAAAATGCCATTTTCTTCATGATTTCTTCAATTTTCATTATTTATTTCTTCTTTCTTTTTCTTTGTGTCAAAAATACATTTTATTTCTTGAAAATTAAACACAATTTAAATTAAAATTAATATTTTAAAATATAAAATGTATAACAATAAATCTATGAAAATATTAATTGAAACTTAATTAATTTTAAACTTTAAAACTAATAAAATGATATTTTTGAGCACTAATCATCACTCCCTAGATAGGTGACTAACGAGTCACACTCTGTATAGGTGACTAATGAGTCAAACTTTGGATAGATGACTAATAATTCTATTTCTGAATAGATGACTAATAAGTCTATCTCTGAGGTCCCAAACCCTCCTAGCCATGTGACGTTTCAGTCACCTGAGCTTATAGCCCTGGCTCTATGTAACTAGCCCTTAGACTAGACAAGCGCTTTTAGTTTTCATCGAACTTAAGGTCGGTCAAGCATTTCATACTTATGATGATAATGCTTATGTCAATTAGATCTAATCTTTTCGGCTTGCGTTAAACACGCTAATACCGTTCTTGACTCATAAGTCAATACCATAGGACCAGTGCTCAGTACTACTGTTGAACTTGAGTAATGAGTCATAGCTTCACAGTCAATACTGACACCATTGCCGATTTTGACTAATAAGTCAGTACCACTTACAAGTAAGCAAGATTTCTAAGAATTTAATATGCAATCAATGTCCACATATAGAGCACTCAACATGCCTCATTAATAACCATGTATGTCACATACTGGGTGCAGTTTTCTTACCTCTAGTTCGAGCGAGAAATTAGTTAAAAATGACCATTGAGAACGATCAATCCTTTCATACTTTAGCAGTCACCTAGTCATAACCAAATATGGAATTCCATCAATAAAATCAATAATAAAAGGTTCATGATCTAAACCTCGCTCCCGGGACCTCGAATCCTACTAACACGGTTAATAAATTCGACCCCGAGCCAAAAACCCTCAAAAATGCCCAAAATAATGCCTTGGGAAAACATGGTAGCGCTACAGTGCTGCCCCCCAGGCGCTATGGCGCTACAAGCAGAGCTGCCAAGCCCTGGACAACGTTGTAGCGCCCAACCCTGGGCGCTGTAGCGCTAGAACCAGGGTGTTCCAGCTCTGGTTTTTTCTCTTCAAGATCTCCAAATTCCAAACTTCAAAAGATGATAAGAAACCTCAACCAAACTCAAAAATGAACCCAAAATCCCATTCTACAAGTCTTAGGCATCAAAACCCAATCAATCTTTCCCAAAAACTTCATTAAATTCTCAATTATCCAATCCAAAAATTCCAATTGAAAATCAACTGAAAAACAGAGCGTAACTAGAGATTTCATGGCTAAAATTTTACCTCAAGCTCAAGATTAAACCTTCTTCAATGGATGAACACAATCCTAAACCTTCAAGGCTTGATTCCCTAGCTTAAATCCTCAATTGGAGCTTCAAAATTCAAAGGAAAAAGAAGAAGAAAAATGACCGGGAGGAAGAGGAGAAACGTGCTCTGTTTTTTCTGCCTAAGCTTCCTTCTACAACTTTCTAGTTCACATATAACCTAAGAACAAATGACCAAAATGTCCCTAGGTTAAGTAATTTCTTTTCAAAGCTAGCAAGGGAAAAATCGTCCTTTCCCATCTATCTCGTTAATTATAATTAACGTCCTCCAATTCCCGTTATTCTCAATATTCTCAAATATTAATAAATCATATCCCATTACCCTTTAATTCCCGGTAATGTACTAATCATAAAATAACCCGAGACTCACCCTGAGCCCCAAAATTAACCCCGTTATGACCAAATCGCTAACTTGCATTCAAAGATCGTCTCATGCCGAATAGCTCGAACATATCCACATAATATTGTGGCCTCATCCATAATTCACCAACATGCATGAAAATATACAAATATGCCCTCAAGGGCCAAATTACCAAAAAACCCTTATAATGAAAAGTGGACCCACATGCATGCATTTATCATCATATAATAATATAATTCACATAATCATTTAATGTCATAATAAATCAATTATGACCCTCCTGACCTTCTAATCCGACCATTAAACCTCATTAGGGATTTTGGGGCATTACAATCACCCCCTTCTCCAAATATAACACTTGATTTTTAGCATCCTTGAAAATCCAATCCCTATTTTCCAGTTCCCAAACACCATTGCATGCAACAAATATGAAACAATCGAATCTGTTTTGAAAAAAAAAATATAGACATCGTTAAAAAATATTATTAAACAAAAAAATTAGAAAAAATCGAAGTACGTCGAGCTTAATCAAGGTACATCGAGGAGCCAATACAAAATATCATTGTATGTTGAGGTAATATTACATTCAAAACACTAATTGGTCCTGTCAAGGACCATCGATGCATATCAAATCCCATCGAGGTAGAACCATCGAGGTATGTCGAACCCCATCGAGGAGTAAGCAGACGGAAGTATCGAGGTTCATCGAGGCATATCGAAATAAATTGAGGTACTTAGTTCTCTACACCTATCGAGTCATATCGAGGTCCATCAAAAATTATCGAGGCAGAGAAAAAAACCCAAGAAAAAAATGTAGAGAAATGTAGATCAATTCCAACCATGAAACGCTAGAAAAAAATACGCATACATGCATAAATCTATTTGAAATAGTTCAACCAATGTAAATAAACAACCCTCATCACTATATGTAACAAAAATATACATACCCATAAAAATTTTCCTCCAAGATCTGATTCCCAAAATAGAAGTTGCTTGCATTTTTTGGGTTCAACACTTGCCCAAAGAACAACTTCAAAACAAAGATTCGACTTGCTCCAAAGTTATCAGAGATTCAGAGAATGAAAGGTGGCTGCCTTGAAATTTTAGTGAGAAAGCTTCAGAGAAAAACATGACAGAGAGAGAGAGAGAGGAGACAAGACAGAAGATCCAAAATAGAGAGAATAAAGAATGTTAGGGACATTTTTGAAATCAAGGGGAATAATAACATAAAATGGTAATGCGTAATAACATAGCATATTTTTTTATTTAAAACCCCTCATAATGCATAAATACTCAACTTTCCCTTATAATTACACCTCAAAATAATATAAATTCACTTTGTTTCTTTCTATCATTTTTTGAATTCTATAAAATTTAACCTTAAGTTCATGTTAATTCTAAATTAGATTTTCTAATGTTTTACAATTATATTCATCATTAAAACAACAACAAAAGAACAAAGATTTAATATAAAGGTAAATTTATTCTATTTATAATTACTTTTTCATAAATTTACGTACGTAAGATTTTATTAATTATTTTAATTAATAAAATTTTAAATTTGTACTTAAAGAAGTTTCATTTTAATTTTTTTAAAAAATTTTTAGTTATACAACTTTTTTTTTTTGTATGTGTAAGAAAGTGCATAATTCAAGGTATGATATTGGAAATAAATAAAGTGCAATTATACATAAAAAAAATATTTTTAATTTATGAAATATGATATATTTTAGTTGAGGGTGTACATATAAATGTATGAGGTGTAAATATAACTCTATTTTAATAGTCCATCGCCATTGGTTACCCATATATTGTGGAATAAAAATCTTTTTGTCTCCAAACTACACGTCTCTTCAATGTTCATTCACTCAGAATTTGACACATGACTATTTACTTAAATTCACTCTCTCACTTATTTATTTAAATTTATACTTTCATACATAAACGATGATTTTCCCAATTAAGTGGTGAGACAAAAAGTAGTAGGGGTGTTCATTGGTCGGGTTGGAGGGCTTTTTTACCCGTCCGATCTCATAGTCGGATTGCTATTTGCCAACCTGTAACCTGTCGAATCAACCAAAACCTAGTGTTCAACCCGCCCAATATATTTGAGCGAGTAAGGCAGGTTAACCCGTCTAATCCACCATTTTTTTATTTCTTCCCACTAATGTTTAAATTTCTAATTAAATTATGTTAATGCTTAAATTTAATACAAAATATATCTTTGACTATATGCATGAGTAATTAAAAAATTTGAAGATATATATTTGTTTAAATCTTTTATAAATTAGTTTAGATTTATTATAAATTAATTGAAGATAAAATTCAATTTATTTATGTATTTATATATTTGAACAATATTTCTAAAGCATTAATTGAATTAAAATTTAAACATAACACAATGAAATCTATTGTCCATGTTTTTCGTAATGTGACACGTGGCACACATTAAGGAGTAATTGCGTCTACATAGAAGTATATTAAGTCCTGGAGCTTGCTTCGAGATCCAATGGAGGAGAGCCTAGCCTTGAGTCATAGTTCTCCACCACTAGAGGTATGTGTCCTCGTGGGAATGCTACTTCTTGAGAACTATATTCCAGGATATTTCACAAGACCGTCTCTTACACTCAGAAACTCCAGGTGATAACTCTAGAAATTAGAGTTATTTTTATCCTTTTAAACTTATATTTTTTTTACCAAGGAAGAGTGATTTGTGATGTTTTGTAGTAGTTTTATTGTGTTTTCATTAAATATTAATGAAAGTAGGATAATATTAAATAGTATAGTAATGCTGGGAAAATCTCTAAAAAAATGTTGGTTCATTATCTTGATAGGTGGTCTTTGAGTTTGGAGCAATTTGAGAAAGAATTGAAGTGTAAAGTGGAATTAGAATTTGAGGAATTCTGTGGCATTGCTGCAGCATCGCATCCTGCCAGATGCTCTATTTTGAGGGTCCACGTGTGAAGTTTCAAATTTATGGTCTTTAACTCATTTTGTTGTAATTATCTTAATTAGGCTGAAAGTAATTGATAAAAGAATATTTGGGCTTTTATTATACCTGGTCCATTTGTGGTAAAGAAGACAACAATAAATTAAAAGATAAAACAAAGAGGAGGTCCACGTGACCCAAGGGAAGAGGAATGACCTAAAGGAAAAGTAGTCTTCTTTTCCAATTTTGAAGATATATGACTGGCAGAGAAGAAAATACCCAGCCGCCTGGTGCAATCAATATACCCATTTTCGGTAGCCATTAATGTGAAGGAAAAAGAAAAGAAGGAAAAGCAAGAAGACAAATCACTTGAGACATCAATTTAGCTTGAATTTCTTACCTTTATTTCAATTTATTCTCTAAAATTCAGATTATGGATTGCATTTATTTGGGTATTTTTGAGATTAAGAGTATGAGCTAAACTCTAAATAGCTAGGATAATTAGAACCCCAATATGTGACTGTCTTGACACTTTATATTGATGCTTATGTAAATTGATGTTTATTCATTCAAATATTTATCATGTTTAATGCTTGCTATTGATTGATCACCTCTAGTAGGTAATTGGGTTAGTTTTTAATTCTGAAAAGGTTGAAATTAATTGACACACAATTTGAATGGTGCATGCTTGAACTCTTTGAATTCAAGATTGTAGTGATATAGACATATATTATTACCATGCATAGTCTTATGGAATTGATGCTTGAATTAAATCTTTGAAGTTGAATTAGCATAGACATATGTGATTTAATTAAAAGATTAGCATCATAGTACTTTGATGAAAGCCTATGAAAATTAACTAAAATTCTGGGCTAATAGACTTCCAATTGCTAGCATCAGTGTCAGAGTTACATATTAAGGGGATAACTATTCTAGTTGCCATCATACCATTTGTTACTCCTTGAATAAAGTTTCCCGAGTTGTTTCTTTTATTTTTATGCATTCAATTAGTATTTAATTACTTAGTTCTTAGACCACAAACTTTGTAATTAATCTTAGTGCCTTTAAATCATTTTGTTAGAACTTAGTTTCACAATTAAAAACTTAAAGAAACAGTCCTTGTGGATACGATATCTGGTACTTGTTACTATATTACTTATTGTTGATAGTGTACACTTGCACTTAGCTTTATTTTACGCAACACCAGGTCTGCTAGATACATTCTCCAGGTGTAGAGGATAGTAGCCAGGTGTCAAGCACAATGATCTTGGACCACAAGCATCCATATGACACAATGTTACATAAATCGTGGTGTCGATTCCATACTAGCGACAAGCAGGATTCTCACGGCGCTTCTTGATATGGGAAAACATGCAGCTACCCACTTGACACTATCAGGAGTGTGTTGCCCCAGAAAGTATTGGGTTGGTACCTCGTATTGGGTCCACTGAGATATGCAGGGGCCCGCCAGCACCGTAACTGATGGAATTTACCATTTACTACTCATTTAAAACCTCTTTAAGGGAGAATAATTGTAATAAACTCTCATTAGGGAATTAATTGACATCAGACATCTAAAAATATGGCTAGGGCACACTTTGTAAATGATCCCAAATTTTCTGTATTAAGAGCATTGCCGTTGACCCTGAATTTGGCCAACTGACACGGAGTCAAATATGCTTGATGTGGACAAACACGTTGGAAAGAATGTGATGACGAAATGATAAAGAACACAAGGGTTTATAGTGGTTCGGCCCCAGAATCTGGTAATAACCTACGTCCACTTGGATTGTTATTGATATAAGACTCAAAGGAGTGATCAAAGAACTAGGGTTCAATGAGTTTCAACCACCTCTCAGGAATAATACAATGTATCTAATCAGATAACTCTAATCTCTAGTGATCTGAAAGCAAGAAAGAAGAAGAAGATCCCTTTCCCTTGAGCCCTCATTATTTATTTATAGGCTCAAGGAGGATTTACATTAATTTGTTACAAATATGATTTCCTAAATAGTCCGATACTCAGGAAATCATGGGAGATAATTTCGGATACTATCATAACTGCATAAGATCTTTTCCGCGTATATCATTCGTACGACCAGGCTGGTCGTATGAAGAGATCGAACATCGTGACACTAGATGTACTCCTGGTCGATAGTCGAACACGAATTCTGCCAGATGTTAGCCACGTGTACAAAATGTTCGCCATGTCATCCATACTTGTTTTTTGGATAACATTTGCCCCCCAAGTTTGTTTAGTGCGACCAGCAATAAAGAAACTTTAAGGAAGTAACCGTTCATATCCCCACGATGCTTATCAAAATCCCCGTGCGTTTTTTAATACCGTGACATAATTATGTCTAATCAAGCCTTTTCAGTTTTCAAGAAACAAATTGACGGCTTATACACTTCCCCACGTTTCGAGAATTAAAAAATAATGATTATTACTTTTTGGCCATACCTCAGTCTCTATAAATAACTCCTTTTTCTCCTCAAAAAGGTTTTTCTTACTGTATTTGCCAAGAACTTTGCCTACAGAGCTTCGAAACCAGATAGCCGCCTAGCTGAGGACCTTCCTGACTTGAACCTTTTCATCCTCTTCCGAACCTCCATCTTTGCTCAGGTAATCATTGTCTTTCTAAATTTATGCCATGCACGCCGTTTTTATGCTCTGTGATTTCTGTGTTCTTGAATAGGGTTTCATGAGGATTTTTCCTTTTGTATAAACCTTCCATTGTTAAGTAATAGGGCGTCTTTATGCTTTGTATAGGTTAAGACTTAGTTTGATAGTAAGGATCATAAGCTTAGGGCGTAAGATTGACGTAAAAATTCAATCTTTAAGCTAGGTGAAAAAACTGGGTATTTTCCCGCCCTTTAGGAGTCGAAATAGCTCTTTTGCAGAAAAACGGTTTATTTCCTCTTTGATATGTTTTTCAAACTACTTGCGTCGCATTTAGCGTAGGATTAGGATGCTGCTGGTTATTTAGATACGAGAACGATATCCTAATCTCCCACACTACTTCGCGGATTGTGTCTTATCTCCTCCATTGTCTGTTTGCAGTTCATATGCAAGACCCTTGGGGAGGAGAAAGACCTATTGAGGATGATCTCTTGGCCCAACTGCTCGAAGGCGAAGAGAACCCATCTACGTTGATCCCAGAAATCCCCTTTTCTCATCCTAGCCCAAATTGTCCACTAGTTCCCAATCAAAAAATGGCCAGAACAAAAACCAAAGCTCGAAAAAGACGAACTCCTAACTCTCCAAGTCAGCCTTCTGCTGATGCTCCCTCGACCAGTGGTCGAGGTGAATTCACCCCTGAGACCAACGTCCAGAGGCGTGCCCGTCCTCGCCACGCTAATCAGCCGGCTGTCGAGTGGCACGTCGTCCCCCCAAGTTCGGTGACGCTTGGTATGATCGCCAACTACTTAAACAAATACAATCTGATGGGGGTGACCCTGGTCAGACCTTCCACCGACCAGCAAGCCAACCTGCCAGGAGGGGCTTACGGTGCCTGGTCGAGGTACCACATCGAGGCAGGTTCCACCCTGCCTCTTCATTCATTCTTTCAAGGGGTGGCAAACTACTTTGGGGTGGCCCCCTCTCAGATCACCCCGAATGGGTATAGGATGCTGGCCACACTCTATATCCTCTACAAGCTCAAAAAATGGCCAGCTCCTTCTCCACATGAGGTCAATTTTCTGTTTGACCTCAAGTCCAACCCCAACCATGATGGTACGGGGTTCTTCCACTTCTGCCACCAGGAGATCGGGCGCACCTTTCTGTCCGATACCACTCACATCTCCAACGTGGGGAAGTACCATCAGGAGTACTTCCTTACGCCCGACATCGCCGCAGACAATCTGGCCTTCACTCGAGGAGGTAAAAAAAAAACCCTTCACTAGTGGTTTCCATACTTTAATCCTTTATTGTCATAATACTCCGCTATTGTGTTCCAGGCCCATGGTTACGCCCGACCCTTACTCCAGGAATGGAGTCGAGGGCAGCACTCTTAGCCAGCATGCCAAATGCTGCTAAGAGTGTAAAGAACTTAATTAATGAGGCTAACCTTAAGCTGGTTGGCCTTTGGGGCTCCCAACCTGCGACTAACGAACATTCGGCGGGTGGTGTCCACTTCGATACGGAACCTGAGCAGGAACCTAAGCAGCAACCTCAGGTACCCCCTCCACGGAGGAGGCCAACTGGGGTTACGATCAGGGAACCTACCATTCCCCACCGAGCAGCGGAATCTTCGGTCCTCGTGGGCAAGGGGAAATAAAAGGCTGCCGAGCCTGCCGAACTTTCTGACAACTCGTCAGATGTAAACGGTACAATAATCTCATTTTTAAATAACTTGCCAATTCCCTCTCATCTATTTGATGGGTGTTTACCGAGTTTTTCGGAAACGAATACAAACAAAATAATAAAAAGATAAGAACTGTAGAAGTGCAGAAATATAAATAGACAAACATGTTTTTTACGTGGTTCAGGCGTTAACGAGCCCTAGTCCACGAGTCGATGTTATTATACTTGTAGAGAATTACAGTAAAATGGCTGGTGTACAAGAACCTCACAAACTCACAATGTTTCTCTCGGGTTCTCTTGAAGAAGATGAAGCTAGAGAGATTTTGGCAGAGTTCTTGCTCTGTAACTTGTTGGCCTCCCCCCCTATTGTAAAATGAGGGGGTCTTTATAGCTAGGGTTTTGGATTAGGGTTTTACTTTGCCCCTCTGAGTCTTAATTACACCAGCCGTAAATAGAGGATACAATTACCCTAGTAGCATGGCTACAAGGCTCTACGTAGGTATAATTACATGAAAATATGGGGAATGTCAAAAGGCAGCTGTCTTTTCCAGGCTGTCAGCGGAACAGTAGGCGAAAAGGCACTTTTAGGCGTGCTGGGATGTGTGCGGCCTCGACCTGTCAGGCGGGATCCTGTGTCAGGTGAGTATCATTCCAACTATGCCTCCTCCGTGACTCGACCGCTTGGTCTTCTTCCGTGCGAGGCACGGAACTGTATCCGCGAAGGTAACCTGAAGAGCTTCTCCTGGAAGGACCTTCCCTGAAGGATATCCCTTCGGGAGTCTGGGAGAATTGACGAGCTTCCGAGTCGCGGTTGCTTGAAAGAGCGTGCTGGACACTAAACGGGAGAGGCGAAGCCTTTCTGTCCATCCGCGAGCCCTGGTCACTCTTCGTGAAAGACTTTGATAATTATGCTTCCCCGAGGCTATCCATCTAAACGCTATCCGGAAATCTGGATAACATTTACCCCCCAAGGTTACGGAGCTTGAGAGGTCCGGGAGCTTGTACAGTCCTCCGGGTGTTCTGGTCTCTAGATTAGGCGAGGGGTCACCTCCTGTGTTCCTGGAAGGGTTCCTTCTTCCCGTCTGAGTGTTAGTACAAAAAAAAAAGGAAATTTCTTCTGTTTGAACTCAAGTACTCAAGTGTGGCAAGGGCCACGCGTCATGCAGGGAATGGCTCTGTGACCAAGACGTGTGCGTGAGGCGACTGGCTGAGTGTGCGTGCGTCTGGCGTCTGAGTAGTGATTTGACGGTATTTAATGGTACACCGGGCCCGAGATGGTACAATGATGGGAAATAAATACTTTATTCCCATCCGAGGAGTCATAAATGGGACCGGCACTTCATCCCCAGCCGTCGGATCTGATGCATGGGGTATGGGAAGACCGGGACCGTCCATTTGTGGAATTCGAAATGACTTCATTCCTGCTATAAAAACGAGGGAACGGACCCCTCTTCCTCTTTACGCTTTCAAATTCTCGAGCTTTCAGATTCTCAGATTCCCAAATCTTCGAACTCTCAAGCTTCCAAGCTTCCTTTCCTTCGAATTCGCCACTTCTTTTGGTAAGGAATCCAGAAACATTTCTTTCGATTTGGCAGTAGGTTTGTTCGCCGAAGTTCTAGGTTTGAATCGTTGCTTGTCTTTGCAGCCTTTACTTCACGTGTTCGTGCGGTGCAGTGACCCGGTTACTCCCTCAATCTTCAACTACCCGAATACCAGTAAGTATTTTTACTTTGCTTTTCCCTTCTAAACCTCAGATTGTTGGTAGTTGTTAGGGTTGAGTTTCCTGCCGGTGTCATCTTTATGCATGCGTGAATAGGGCTTTGATAGGCATGTGACTGATGTGAGTCAATGAGTCATTTCTTTGCATGCTTTGACGATTTGCTTTTGGAAAGTTGTTTCTCGTCTGCTTGTGCTGTTCTGGTTTGTTATTTTAGGGCATAAGCGTGAACGCCTTTAGGGTGTCTTCCCCTGGGAAAACACTTCTCTTGGCGGGCTTAGGCTCGAAGTTTGAATCTGGATCCTTGCTGTCCTCCGGGTGGCATGGTGCCAACCCCTTGGCAAGCTCGGTGGGAGCCTCTCCAAGCAGTTTTCGGGGAGGGTCTCCCCGACGCCTTTAATACCGTTAGGGTATGACAAGGGTGCTGACTGCTTGGAGTGTTTTCTTCTTTGTTTCTTTTGCTCAGTGACGAACACCTCAAAGGAACAAATCATCGCTGCGGTAGAGGCTGAATCTGCCCAGGAGCAAGGTTCCCCTGTTGCCGGCGCAAAGGGGAAAGCAAAAACTAAGGTGGCCGCGGCTAGCCCACCGACTATCAACAGTTCCATCTGGGAGATGGACCAGAAGCCGAACCTGTTCAGGAACTACGGCATGCTAGAGCTGTATTCCTCAGAGGCAGGCCTGAAGAACATCCCAGACCTGATGTGGCACCGCTTGTCGGTGCTGGGTGAGTCTGCCAGCCAGAGTCACGAGGGTTTTGGTGCCTGGAGCTGGGCACACATAGTGTGTGGGGCACACTTGCCCCTAAGAAGTTATTTTGCCAACTTCTGCGTGAAGGCGGGGATTGCCCCCTTCCAGTTGATTCCCCCCAGCTACAAGCTTCTAGCGGGGTGGTATATCTATTGCAAGTTCCGGGACCTGGAGGCCCCTACCCCGGAGGAGGTGCTATACTTCTATGGGCTGAAGTCTCAGCCCATGAGAGGTCATGCAGACAAGGTGGGGTTTTATAGGCTGGAGAGGTATCCGGACGTGATGTGTCCCACATGTCATACCGTGAGGGTTCCAGATCTCCGGGAGTACTGGTTCCTGACGACTAGCTTCCCATTGAAGAGGGTGCCAGCTCTGTCTTTGGACTTCAAAGTCCCTGGTGAGTGCTCCTTCCTTTCTTTTCTAACTTTGTTTCTTCACGTTTGGTTTGCCTTTCGGGAGGATCTCTAACACTCGTGTTTGGATTTTGCAGAAGCCGTCCCGCGGACACCTCGCTGTGCGGAGATGATAAGGAGGTCAAACTTCTACGAGGGGCTCTCGGAGGAAGAGCTGAAGGTGGAAGGACTTGTGACCACCGAATCTTTGAGGGAGTATGGGCTACTCGCCTCTTTCCAAAATATTGAGCCAGTGAGTGGCAGGGGGCAAAGTCAGGTGTCAGCTGACGTCCGGGAGCAGATTGCCCTGAAGCTGTCCAAGGTGATCTGCCAGACGGCCCAGGACGAGAATAATTTATCCCTCAGTTGGGCGGAGAGGTTCCCCGACCCCCAGTCGGAGGAAGAAGAAATCGAGGCTCGCCACGCCGCAGCTTACCCCAATGAAGGGACTCCGGGAGCTGGTACCTCCGGGAAAGGTAAGACTAGCTTTCGATTGATCCACACCCCCAGCCTGTCTGAGGTTTCCCGGAATTCTCAGATGGGGTTCGATCCCCGTTTCCTTAGGCTAGACCCGCGTAGGATACCCTTTGACAGATATTGCGATAGGGTAGATGAGCTCCTCGGGTGTTTGAGTGACGGTAGTCTGCCAGAAGGTGTCACCATGGTTGACCCTTCTTCCCTCAGCATGTCATTCCCGGACTTCGAGGAGTACGGGAGCTTCCTGGAGCAGGAAGCGGTGTCTTGTTTTGCTCGGGGAAGGCCATCCACGTTTCTCGTGCATGGTCGTCCCTTTCAAACTTTTCTCTTGTTTGTTTCTTGTTCCCTGCTGGTGGACTTGTTTGTGCTTTTATGTTGTTGCTTGTTTTGTTTTCTGCTTATCTTTTTTCACATCGCTTGCTGGTTGGTTAACCTTGCTTCGTACATTTCTTGCAGAACATCCCGAAGCAAAGATGTTGGGGAGAGCTACCTCGCTTATCAAGAAGGCCGCCACTAGCCAAGACCCGTCCAAGGGGAAAGGACGAAAGGCCAAAGCTGGTAGGGGAGGTAAAGCTGCCACACCCAAGAAGACAAGTGGCGAGGCGCAAGTGTCTCCGGTGGTGGAGAGGGCATTCGTGCCCGTGGTGGAGAAGCCTCCTGTCAAGGGGCCTTCCGAGAACATGGTGGTCTCGAGTAGTAGCAGCGAGGGGGAAGGTCTTGTGTTCCCCGCGAAGATGATCGGGGGAGCAAGCGCCCCGGAGGAGAGGCTGAGGGCAACAAGAAGAAACACCTTAGACATTCTTCTCTCGGAGGTGATGGAGACCTCCGGGCTGCGCGCAGTCCCCGCCAGACTACCCCCACCCAGCAGCAACCACAACCCCAACAGCAAAAGCAACAACAACAACAACAACAACAACAACAACAACAACAACAACAACAACAACAACAACAACAACAACAAAGACAACCAACACCGCCACAGCAGCAGCAAAAACAACAGCAACAACAAACTGGGGCGGTAGTGTCTTTGCTACCGTCCCTAATACCCCGTCTACTTCCTCCTCCAGTCCAAAGGGAGTCCACCCTTTCGGGGTCTCCTTCTTCTCCTTCTCTTCCACTTTCTCAACAAACAAGCCTTCCTCAGCCTGGCCTGAAGTTCCACTTCCCTCAGAAACCAACCCGTTTCCCCGCTGCCCTCCTGGAGGGTGTAAGACGGGCTGATAATTTTTTGAAGAGGCGGTTGGAGGCCGAGAAGGCTGTTATTCAGGGAAGGGCAGACAACCTGTCTGCCGTGAAGAGAGCTGAGCTGACAGAAGGGGTGAGATCCCTTCACCCGGCTGGAGCGGTTTTGGATGGCCCAGCCTTGGGGAAGAGGCTGGTGCCTAGGCTCGGACGTGCATTGGCACCGTTCGGAGCGGAGATGATGGAGGACATGGCCCTGAGCTTGTGCGAGCTCAATTCTGAGAAATGGGCCATCAGTAGCAGTAAGGACCCGCTGTTGCTGACACATGCCGTAAAGCAGCAACTTTTTGGGGTAAGCTGTCAGTTGTTGTGTTCTGGGATCATTTGTCTTAGTACATTTGGTTCTGCTTAACTCATTCTGTTGTCTTTCCTCGCATGCCTCTCTCATCGCGGAACGCTCGTTCCGGGAGGTGGGTGCAGTTCTGGTTCAGCTGGAGGAGAGCCAGGTGGCTCGCCTGGCCTTGGAGGCGGAGAAGCAGAAACTGACCCAACAGGTCGAGAGCATAAAGGGGGAGGCTGTGGAGAAGATTAACCAGGCCCGGCGCAAGGCTGAAGAAGAGGCGGACAAGAAATATCTTGCCAAATATCAAGAGTACTGGGCCAGCGCGGAGAATGAGTTCAAGCAGCGGTCGGATGGCTTGAAGGCCAAGAACTCCAAGCTCCAGGAAGAGCTATCCCAGGCCAGGGAGGAGAAGGATACCCTGGATGCCCGCTTGCAATCAAAAAATAATCTCCTCCTTAAGCAGAACGAGGAATTTGCCACTCTTCAGAATAGGCTGCACGAGGAGGAGCAAGATCACAAGAGGAGCAAGGATCTCGCGTCTATGCAGGAGTTGGGGCTCGCTGAGAAGGATAAACAGATTGGAGCCTTGCAATTCACTGTCAGGGGACATGTGACCGAGAAGCAATCCTTGCTGGATCAAAATAAGGTGCAGCGCAGGGAGATTGATTCCCTTAAGGGAGAGCGGGATGCATCCAAGGCCGAGCTGGAAAAACTGAGGGCTCAATTGGCTGTCGCGGAGGCAAAGCTGGCGACCTCTGAGGCGGAGCGCTTGAAGGAGAAGGAAGATGCCGAGGTGGTGCTGAATAGAACGATTAATCTATCCCACGTGGTCCTCATGCACCAACTTTGGAAAATAAACCCGGAGGTAGTAGGCTACCTGGGAGAGGACGCCGCCGCCATGAGGGAAAAGATACAGGTGTGGGATCAAAGCCCAGAGGTGTACGTCTAGACTTATAACATCGACGAGCCTGCTGGAGCCCCTGAGGCAGAAGATCCCGAAGAGGCGGGGACCTCTGAACCTGCCAGTGATGAAGTTCCACCTTCCAATGAGCCGACTCCGCCAGCCCCAGTTGAAACCGCTGTCTCCGAGGTCCCGGTCGTGGAAGCCGCTGCCGCTGCCACCCCCAGTGCTTGAAGGGGTCTTATCCTTTGTGTATATATAATTTTTTTTATTTTCCTTTGGGGCGAAGCTCCCTGTACTCTTTTTTAATTGTGGGAACATTACAGATGCCTGGTCCGCAGGGCCTTCATTGTAATAATTGTAGAATTCTTCTTTCCTTTTCTGCTGAGTTCCTTGTTTAATTTTGTGCTTAGGGTAGAGACTTTTATACGGTAGAAACTGCTGTAGGGGCGCATGAGGTTTTGGTTCCAACGGCCAGAACCTATGCATTTCTAACTTGAAGCTCCAACGGCTTATGTCTTTTCCCACGTAGTTTCTAGGTTACGGAGGGTTCTTGGTTCCAACGGCCAGACTCCCTCTTTCATCGTACTCAGCTTTCCTAAGGTAAATAGCCAATCTCGAGACTTGTAGTTATACCGTTCGCTGGGATGGCTAAGGTGACCCGTTCCATCTCCCCATCGCGATCTTTACAAAGCTTGCGAGGCAAACACTTAATACGATTCCGCGGGATGGTGCCGGAACGGGAGTTCTTTTGGTGAGCGTCGCTAGACTTAGGGCTAGATCTTTGCGAAGCAAAACTAACTGTCGTTGCGGACCTCACGGTGGCCGACCTCAGGGACTTGGCGTGAAGCCTTGCGAGGCAAGGTTCGTTGCGGTCGGGGAAATCGTCACGCCTACCATGTGCGATCCTGGAGCAGGGGCTTTGCGAAGCAAGGCCTGCTGTAATTGGGGGATCGATTATATCTGCTCCCAGAGCTGAAGCTTGCGAAGCGAAGCTTGCAGTGGTTTCTAGGAGCTCGCCATGCATTATTTTGTGAGACCCGGAGCTGAAGCCTGCGAAGCAAAGCTTACAGCGGTCGCGGATCTTGCCATCTTTCGCCTTGCAGGATCCGGAGCTGGAGCTTGCGAAGCAAAGCTTTCAGCGGTCGCGGATCTTGCCATGCATTACTTTATGAGACCCGGAGCTGAAGCTTGCGAAGCAAAGCTTTACAGCGGTCGCGGAGTATTCTGCGAAGGACTTGTCAAGAAGTTGGGGGTGTTTCGGCGTAGCTCTCTGAATGTGCCTCAACCCCCAGTCCTGTTCATCGCTGGGCTACACAGGAGATAATTTTCATGATGCATAATGGCAGACATTTTCATGGCAATTTTCACATAACCACATAATGCACACATGACACGTAATGCAAATATGTTCATGGCAACAAATCAACCTAAGCTTAACAATTTAAAATTTTCAAACACAATGCTAACACATAAGTGGTGTTCTCTGTATGTTTTGTTCAAGGGGCATATGGCTATGCCTTAGCCATGTATACCCCCCCAAGTGAGCGTGGGGTCCGGACGTCTCCGGACCACGTGGTCACTTGTTAAAACGCAGCTTGGAATAACGGGATAAAAAATGCAGTAAAAGCGGAGTGAATCTCTCCGTGTTTTATTAAGTCAGCCTGTTAGGCATGTGTTTTACAGCTGGGAGGATTATCTCCATATTTTACATTTTTGCTACGTCCACCAAGGACTTTCGACTAGATAGTCCGGGGCCTACTGATAGTAACGGCGGAGGTGCTCCGCGTTCCAGGCGCGTGGGACTTTAGATCCGTCGAGTCTCTTTAAGTGATACGTCCCATGACCCACTTTTTCTTGGACTTCATAGGGGCCTTCCCAGTTGGGTCCGAGGACTCCCACTCCCGGATCCTGCGCAGCAGGAAATATTCTCCGTAGGACAAGGTCCCCAACTTCGAATGTACGGCTCTTGACTCTTGTGTTGAAGTGTCGGGCTATCTTGCCTTGGTACATTTTGAGTTGGACCTGTGACTGCTCCCGGAGCTCTTCGATGATGTCCAGGGACTCCTGGAGAAGGGCGTGGTTCCGAGTAGGGTCGTAGGTGTCCTGCCTGTGAGAGGGGATCATAGTTTCTACTGGGATGACGGCCTCGCAACCGAAGGTCATGGAATAAGGTGTGTGCCCCGTCGAGGTTCTCTCTGTTGTGCGATAGGCCCAAAGTACTCGCGGAAGCTCTTCCGGCCAGTGAGCCTTGCATGCTTGGAGTTTTTTCTTCAACGTGGTCTTTAAGATTTTGTTTACTGCTTCCACTTGCCCATTAGCTTGAGGTCTGGCGACTGCGGAAAAGCTTTTGATGATTCCATGCGAAGCACAGAAGTCCGTGAAATGCTCACTATCAAATTGCTTCCCGTTGTCGGACACAATTTTTCGTGGAAGCCCGAAACGACACACTATATTTTTGATGACAAAGTCCAGTGCTTTCTTAGACGTGACCGTGTTCATAGGTTCAGCTTCAGCCCATTTGGTGAAGTAGTCTACCGCGACTATGGCATACTTCACTCCGCCCCTTCCAGTTGGAAGGGAACCTACTAGGTCAATGCCCCAAACGGCGAACGGCTAGGGGCTGGTCATTAAGGTAATTTCTGTAGGCGGCGCTCGCGGAACCTTGGCGTACCTCTGGCACTGCTCACATTTTCTGACATAATCCACACAATCCTTCTTCATGGTGGGCCAGAAGTATCCTTGACGAAGGATCTTTTTGGAGAGGCTCAGCCCGGA
Organism: Humulus lupulus; assembly: GCF_963169125.1. Classification (NCBI taxonomy): domain Eukaryota; kingdom Viridiplantae; phylum Streptophyta; class Magnoliopsida; order Rosales; family Cannabaceae; genus Humulus; species Humulus lupulus. Next base: position 54,061,009 of record NC_084799.1, read on the forward strand.
GGTATGGTCGCCACAGAAGCCTCCGTGAATCTCATGGATGATGGTGCTGATTTCGGTTTTGGCAACACACCTAAGGAAGGGTATGGACAACCCCCTGCGGTAAAGCTTTCCATCCATAACCACGTATCAGGGAGCTTGGTATTGGAGCTTTCTTGCGTCGGCTTTATCAGTGGGGAGCTCTCCGGTGGTGAGAAATCTGAGGATGGGTCTTATCCAGGAATGGGAATGGTCGATGATGGCATTTACCCTATGTGTCTCAGTACTAGGTGCTTCTAAGTGCCCGATGGGCACTAGGCCATATTGTTCAATCTCCGGGTCTGTTGCAAGCTTGGCCAGTGTGTCCGCGAGTGAATTCTGGTCCCGGGGGACCTGGCGGATTTGGTAGCCTTTGAAATGCTACAGGAGGCCGCGGGAGAGAGACACGTAGGCAGCCATTTTTTCGCCCTTCGTCTGGTATTCTCCGGATATTTGGTTTACCACAAGTAGGGAGTCGCTGTATACTTTGATTTTTTGGGCTCCGACTTCTCTGGCCAGTTGTAATCCAACTAGCAAGGCTTCGTGTTCTGCCTCATTGTTGGATGCTAGGAACGTGAAACGGATGGCGCTCTGGAGTTGATGTCCTTGGGGAGAAATTAGGATAACCCCTGCTCCAGCTCCTTTTTCATTTGAGGCTCCGTCTACATAGACCTTCCATGTGGGAAGTTCCGGGACAGGATCTTCCGGGAGGTCATTCATTCCTGAGCATTCCACAATAAAGTCCGCGAGAGCTTGGCCTTTTATGGAAACACGTGGCTGGTAGTGGATGTCAAACTGGCTCAGTTCCATGGCCCATTTAAGTAATCTGCCAGAAGACTCGGGCTTCTGCAAGACTTGCCGGAGAGGGTGGTTGGTGAGTACTCTAATGGTGTGCGCCTGGAAATAGGGCCTTAGCTTCCGCGAAGCGATTAGCAAGCAGAGGGAGAGTTTATCGATCATTGAATATCTGGACTCGGCGTCCAGTAACCTCTTGCTCACGTAATACACAGGGAGCTGGAGACGGCCGTCTTCCCGGACGAGAGCGGCACTTACGGCATGCTTTGTCACAGCTAAGTACAAGAACAACACCTCTCCTTCAACAGGTTTGGACAGAATGGGAGCTCAAGTTAGATGTTCCTTGAGGTGTTGGAAGGCTGCTTCGCATTCGGGGGTCCACTCGAACCTCTTGTTTCCTCGCAACACATTGAAGAAGGGGACACATTTGTCAGTGGCCTTAGATACGAAGCGGCTGAGAGCAGCTATCCTTCCGGTAACGTTTTGGACATTCTTATGCTTTCGGGGAGAAGGCATATCTATGAACGCCTTAATTTTCTCAGGGTTGGCCTCCACTCCGCGGGAGCTGACAATGAAACCGAGGAACTTCCCAGACGAGACCCTGAAAGTACATTTCTTCGGATTCAGTTTCATTCCGTACTTTTGGATCACGGCGAAAGCTTCCTCAAGGTCGTCACTGTGGTCCCCGGAGGTCTTGGATTTCATCAACATGTCGTCTACATACACCTCCATGTTCCTCCCCAGCTGGTCCTTGAACATCTTGTTTACTAGACGCTGGTATGTCGCCCCAGCATTCATCAAACCGAAAGGCATGACTACGTAATAGTAGACACCCTTGTCCGTGAGGAAGCTGGTGTGTTCCTGGTCCGCGACATGCATCTTGATCTGGTTGTATCCGGAGTATGCATCCATGAAGGATAAGAGTTCATACCCGGAAGTAGCGTCTACCATCTGATCGATTCGCGGAAGAGGGAAACAGTCTTTTGGGCAGGCTTTGTTCAGGTCCGTGAAGTCAATACACATTCTCCAGGACCCATTGGGTTTCGGGACTAGAACCGGGTTGGCCAACCACACGGGATAGAGTGACTCCTGGAGAAAGCCTATGGACATCAGCTTGTCCACTTCAGCTTTGACTGCTTCGGCCCTCACTGGGTCTAACGGCCTCCTCTTTTGGCGAACTGGAGTTGCAGATGGGTCTATGTTGAGTGCGTGACACGCAACATTAGGATTAATCCCCGTCATATCAGCATGGCACCATGCCAGGATATCCTGATTATTCTTCACAGTGGCCACGATCTTTTCTCGAATGGCCGATGGAAGGTTTTTCCCCACCTGAATGACTTTGGCGGGATCTCCCGAGTTGAGGATCACCTCTTCGACTTCCTCCATCGGCTCTATCGCCCTCTCGACCCCCACTCTAGAGTCGAGTTCGTCAACGTATGACCCTTGGGCACCCCCAATTTCTGGTAAATCCTCTGCCAAAGGTGCAGCAACAATCGCCTCCTGGACCGTGTAGACGGATCGGACGGAGACGTTATAACAGCTTCGTGCACTTCGTTGGTCTCCCCGGAGGGTGCCGATACGCCCGTTGTCGAATGGAAACTTCAAGCATAAGTGGCGTATCGAGGTTATGGCCCCAACGTCGATTAGGACCGGTCGGCCTAGGATGGCATTATACGCCGTGGGGCAGTCGACCACCACGAATGTGCAGTGCTTGAAGGCACAAGCGTCGTGGTCTCCTCTGAGGGTGACTGGAAGTTGAATTTTGCCTAAGGGCATGAGTGCATCCCCATTGAACCCCTGAAGCTGGATGGGGCATGGGGTCAGATCTGTCTGGGTTAATCCGATCGCGTGGAAGGCAGCTTTGAAGAGGATGTTTATGGAGCTTCCATTATCGACTAGGATCCGTGACACCTTCTTATTGGCGATCTGGGCTTCCACGACGAGGGGATCGTTGTGGGGGAAGTGCACATGTCGGGCGTCATCTTCCGTGAAGGTGATGGGAAGATCCATCATTCGGGGACACTGAGCAGGTGACTGAACCAAGGCGCACATCTCCCCGGTGTGTTCTAACTCCCTCAAGTACCTTTTCTGGGAGTTGCGGGTGCTTCCAGCAAGGTGCGGTCCTCCGGAAATGGTGGCTATGTGTCCGTCAACGGGTGGCGGAGCAAGGCCAGGCGGATATGGTTTTCCGGGTCCTGGAGTCAACATGGCAATGGGTGCCGGAGAGGTCGGAGCAGGAAGCGCGGGGAACTGAGATCCAGGAGCTTGGGGGTGACCGGCTCCAGGAGCGCTAGCGGTCCCCCTCTGTCCCGGAGAGTACGCAGCTCCGTGAACTACTCCCTGTCCGGGATAGATTATGGGTATCCTCACCCATTGACCGAGGTGTCCCGCTCTTGCCAGGGACTCGATCTCATCCTTCAGCTGAAGGCATTCGTTTGTGGTGTGCCCCACGTCTCCGTGGAACTCACACCTCTTATTGGAGTCTCGCGGACGCCTTCCTCCGGGAGACACTTTCGGGGGCTTCCTGTAGTTGACCATATTACAGGTCGCCCGATAGACATTCTCTCGTGAGTCTATCAAACTGGTGTACTCCGTTAACTTGGGCTCATAGTCCTTCCGGGGTTTCTTTGAATGGTCCCCCCGGTTGGAGTTTCTTCCGCCTCGTTTATTCCGCGATTGGCTCAGATTTTGTTCTGGGCCTTCCGCTTGCGGTTGCGACGGGCCGGGAACGATACTACATCCGGTTTGTACAGCTCCGTACCTAGAGAAATGGTTTTGACCCGGCGTCTGAGCAGACGCGGAAGGCCCATACACGCTTGGAGTGAACTGGGCTCTCGGAAGCGTGAGGGCTGGTGCGGGAGCTTGCGAAGCAAAGCTCGGCGCAGTCACGGAGGGCGTCGGAGCTGGGGGAACTCCAAAGGCCTGTTGGTAGGCATCCTCAAGGTTGATGATTCCCTGAGCTTTTGACATGAATTCGGACAGGGTTTCTGTCCGTCTCCTTTGCATTTCCCCCCATAGCAGGGAGCCGACGGCAAGCCCCGATTGAAGGGCGATCAGCTTCATGTCATTGCTGACCTTGGTCTTAGCAGCAGCTTCCATCATTCTTTGAATGAAAGCTTTGAGGCTCTCATTGGGTAGCTGCTTGATGTTGGTTAAGGAACCAACCTCCATGTCGTGGTCCCGGGCAGCAATGAACTGCCTCCTGAACGCGGACTGTAGCTCCTTCCAACTGTGGATGGATCCGGGAGCTAATCTTTTCCACCAGTCCTCCGCGGACTTGGTAAGGGTGAGTGAGAAGCACATGCATTTGGCATCCTCACTGACGCGCGCCACTTGCATCATCTTGTTGTATTTAGCTAGATGGGTGCGCGGGTCTGTCCTCCCCTCATATAATTCTATATGAGGCATTTTGAAGTTCTCTGGGAGGGGCGTTTCCGCGATCCTCCGAATACATGGTTCCGGGTCTTCCTCCTCAGAGTCCGACAGGGCCCCACTTTGCTTCCGGACCAGCTTGGTCAAGGCAGCGATCTGTTCCTCGAGCCTCTTTGTATCGCTCTCCGGGAGGTCACGTCCCCGGAGCTTGTTGTTGAGATGATTTCGCAGGTCATCTCCGCGAGGCCGGGCCTTTTCTCCTTTGGCCTTTTCATACTTGGCCTCCAACCTTCCTCTTAGGTCCACCGTGGACCAGCTATCTTCGGAGTGCGTGTCCGCAGCCCGACCGTCCTGGTTGACGGAATCACTGGGGTGGTTTTTCCTTCCCCTAGGCCTGGGTGCCTTAGCACCGGGCCCTTTAGGCACAGAGTGCCCCCTTGGGGCTGAAGGACGTCTGGGCTTAGGAGCGCCAGAGACCTTCTGCGCGTGCGGGGGGGGGGGGGGGGGGGCAGTCGGCCTGGTGATTCACGCCTTTAGGAGGTGCAGGGGTGTTAGTGCGCACAGGCTCCCCAACTTTTTCTTTGCCCTTGTTAGGGGCGGCTTTGGATGGTCCAGCAGCGGCTGGATCCGGCATGGTGGCATCAGCACCACCTAAAACAGAGGCGTCCTCGTCCGAGTCGCCTAGATCTCCGAACTTGCTTTGGAGGCGCTCCATCATGCGCTGCATTTTTTCGGAGACGCGCTCCTGCTCAGTAAGCTTGGCCTTAGTGGCCACCAGTTCTTCGGCTACTTGGACCAGTTCTGGATCCTTCTCGTAGTAGTAGCCGTCTTTGTAGTAACCGTCTCGGACATACTCTTCTTCGTTTTCTAAGTACGTCGTATCTTCAGTATTGACCCGATCCTGGCGGGATGTCGGGTCTTCACCTTGGTAGTCCGAGTCGTGGGTACTCTCTCCTTCGGTCTGGGCTGCCGAGGGTTCGTTTTGTACCGCATCTTCCATCATAGTATCGGGGTTGACCCTAGCTTTCTTGTCAATCGCGGATTTTCTCGTAGTCACCATCTTTTCAGTACGGAGTGAATACAAAAAATGAACACAGAAAAAGAGCTGACTAACAACTCCCTATAGCTCTCAATGAAAGCACCAAAATGTTTACCGAGTTTTTCGGAAACGAATACAAACAAAATAATAAAAAGATAAGAACTGTAGAAGTGCAGAAATATAAATAGACAAACATGTTTTTTACGTGGTTCAGGCGTTAACGAGCCCTAGTCCACGAGTCGATGTTATTATACTTGTAGAGAATTACAGTAAAATGGCTGGTGTACAAGAACCTCACAAACTCACAATGTTTCTCTCGGGTTCTCTTGAAGAAGATGAAGCTAGAGAGATTTTGGCAGAGTTCTTGCTCTGTAACTTGTTGGCCTCCCCCCTATTGTAAAATGAGGGGGTCTTTATAGCTAGGGTTTTGGATTAGGGTTTTACTCTGCCCCTCTGAGTCTTAATTACACCAGCCGTAAATAGAGGATACAATTACCCTAGTAGCATGGCTACAAGGCTCTACGTAGGTATAATTACATGAAAATATGGGGAATGTCAAAAGGCAGCTGTCTTTTCCAGGCTGTCAGCGGAACAGTAGGTGAAAAGGCACTTTTAGGCGTGCTGGGATGTGTGCGGCCTCGACCTGTCAGGCGGGATCCTGTGTCAGGTGAGTATCATTCCAACTATGCCTCCTCCGTGACTCGACCGCTTGGTCTTCTTCCGTGCGAGGCACGGAACTGTATCCGCGAAGGTAACCTGAAGAGCTTCTCCTGGAAGGACCTTCCCCGAAGGATATCCCTTCGGGAGTCCGGGAGAATTGACGAGCTTCCGGGTCTCGGTTGCTTGAAAGAGCGTGCTGGACACTAAACGGGAGAGGCGAAGCCTTTCTGTCCATCCGCGAGCCCTGGTCACTCTTCGTGAAAGACTTTGATAATTCTGCTTCCCCGAGGCTATCCATCTAAACGCTATCCGGAAATCTGGATAACAATGGGGATGGAAACTTTAGGAACGCCCCTTCTTTAAACTCAGATTTCTTCCAAGAACTAGGTAGTTCAGTAGATAATGTTACGACCAGTAGTTGTAGCTCGAGTACTTTGCTTGTAATCCTTTTACTTTTATCTCTGTTCCCCTTATGGTCACTTAATCTCACTGTTCGAGTTTTTTCCTTTTGTGCAGGTATGGACTCTGGAGACGTCTTCGCTCATTACGAGGCCGCCACTACTTCTTCTATCCCGAAGAAGGATAGCAAAAGGGCTCGAGGGGAAAGTAGCAAGACCCCTTCGAAAAAGGCTCGAACAGAAGATACTCCCGCCGCCGTCCCTTCTAAGGAAAACATGACACCTTCGCCTCCCACCGAACAGTCGACGCCCAGGCCTGAGAATCCACAGCCCTCCTCTAGGGCCGTTGGCAAAGAGACTTTGGACAACCTGTCCGAAGGCTCCCTGTCCAGCCTCGTGGTTGGGTCGGCCAGAGAGAGAATATATAAGCTCTCGAAGCACAGACGCAGCCAGGCCGCCATCAATGAAACTGCCTAAATGGAGGTCGACCAAATCATCAACAGAGGGTTGACTGAGATAGTCAGCGTAAGTCATCTTCTGCTGTTTCATCATTTATGTTTGACTTCCTTTCCTTACTTTTTCATTTTTTGTCTTCAGGGGCTGCTGTCTTTAACTGCTAGCTGGCGCCGTGCTGGGGCGCTGGTTTCTCGTGGACAGAACTTCGACTCCAGGCTTGCTCAGGCTAAGCAAGCACTTAAGGATGAGAAGAAAAAGATGCTCGAGGAAAACAAGGAGCTGTCCAAGCTGAATGAACAGTTATGCGAGGACCAAGCCACTCTCACCCAGGAGCTTCAGGACAGTCAAGGGGCCTTGAAGAAAGCCAACGAGGAGCGGCACAAATGGAGGGAAAGTTCTGTACTTATCACCCAAGAGTGTAAACAACTCAAACTCGATCTGACCGCTAGCAGGGATGAGGCGAAGAAGCTTGAAGAGCGGGTGCGAGAGCTCGAGGGGCGAGTGCAGGAGGTTGAGGAGGAAGGGGTCGCAAATTTGAAGAAGTACAAGGAGGCCACCCTCCTCTGCTTTTATGACTTCTGGAAGCACAACCAGGAGGCCAACTTCAACTATCTTTCCGAGTGGTTGAAGAGAACTTTGATGGCGCAGTGTGCCACCCGGTTGGAGGCAGAGGAAAAGGCTAAGGCAAAGGCTCCCGCTGCCAATGCTAAAGCTGGTCCTCCTGCCGACCAGGGCACTCCCCCAAATCCTCAAGACCCTCCTGCCCAGTAAATTTTTTTTGTTTTATTTTACTTTTATGGCCCACAGGTCTGCTTGTAGCTTTTTACTTATAACTGGACAATTGCATCCGAGCAATAATGCTCGCGGTGCAAAAGCTTTTTACTTTGTTTAGAACAATTACATCCGAGCAATACTGCTCGCGGTGTAAATGATTGCTTTATTCATATTATAATGTTTCTTTTATTATAATATATGTTCGCATGACCGAACTTAGCATAGTACTTTTGTCTGATTTAACAAAACATAAATTTTGAAAAATACTCTAAGTACTGTAGCATGCTTTCACTCATTTTGTTCATGTTTTTACATACTCCTTGGTATGCTTTGCTATCGATGTACCTTATATGCCCCCTAAGTGATCGAGGAGCTTTAGGTCCTTGGTCACTTGCCTTGACCACGGCCTATGCGAACATAACTGCTCGATAGTAAACATAATATATAATACAACAAAACAACACACGTAATGAACAAATACTTGCAAAAATAAATTTACGAAGGTTGGCAAGAACGACTGGCTGCACATAGTCCCTTATAATCTCGTATTAAAAATGGACTAAACATGTCTTTACGAGTGATCTTAAAAAGATCTTACACTTATAAGCGATTAGCCATATAACGTGGCTAACCCTTTTTTCGAAACTTGTAAAAAGTAAAAATTAATACAAGCCAGTTCTTTAAAAAGGACTGTTTATTGGTAGTACTTGCGCAGGTGTTCACCATTCCAATAGCGTGGAACGAGATCTCCATTTAAGCGTGCAAGTTTGTAGGTGCCCGGATGAAGGACTTCTTCAATCTGGTAAGGTCCTTCCCAGTTTGGTCCGAGCACTCCAGCAGTGGGGTTGTGGGTATTTAAGAAAACTCGTCGTAGCACTAGGTCACCGATGTTGAATTTCCTTACTTTTACTTTTGAGTTAAAGTACCGAGCGACCTTTTGCTGATATGCCGCAACCCGGAGTTGGGCTTTTTCTTGTATTTCTTCAATTGAGTCTAGGGACTCCATCATTAGTTGGCTATTCTGGCTCTGGTCATATGTAATGCGTCGGTGTGAGGGGGGATCTAATTCGACAGGTAACATAGCTTCATATCCGTATGCCAAGGAAAACGGGGTGTGACCTGTCGCTGTTCGATGCGAGGTTCTATACGACCAGAGTACTTCCGGCAGCTGTTCTGGCTAGGCTCCTTTAGCGTCTTCAAGTCTTTTCTTCAGGGTGTCTTTAAGCGTTTTATTCACTGCTTCGACCTGCCCGTTCGCTTGTGGATGCACAACTGAAGAAAAGCTTTTGATAATCCCGTGTCTTTCACAGAAGTCGGTGAATAGATCACTGTCAAATTGGGTGCCGTTGTCTGAGACGATTTTTCGAGGCAAACCATATCGGCAAAAAATGTTCTTGATGACAAAGTCAAGAACTTTCTTGGTTGTTATGGTAGCGAGTGGTTCAGCTTCGGCCCATTTGGTGAAGTAGTCAACTGCTACAACTGCATACTTCACTCCGCCTTTTCCCGTTGGCAGGGATCCAATCAAGTCTATTCCCCATACTGCAAAAGGCCAAGGACTCTGCATCTGTTTTAATTCGTTTGGAGCTGCTCGTGGGATTTTTGAAAATCTTTGACACTTATCACACTTTCGCACAAACTCCATTGAATCTTCATTCATAGTCGGCTAGAAATAGCCTTGCCTTAGAATCTTTTTCGCCAAACTTTTCCCCCCAGCGTGATCCTCACAGAAGCCCTCATGTACTTCCTTCATTAGCTCCTTAGCTTTCTCTGGTGTAATACATCTGAGCAGTGGCATGGAATATCCCCTTCGGTATAGAATGTTGTCGACTAGTATATACCTAGCAGCCTGCCTTTGAAGAGTTCTGGCCTTGTTTCTATCTGCTGGTAGTACACCATTTGTCAGATACTCCAAGTAAGGCGCCATCCATGTATCCTCCATTCGGATTTCCATACTGGCTTCAATTGCTCTTATGCTTGGCTCACTCAATCTTTCTACTGGCACAATGTTCAAAGTATCAGCATCTTTCGCGCTCGCGAGTTTGGCTAAGGCATCTGCGTTCGAATTCTGATCCCGGGGTATTTTCTGGAGGGTAAAATTCTTGAACTGGGCCAATAGATCTTTAGTTTTGTTCAAGTAGGCAACCATTTTTAGGCCTCGTGCTTGATATTCCCCTAGAACTTGATTCACTACCAGCTGTGAATCACTGTAAATATCCAGCACCTTTATACTCATGTCTTTTGCCATTCTTAATCCAGCGAGGAGTGCTTTGTATTCGGCTTCATTATTTGACGCTGCGAAGTCGAACCTAATGGCGCAGTGAAATCGATGCCCCTCTGGCGTTATCAAGATCACTCCTGTTCCTGCGTGAGATTCGTTTGATGACCCGTCTGTGAATAACTTCCACGAAGGAGCTTCGTCTTGAAGCTCAGGCGCACTAGGTTTTTCGCACTGCTCGTTGTCTGGGAGTTCGGTGAACTCTACAATAAGATCAGCTAAGACTTGTCCTTTTACTGCTGTTCGCGGTGAATACGTAATATCGAACTGCCCCAGTTCGACTGCCCATTTTAATAAACGCCCAGCCGCCTCTGGTTTTTGGAGGACTTGCCGAAGGGGATGGTCAGTTAAAACTGTAATAAGATGGGCTTGGAAGTAAGGACGTAGCTTCCTTGAGGCCAAGATTAAACAGTATGCTAACCTCTCGATGGGAGGATACCTCAGTTCTGCTCCGATTAGCCTCTTGCTTACATAGTAAACTGCCTTTTGTACGCCTTCTTCCTCTCGTACTAGTACCGCACTAGCAGCAACTATGGTGATTGCTAGGTAGATGAACAAAGTTTCTCCTTCGATAGGCTTTGATAAAATAGGAGGCTGTGCCATATGGGCTTTCAAGGCCTGAAAAGCTTGCTCGCAGTCTCCTGTCCACTCAAATTTCTTATTGCCCCTAAGTAGATTGAAGAAAGGGACACACTTATCCATTGATTTCGAAATAAATCTACTTAGGGCTGCGATCCTCCCAGTTAAACTTTGTACGTCTTTGATCTTCTCTGGCGATTTCATGTCGATCAGGGCTTTTATCTTGTCGGGGTTGGCCTCGATTCCTCTTGAATTAACAATGAACCCCAAAAACTTCCCTGATCTAACTCCAAAGGAACATTTGAGAGGATTTAGTTTCATCTGGTACTTGTTCATTACATTGAAACACTCTTGCAAATCCTTCACATGTCCTTCTGCCTTTTTCGACTTTACCAGCATGTCGTCCATGTACACCTCCATGTTTACGCCGATCAACTCTTTAAAAATGTGGTTAACCAGTCGCTGGTAAGTCGCACCTGCGTTTTTCAGTTCGAAGGGCATTACTTTATAACAGTATAATCTCGTATCGGTATGAAAGCTGGTGTGATCCTCGTCAGGGGGATGCATTCTGATTTGATTATAGCCTGAGTATGCATCCATGAAGGAGAGGATCTCGTGTCCTGCAGTAGCATCGACCAACTGGTCGATCCTTGGGAGTGGGAAGCAATCCTTCGGACAGGCTTTATTGAGGTCTGTAAAATCCACACAGGTTCGCCATTTGCCATTAGGCTTAGGAACCAGTACAGGATTAGAGACCCACGATGGATAAAACGGAACCCTGATGAACCCATTCTCCTTTAATCTCTCAACTTCTTCCTTTAAGGCTCTCGACCGATCCTTATCGAGCAGCCTTCTTTTCTGTTGCACGGGCAGAAAACTCTTGTCTATGTTCAGGACATGGCTTATGACTGCAGGATCTATCCCAGCCATGTCCTTGTGCGACCAGGCAAAGACTTCCTGGTTCTTCCGCAAAAACTCCACCAGTGCATGTTTCGTGGTGGGTTCTAAGTTTTTCCCGACCTTCACGACTCTGGTCGGGTCTTTCTCGTCAAGTTGGACCTCTTCTAGGTCCTCGATGGGTCCAACGTCTTCTTCACAATCCCCAAAGCGAGGATCTAAATCTCTATCCTCACTTTGGGCAACACCCTATTTGGTGACTTCTTCACCGGATTGGGCTTGTGTATCAATTTCCATCTGCAACCTATCTGGGGGAGTGCTCTTTGACGTTCCTTTCTTTGCCTTCGTGACTGAGGCATTGTAGCACTCCCTAGCCTCCCTCTGGTTTCCCAACACGCGTCCTACCCCAGCGTCTGTTGGGAATTTCATGGCTAAGTGCCACATCGAGGTGACGGCCCGTAGATCAACCAATATAGGCCTTCCAATGACCGCATTGTACGTCGAGGGACAATCGACCACTATGAAAGTAGCGAGTAATGTCCTGGTAGCAGGCACTGTTCCTGCTGTCACTGGTAGTTTGATTGATCCTGCAGGGGCGAGTCCCTCACCAAAGAAGCCGTATATTGTTTGGTTGCAGGGCTCCAAGTCCTTAACGGACAACTTCATGCGTTCCAGCGAAGACTTATACAGGATATTCACTGAACTTCTTGTATCAACCAGCACTCTTTTCACCATCATGTTGGCCATTTGGATATCCATGACCAACGGATCGGAATGTGGGAACCGAATGTGTTGGGCATCGCTATCAGAGAAGGTTATTTCGCTTTCTTCTGATCGAGCCTTTTTCGGCGCGCAGTCATCATCTCGATGTCCTGGTCGTGGCGCAGAGTCCGAGCATATCGTTCTCTGGCCTTTCCGCTGTTTCCCGCGAGGTGCGGGCCTCCACAGATGGTTAACAATGTGCCAGTCACGGGGTCAGGCTGCAAAGGTGGCGAGCGTTGGCGTGTGGGCGCTTGCTCGTTGCCAGCTGGAGCTTCTCGTTGGGAATTTCCCGAGGCCCGTATGTATCTTCTCAAGTGTCCTTGTCTAATAAGGAACTCGATCTCATCCTTCAGCTGGTTGCATTCGTTGGTATCATGCCCGTAGTCGTTATGATAACGACAGAACTTGGTAGTGTCTCTTCTCGAAATATCTTTTCGAATGGGAGCAGGTTTCTTATAAGGCATGCTGGAACTCATGGCCTGATAAACTTCTCCCCGAGACTCAACTAGGGCAGTATAGTTAGTGAACTGGGGTTCATAACGGTTGCCCTTGGCTCGTTTATTGTCGGAGGTGGAAGGCTCGTTGTGTGGTCGTTTCCCCCCATTCTTGCCATTGCCGTTGCCGTTCCCGTTGCCTTTGCCGTTGCCGTTGCCGTTGGGCTTGGACCAATTGGCGGCTTTGGTGGGCTCGGCAGTCCCCTTGTCCTTGCTTGGGGGTTTTCCTTCGTTGGCGATGGCGTCTTCGAGCTTGATGTAGTGATCAGCTCGATCTAAGAATTCCTGGGTAGTTCTAACCCCATGTTTTCTGAGGCTTTCCCAGAGAGGCGTGCGGCGCTTAACCCCTGCGGTTATGGCCATCATTTTGCCTTCGTCTCCCACTGTTTTTGCTCCAGCGGCTGCTCGCATGAAGCGCTGGACGTAGTCTTTCAGTGGTTCTCCATCTTGCTGGCGTATTTCAACCAGCTAGTTTGCCTCAGTCGGGTGCACACGACCCGCGTAGAACTGTCTGTAAAACTCCTTTACGAACATTTCCCAGGATACTATACTTGCAGGAGGGAATTTCAAAAACCACTCCTGTGCGGCATCAGAAAGTGTTGCAGGGAAGATCCTGCACTGAGCGTCCTCAGACACTTTCTGAATGTCCATTTGTATCTCGAACTTGTTGACGTGAGATACCGGGTCACCATACCTGTCAAAGTTCGGAAGCGTAGGCATTTTAAACTTGCTAGGAGTCTCTGCCACAGCTATCCTCTGGACGAAAGGAGTGCCTTTCCTCCTGTCGTGGTCGATGTAAGATGTTCTTCCCCCGACCAGCTGCCGCACTGCCTGGTTGAGGGCATCTATCTGGGCCTGCACAGCGCCAGGAATCGTCGTGGCCTCTGGTGCTGGGGGGACGTACTCATCGTGCCGCTCGCGGTGATCGTTGAGTACATCTCTCAAGTCCTCATCTCTCCTCCGCTGCTCGCTAGCTCCGAGCCAGTTGAAGATGTTATTTTGTCTGGGCTGCCCCCCAGTGTTCCTTCTGTCGGGTTGGTCATCCTGAGGTAGCTGGCTCCTGCCTCCACCTCTTTCTTCATTTCTTTGACTGACATTCCCTCTGCCTGAGTCGGCCTCATTATAACCATGGCCATCTCTGAATCTTGATTAGCTATGGTGGGATCGACTGTTCCCTCGATTGCCTTCCCGGACTAGAACCTCCTGAGCGTTAGAAGGTGGTCTACGTTGGTCGTTAGGTCCCCGTACATTTTCATGCCGTGGGGGGCCTAGGACCGCAGAACCTAACTCTGAGTTCCTCCTGTTGCCAGGAGGATGCTGTCCTATGCTCGGAAGATTAGGCTCGTCCCCCCTATGGCGTCTAGGACTGCGAGGTTGCTGCCCGGTCCTATTCTGCCTTTGCTGCGGGGGATTTCTGCGAACAGTTTGGGATGGAGGCTGTGCTTCAGGGTCTCCTAGCGGGACATCATCCTGAGGCGCCGGTGGCTGCTCGGGCCTTTATGGGCTCGAGGGTTGGATAGGCGGGCTAGGATTGGGACCCCTCTGGGGTGGCCCATCCGTGGGTTGATCAGGCTGCGAAGCAGGTGCAGCCTGATTCCTAGCCAATTGTAAGGCTGCCTCGAGGGCTGCCATGGCCTCCCTCTGGCGACGGTCCATCTCCGCCTGCCTTTCACTCAGCTCCAGGCGCTGCCGCTCAATTTCCTGCTGCTGTCGCGCCATGATTTCGGCAGCACTTTCCTGGCTGGCCCTCAGATTGGCCAGCTCCTCATGCAATGCCCCTAGGGTACTCTTCAGCGTTGCGTCGTCCATTTCTTCCTCATCAAATTCCAAATGTGGCTCATCTTCAGCCACGTTTGGAGGAGGAGGAGGAGGCGGGTTAGATGGTGCAGCGCCGGCCGCCTGTCCAGTTTTCCTGGTAGTTTTCGCCATTGGTTTTCTCAACGATGCTGTATCAAGCTCTCAATGAAAGCACCAGAATGTTGACCCTGAATTTGGCCAACTGACACGGAGTCAAATATGCTTGATGTGGACAAACACGTTGGAAAGAATGTGATGACGAAATGATAAAGAACACAAGGGTTTATAGTGGTTCGGCCCCATAATCTGGTAATAACCTACGTCCGCTTGGATTGTTATTGATATAAGACTCAGATGAGTGATCAAAGAACTAGGGTTCAATGAGTTTCAACCACCTCTCAGGAATAATACAATGTATCTAATCAGATAACTCTAATCTCTAGTGATCTGAAAGAAAGAAAGAAGAAGAAGATCCCTTTCCCTTGAGCCCTCATTCTTTATTTATAGGCTCAAGGAGGATTTACATTAATTTGTTACAGATATGATTTCCTAAATAGTTGGATACTCAGGAAATCATGGGAGATAATTTCGGATACTATCATAACTGCATAAGATCTTTTCCGCGTATATCATTCGTACGACCAGGCTGGTCGTATGAAGAGATCGAACATTGTGACACTAGATGTACTCCTGGTCGATAGTCGAACACGAATTCTGCCAGATGTTAGCCACGTGTACAAAATGTTCGCCATGTCATCCATACTTGTTTTTTGGATAACAATTGCCAAAACGTGTAATATCAGACACACATTAATATTATTTATTGTTCATTTTAATTTATTTAATTTACTTATTTTATTTTAATTATTTTGCTATTCTTCTTTACTTGTTTAATTAATTACTATCTTACTTACCATATTAGTTATTCTTTTATTTATTTATATATGTAGTAATTTATTTATTTGTGTATGCTTTGATTTAAATGTGTGCACATGTGTGTGTGACTAAGCCTACGTTGGGCGTGTGGTGTGAAAAGATCAAGAGGTGATCACATTGATTTGTTTGATAATCAATGAGAAGTAAGCATGCCAATCTTGGTGATTCAACATTAAGTGAGGAATTATTATGATTATGATTTGATTGGGAATTTTCCTAATTGGCTTAGGATATGAATTGGTGAAATCAAATGTGACAATTAAAGCTTGATTTTCAAAATTATGAAGAGGATTTAGAGAATGTGCGTGGAATGAATGATTTAGGGTGGTGACAACTAGTTAATTTTGAATTTATAAGTGATTAGAAAATCATTTATTTGTTGATTGATTTATGAATGTTATGAAAAAATAATGGGTGATTTTATTACTGATATTCTTTTCATTTAAGGGGTGATTTCGACTATAAAATTAAGGAGGTTAAACCTATTTGCTTGATTGCGAATGTTTATGGAATGCATGTTGTATGCTATATGTTACAGGGCATGTACTTGGGAAGGTAAAAGGTAGAAAAATATTGCCATTTGACCATGAAGGTCGTAGAGAGGATAAAAAGAGCTTCCTCGTAGTTGTCTCTCCCATTTACATGCATAGTGCGCGCATACGTTTTCTGTATGATGATTTATGATGATGTTTATGATGATGATGATGATGATGATATGTCTTGTTATGATAAGAGTTTATGATTTGGCTTTATGAGGTTTGCTCTATGTTGATGTTTGGTTTGATTCTCCTTACTGGACTTTAGCTCACCCCCTTATTCCCTCTCCATAGGCTAGAATTGAACTTGTGATGGCATGGTGAGCGCAAACTGTTTTAAGAAGATGTATGTACTCTGTGAGGGGACCGCATGGATGACGATGATCCTAAGAACACTATAACATATTTACTGTTTTATGAAATACATTTTGTGATATTTATGTTAGACATATTTTATTAAATTGCATGTTTTAGCATTATTTTGGAAACTCGGATCCAAATTATTTATAAAGTCTACTTTCTTTTGCTTCTTAAATGTTATTCAAAGAATATGTCCTAGTCAAATTAGGGTGTTAGAAGTTGGTATCAGAGACAGGTCATTCATCAAAAACTGAGAACTCTCATATAATACATACACAAGATTGGAAGGAACCTAACTCATCATTTTGTTTGTAAGTTATTTTATTGTATGATTATTTGTAATATATTTGTTTGTATGTGCATTTTGAGCTACAATGGAAACTTCTAGATACGTCATCTTTAATGAGATCATAAATATTCAAAAGATAGAGGAAGACCTGAATGATATTTTCCCACCGATTAGGCTCTTTCCTCAAATTATGAAAGTCAACTATGCAATACAAAAGATTATATACCAGAGAAGAGCCTTAGTTATGGGAAAAGAGAAATACCTAGCGCATAGGGCAACCATCAAGGATCCTAGAGCCAGGGAAAAGATCAAATCTTTATAGATGGAAATAATGGGTGATCTTGTAGAAGACCCAGATAGGTATCTAGTTCTTGTTACTCATTTAACGAATATGGAGTAAAAAAGGTGAGAGTTACAACTAAAGAGGAAGAAGACGAATCTAAGTCCAAGGAGATTGATATTGTAGAATACTACCTTACCACGGAGGCATGTGAGCAAGTGATAAAGACCATACCAGATATTCCGCCAAAAACCTTTTCGGGAAGCCTAAACCTAGATTACCCAAAAATCAATGAAAACCTATTTTTGGAGGAATCTGATAAGGAATAGATTAGACACCCAATAGTTTAAGTTCTTTGTATGATTTCTGTCCTTCTTATTTGATGTATTGAAATCTAGTTTCTTTTAATTGAATAAATGAATAATTTGTTGTTTTCTTTATTTTTGAGTTTATTTTAAGTTTTTCTCGTTCTTAAACTAATTTGTGTACCGTAGTATATTTCAATGCCACCGAGAATAGAAACGTGGGCCGCAGATGGCAGAGAAAGAGGAAGAGGAAGGGGAAGAAGAGTAGCTAATTCCTCTGCTAACATTCTTAATGGCGGTGATGCCCCCGATGTTGCTAATGCCCTTGGAAATCTAGCGGAACAAGAAATCAAGGATCCTCAGGCAGGGATAGCTAGGATGCGAGAACAGCTAAGGCTAAGAGATGAGGAATTAGGTCGACTTGGAAGAGGGAAACCCATGGTACAAGCACCACAGTAGCAAGTGCCTATTGGACAATTGTTAGGGCAAGGAGAGCACTTAGTGGGACGCTTCATACCAGAATTTGAGCCAATATACAAACGATTCAAGAAGCAACATCCACCCAGCTTTGAAGGGAATGCCAACCCTATTGAAGCAGAAGAGTGGCTTAGGACGGCATAGTCTACTTTGGAGCACATGCACCTGAATGCATGAGGTATAATTTCAAGCTTGGACATGTATAGAAGCATAAACAAGTAACGTAAGAATGTAAAGTCAACATCTTTACAAGGGATATACTTACGAAGTTTTGCTTTTAGATAGATAGATAGAATGCATACCTTGCAGGGTATTCACGGAGAGCTGCTCCATAGTATCGACCTTTTAGGGGGGGGGGGGGGGTGATATCGTTAATTAGGTAGATAGGCATGATAACAAAAGACTTGATCATGCTAGATGCGATCAGGAACCCTGCAAGAAGGAGCATTATAATCAAATGAGAAGGGGCTAAGAGACGAAGTTACTTCAAGAAAGGTCATGTTGTCAACAAAGTGGTTATGACCCATTCCAATCATTGAGGGTAAGGAGTGCCCAGGGGACTTAGTGGAACTAGACATGTTAGACTATGACGTGATCCTCGGAATGGACTGGTTCAGAAAATATGATGCAATCATCGAGGAAAATGATGGTATTTAGATCACAAGAGGGTGAGCAAATCATCTTTGTTGGAGAAGCATCATAACTCCGAACACCGATAATCTCAGCATTAAAGGCTCAAAGGATGCTGACGCAAGGATGTCAAGCATTTTTGGCAAGCGTAGTTGACACTGCCAAGGATTCTTAGTTAAGGCCAATGGACGATAGAATCATGTGTGAGTTCTCGGATGTATTTCCAGAAGATCTACACAGCTTATCGCAAAACAAAGGAATTGAATTCGTGATTGAGCTCGCACCAGAGACGCCACCCATTTCTAAAGCACCCTATCGAATGAAACTAATAGAGTTAAAAGAGCTAAAGACATAGCTACAAGATCTATTGGATGAAATGATCATAAGACCAAGTTGTTCTCCATGGGGTGCACCGACATTGTTTGTCAAGAAGAAAGGCGGGAGCATGCGTATGTGCATAGACTGTAGGGAGCTCAACAAGGTGACCATTAAGAACAAGTACCCTCTACCACGAATTGATGACCTATTTTATCAATTACAAGGACCTACAGTATTCTCAAAGATTGATCTATGCTCAGGGGATCATCAATTGAAAGTGAGGGAAGATGACATTCTTAACACCACATTCAGATTTCGATATGAACATTATGAGTTCTTAAGTGATGTCATTTGGACTCATTAACGCCCCACCAACATTTATGGATTTAAAGGAATCAAGTATTCAAAGATCATTTGGACAAGTTGTAGTAGCATTTAAAGGAATCAAGTGTTTAATGATTATTTGGAAAAGTTGTAGTAGCGTTGATGGACGATATCCTGATATACTCAAAGGCTGCAACTGGATGTAAGGAGAACTTTTGAATGATATTAAGTAGGCTTAAAGGACATCAAAGGTATACAAAGCTAAGGAAGTGTGAGTTTTGATTAGAAAAAGTGGCATTTCTAGGCCATATACTGTCCAAGAAAAGAGCGACGGTGGACCCGTCGAAGATGGAAGTCGTTGGAGACTGAATGAGGCCTAAGAACGCAGGTGATATTATAAGTTTTCTTGGCCTAGCAGGCTATTTCTGGAGGATTATAGAAGGATTCTCCAAAGTTGGCAACACCTCCAATCAATCTCACTCGCAAAAGTAAAAGTTAGCCTTGTTAGAAAATAACGAATAGAGTTAGCAAGAACTAAAGAAAAAGTTGAATCAACTCCAGTGTTGTTGTGTACATAGTAATGATGAGAAGTTGGAGTATATCGGTATGCATCCAAAACTAGGATTGGGGTGTGTTTTGATGTAACACAATAAAGTAGTAGCCTATGCCACAAGACAAGTAGAAGGAGTACAAGCACAGATATCCTACTCATGACTTGGAGTTGGCAGTCGTAGTTTTGCTCTTACGAGTTGGGGGCACCATCTTTACGGAGAGAAGTGAAAAATCTACACAGACCATAAGAGTTCGAAGTATTTCTTCACTCAGAAGAAGTTGAACATGAGGCAATGAAGGTGGTTAGAGTTTGTAAGAGACTGTGACTATGAGATATTATACCACCCAGGAAAGGCCAACGTAGTGGCAGATGCTCTAAGTAGGTGCAGTTATGGAAGTGTTTTGACACTTAGAGAAATAGAGATGCACTACAAAAAGGGAGATTGTTAGGGCAGGAATCGAGCTGGTGACTAGGAGTATGTCAAGCCTCACTTACAATCGACCATATTTGAGAAAATCAAGGAGAAACAAAAAGGTGATGAAGCGTTAGTAAGAAGCACTGATTCAAAAGGATGGCGACAGTAATTTCATGTCTAGTGGGGGATTGATGCGTTACAAGGACAAGATATGTGTGCCTGATGACAAGGAGATTAAGGAAAATATCATGAAAGAGGCACACACTACACCATATTCCCAACACCCTGGATGTACCAAGATGTATAACAACCTGAAGGTGTTATATTGGTGATCGAGAATGAAGAAAGACATAGCTTAATATGTTGCTAAATGCCTAACTTGTCTACAACTTAAGGCCAACCATCAGAGACAAGCTGGGTTGTTACAACCTATTAGTATACCAGAATGAACATGGGAAGACATAGCCATGGAGTTTTGTGGTGGGATTTCCAAGGACCACAAAACAACACGACTCATCTTGGGTGATTATAAACTGACTCACAAAGTCGGGACATTTTTTTCCAGTTAAGAGAAATTATACTGCGGATCAGTATACAGAGTTGTATGTAAAGGAAATCATGCAACTTCACGGAGTACCAAAGTCAATCATATCAGATAGGGGTTCAGATTTTACCTCAAATTTCTGGAAGAGTTTACAAAGGGCCATGGGTACCAGGCTGACGTTTAGCATCGCATTTCATTCTGGAAGGATGATTCAGATCTTAGAGGACATGCTAAGATCATGCGCACTTGATTTTTTAGAGTCTTGGTGTCGCTACCTGCCGCTGATGGAGGTTTCTTATAACAATAGTTACCAGTTGACTATTGAAATAACACCCTACGAGATGCTTTATGGACGGAAATGCAAGTCGCCTCTTCATTGGGACGAGGTAGGGGAGAAGCAGATACTATGTCCCGAAGTAGTTAGGGAAGCTAGTGAGGCGGTAGAGAAAATAAGAAAAAGGATGCTAATTACCCAGAGTAGATAGAAGAGCTATGCAAATTTGAAACGCCGGGAAGTTGAATTCGTAGTAGGTGACCTTGTGTTTCTAAGGGTATCACCTATGAAAGGCGTGATGCATTTTGGGAAAAAGGGTAAGCTAAGCCCAAGATATATAGGTCCATTTGAGATATTGGACAAGGTTGGGCAGGTTGCCTATCACTTAGCTTTACCACCAGCCCTAGCATATATGCACAACATTTTCACATTTCTATGTTGCGAAAGTACGTGTCAGACCCATCCCATAGTTGAGTTATGAGCCGTTGGAGTTGAGGCAAGACCTAAGCTATGATGAGCAGTCGATGTAAATCATAGAAAAAGGAATCAAGGAATTGAGATTCAAGAAGATTCCACTAGTTAAAATCCTGTGGAAGAACTGTTTGACAAGGGAAGCAACTTGAGAATTGGAGGATGACATGAGAAAACAATATCTCGAATGGTTTGGTGAGTCGAATTTCGAGGACGAAATTCCTTTTAAGGAGAGTAGATAGTAATATCCGAACACACATTAATAGTATTTATTGTTCATTTTAATTATTTTGCTATTCTTGTTTACTTGTTTAATTAATTATAATCTTACTTACCATATTAGTTATTCTTTTATTTGTTTATCTATGTAGTTATTTATTTACTTTTGTATGCTTTGATTTAAATGTTTGCACATGTGTGTGTGACTAAGCCTACCTTGGGCATGTGGTGTGAAAAGATCAAGAGGTGATCACATTGATTTGTTTGATAATCAATGAGAAGTAAACATGACAATCTTGGTGATTCAACATTAATTGAGGAATTAATGTGATTGTAATTTGAATGAGAATTTTCCTAATTGGCTTAGGATATGAATTGGAGAAATCAAATGTGACAATTAAAGCTTGATTTTCGAAATTATGAAGAGGATGTAGAGAATGTGTGTGGAATGAATGATTTAGGGTGGTGACAACTAGTTAATTTCAAATTTATAAGTGATTAGAAAATCATTTATTTGTTGATTGATTTATGAATGTTATAAAAAGATAATGAGTGATTTTGTTACTAATATTCTTTCCATTTAAGTGGTGATTTTGACAATAAAGGTAAGGAGGTTAAACATGTTTGCTTGATTGAGAATGTTTATGGAGTGGATGTTGTATGCTATATGTTATAGGGCATGTACTTGGGAAGGTAAAAGGTGGACAAAGGTTGCCACGAAGTTGACCATGGAGGTCGTAGAGAGGATAACAAGAGCTTCCTCGTAGTGTTCTCTCCCATTTACATGCATAGTGCACGCATAGGTTTTCTGTATGATGATGATGATATGTCTTGTTATGATATGAATTTATGGTTTGAATTTATGAGGTTTTCTCTATGTTGATGTTTCGTTTGATTCTCCTTACTAGGCTTTAGCTCACCTCGTTATTCTCTCTCCATAGGCAAGAATTGAACTTGTGATGGCATGGTGAGCGGGGACTGTTCTAAGAAGGTGTATGTACTATGTGGGGACCGCATAGACGATGAAGATCCTAAGAACATCATAACACATTTATTTTTTTATGAAATACATTTTGTGATATTTATGTTGGACATATTTTATTAAATTGCATGCTTTAGCATTATTTTGGAAACTCGGATCCGAATTATTTATAAAGTCTACTTTCTTTTGCATCTAAAATATTTATTCAAAGAATATGTTCTAGTCAAATTAGGGTGTTACAAAACGCTACTTGAAAACCCCCATAGAAGGTTGATACCTCCAAGCTTTTATCATCCTAATACAAGCGAATCGTGGACTAGGGTTTATTCATAATCTGAATCACGTAAATCTTTGTATCTCAACTTTCTTTTCTTTAAGCTTTATTATAATTAGTTATTAGCGAAAAATCTAGTCAACAAAATCTAAAGTTCAATGATAATAGTTTTAAAGTCCTCACCAACTAATATAAAGATAAATTTGAGTTTCTATGCATCATAGGGGCTTCTAATTAAAAAAAATCCCCCACTTTATTCACATTACATTTTAGTACTATTCTTTCCCTTGTTTCTAAAAAAACCCATGTAACGACCCAAAATAGCTAATAAGGCTTAAGGGCCTTGATTAGCGTGCCAGGAGGGCATGATGGAATTTATGTGTGATTATTTTATGAATTTAATTGCATGGTTATGAGTTAAAGCATGTTATAAGACTATTTGTTATCTGAGATGCATGACTATGTATATTAGTATGCATGTAGGCCCGGATCGTGTTAGAAGGGCATAATTGTAATTTTGGCCATGTTGGGCATAACTGTATTGATATGTGTTGATTGTTGAGACCCCAGTGGTATGTGGGTGTATCTGTGCTTTGTGACTCGAGGCGATCCCAGTGAGCAGGCTAGCGGAAAGTGATGACGGGAATTTATACCCGGCTCGAGGCGAGCCTGGGGGTATGAACAGGAATTCAGAGAATAGATTGAGATTTATTTTGATGATGGGGGATATTTATTTGGTGGTTTATCGGGTGTTGGAGAGCAACGGGAAAATACTAGAGACACTTGAGGATTAGCGAGAATTGGGTGAATGACTAAAATGGCCCTACTTGAACAAAAGGATTTAGAATTTATAGGGAGGGCGTTTTGGTCATTTGGCTTTTGGAGATAGGTTTTTATAAGGCTTTATAGAGAGTGGGAATGCTGAAAGAAAAGAAAAGAAAGAATAAGGAAAGAAAGAAAAGAGAGAAAAACTGATGGGTTTTGCAAGGGTCGGTTTGTGCATTCTTGCACCATTTTCGCTCCATTTTTCTTGGAGCAAAGCTTAGTGGAGAGCAAGGATAGGCTGAGCATCAAGGATCTTGGGTTAGACTTGAAGATTTGGCAAGAACACATCAACTTTTGAGGTATGTTTTAAGAGATTTCAGTTTTAAGGGTTTTGATGGTTTGAGCTGTGTTTTGAGCTGAGTTGATGGGAATTTTAGGGAATTTTTGAGCAAGCTTTGATGATGAACAAGCTAAGGAGGTCTAGGGTTGAATCAAGGTCGAAATTTGCATCAATGGTAAGAATTCTAAGCCTTTAACTTGTTGTTGACTGAATTTCTGAGTTTAGGGTTGTTCATGGTAGATTTTGAGATTTGGGATAAATGTTCTTGGGATTTGAGGATTTGGGATGCTTGGGATGGATGGAGAGTGTTCATAAGCTTGATTTTGAGTTTGGTAAAGATTTGGGGAAGTTTGGTTTGAGATTGGGTGAAAGAAATCGCAGGAATGCGATTTTGGGATTTCTGGGCTGCAACTAGCGCTACAGCGCTAGTCAGTGGGCGCTGTAGCGCTAGTCCCTGTTTCTGGGGGGTGCATTCTGCTTGTAGCGCTACAGCGCCCTCTTTAGAGCCCTGTAGCGCTGCACTGTTCACAGAAGGGAATTTTTGGGTTTTGATGAGGGATTTTGACCTAGGGTTCGGGGCTCGGTTCCGCCACTTTGTTTTGGGGATTTAGGACTTCCCTGGGGCTCGGGATTGGTCCCGAGGCTAGGTATTCGGACTTGGGGTTCGGTGTTGACTTTGACCTATGTTTGTGCCTAGGTGTGCGCTAAGGCTCGAGTGGGATCGTGCTCAAGGAGTCAGGTGATCTAAGCTATTGAAGGGAAAGGTAAGAAAACTATAACACCCGTAGGATAGGGCGTGGGCCCATAGTGTGATTGCGGGGCACGGCCCTATATTGCATGATGAGATGATTGCCGGGCATGGCCCTATATTGCATTACATGTTAGGGTGTAGACTTACATGTATTGATAATTGTATGATTGTTGTTTGATTTATGCTTTGTATGATTATAATGAAATGAACGGCAAGGGCCGAGTGCGGCGTAGGCCGGCAGCGGAGCCGGAAGTAACACCTAGCACATGGGATGCTATGGTCAGGGCAGGGCCCGGGACCCACAGGATATGTGTAAGATCCTGCAGTGAAGACCGAGACCCCAAGCTTCGGTAAGGCTTCGGGGACGGCATGGCCGTGTTTGCTTAGTCTAATGGTTAACTTGTTTATGTGTGGATTATCTGTTATGATAAATTGTATAAATTGCATATGTTATGTTTTGCATGAGTTTTCTTGCTGGGCTTCGGCTCACGGGTGCTCTGTGTTGCAGGTAAGGGCAATGACTGAGTCAACCAACCATGAGTACGGAGAGCGTGAAGCGACGCGTACATGTTTGGCCTGCCCGACTGCTTTGGTTGGGGGTTTATTTGAAAATGGATGTAATAATCTATGATTTTAGAATTTATCAACTGTAAACTTATTTCAAGATGTAATTAGTTTTCAAACCTTATTTTGGGATCCCAATTGTTTAATACTAGAAGTTTTATTGAGTCAACGCATTTTCAAAGATTACAGCCTTAACTTTCTTTATTAGTCACACTTTTGTTTCAAAACCTCGGTTAGCGAGCTCATTGCACTGTTTTGCCTTAAAACTCACTTAGTAACGGCTCTAAGGAAGTAGGGCGTTACAACCCATGTCATTATTTTTGCACCCTCTCTTCCTATTCTATCTTCTCTCTCTTACTCTCTTTCTTGGTTTTCTCTGAAAATAGCAACCACAACACCACCATCACCACAACCCTCATCCCTTTCTTTCTTAGTTTTTCCTTACTCTACCCCTTCATTTCTCATCTCTTTTTCTCTCATCTTCTCAATGGAAGCTACAAAAAAAAGAAAGAAGAAGACCCATGATAGTTTTGAATGATTTAGAACTTAAACTCATGACAAGTATTACTTAAGACACTAACTATTGCATTTAGAACAGATCTGGCATGATTTTTAGGTTTTTTTGCGATTTTTTTTTAAGATTTGAAACTTTGAAATTTAAAAAAAAAAAGACTTTGCTTGATGGTGCTTAATGCAAATTCAATGGGGCCTTCAAAATCAAGATTTTCATGAAAACATTGACTTTGCTCGAACTCAACGATCCATCTAAGCTTGTCGTTTGTTTCCTTATAAGACCTCGACTAGATGGGAAAGATATTCCTTTATAAATAACACACAGACAAAGGTGCATTTATATAGTGGAGGTGAAACACATTTGTAGTCAGAAATTTTAATGTAAAACTATGTTTAACTGATTCGAAATATAATATATTTTTGAAGTAACTAAATTA
Source organism: Humulus lupulus (assembly GCF_963169125.1). NCBI lineage: Eukaryota > Viridiplantae > Streptophyta > Magnoliopsida > Rosales > Cannabaceae > Humulus > Humulus lupulus. The sequence goes on from NC_084799.1 coordinate 54,086,885, forward strand.
TTCCAACTACTCACTTAGTAGAGCATTTTCTTTTTCAACAATTTGTTATGATTATTTAAATACAAATGTATTGTTACACAAGCTAAGAGTAAAATACTTGATAGTTTCACATAGTGAAGATGTGAAATTGGAGATTCAATTGTAGGAACTTACAAACTGTAATTTTGGGTCCAAAGTGATACGATGAGGTATCTAAGGAAGCCCAAAAAGTTTGGGGGCATTTGGAGCAATTTAAGGGTCCTTCATGGGGGCTCTGGGTAGAGAGGGTGGGTGTTGCATCGCCTGCAATTCAAAGGGATTTGAAATCCCCAGCAAGCGATGCATTGCCTGCTGGTAGGCAACGCATCGCCTGACGTGTTCGTACATACAAGTGTTTTAAGCTCCTAATGACGTGTTAAAAGTCTCTAATCCTATTGTGGAGACCTAACGATGGTGCCTACCCTATAAAAGGGTTCTCATAGAGTTATGGAAGACTTGATCACTACCTTAACCCTCTTTCTCTCTCTAGCTTTCAAGATCTAAAGTTTTCTCCAAGAAACTCATAAAGAAAGTGATTGGCTTTGTGAGTTTAAGGCTTGTTCAATCCCAATTCTTATTTCCTCTAAAAAAAAGGCCTCAAGAATCATTGAAGGCAAGGAAATATTAGGACAGCGACACATCTCATGTATAAGCCTTTGGTTATGTTTTACATTGAAGAAGAATAAGTTTAAGGTGGTGGTTCAACAAGGGTTTTGAAGCTTCATCAAGGTCAAAGAAGATTGTCCTAAAACTAGGGTTTGCATCATCTAACTCAATCTTTCTTTGGTCTATGTCAAGGATATTTTGTATAGATTCATAATAATGTGGTGGTGTAATCTCACTCTCACCCAAAAACCTAATTCTCTATTTTCTTAGATACAACGTCATGGAAGAATCTACTTCATTTTCGGCTTTGAAATACATGACACAAGACTTTGTGAGACTAGATAGATTTGATGGTACTAACTTTGTTCGTTGACAAGATAGGATTAATTTCTTGCTAACCACACTCAAGGTTTTCTATGTCTTGGACAAAGACCTAAAGGCCATAGAATCCACCAAGGAAGATGACACCCAAGAAGTCATCAAAGAAAGGAAGAAGAGTGGAGAAGACGAATTGATTTGTAGGGGTCATATTCTCAATGCACTATTGGATCGGTTGTATGATCTCTACACCAACACAAAGACCGCCAATGAGATTTGGGAAGCTTTGGAGAAAAAGTACAAAGCGGAAGAAGAAGGTACAAAGAAATTCCTTATTACTCACTATATGAAATTTAAATTTTATGACATGAAAGCCCTTCTTTCCCAGATACATGAGTTGCAAATTATTGTGAATAAGCTATCTACCCTCAATATTGTATTTCTGGAGCAATTCTTTGTTGTTGCCATAATACCCAAGTTGCCTCCATCTTGGAGGGTTGTAGGAAGAAAATCCTCCATAAGAATGAGGAGATTTCCTTGGAGGAAATTCTCAAACACTTGAGGATTGAGGATGAATCCCGTTCTAGAGATAAGAACGAGGAGGAGTCTAATGTAGAGACTTCGAAAGACAATGTGGTGGCTAATTTTCCAAACAAGGGCAAAGGAATTGGCAAGAACAAAGGCAAGGGTCAAAAACCCTTAGGACCTAAGAAGAATAAGGGACAATTAAAAAATTCCAAGAGACCTTACTTTGTGTGTGGAAAGAATGACCACTTTGCTAGAGATTGTAGGTTCAAGAGGAACCAAAACAATGTAGCAAGAGTCAACTCAACCGAAGAAGAGCTAGTGGCAACACTAAGCGAAATCAATGTCATTCATGGAAAAATGAATGGTGGTGGTATGATACTTGTGCTACCATTCACGTCACCCATGATAGATCCTTATTCAAGACCTTTGAAACTTCAAAGGAAGGGCATGATATTCAAATGGACAATGAGAAAGGTCCAAGGTTGAAGGAAAATGGACTATAAATTTGTTCTTCACATCCGACAAGAAGGTTCTACTGACTAATGTTTTCTATGTACCAGAAATGAGTAGAAGCCTTGTGAGTAGAAATTTGCTTGGAAAACCGGGAATCAAGGTTGTGATAGATTCCAGCAAGCTTACATTGTCAAAGGGGAATTCATTTGTGGGGAAGGGATATGTTTGTGATGACATGTTCAAACTTTGTACCTCTATTGATATTTTGAACAGTAAAGCTTCTACTTCTTCTTGTTATATGCTTGACTCAAATTCTATTAATTTGTGGCATGTTAGACTTGCACATATAGGATTTAGCACAATTAAAATAGCAATTAAATGTGTATTAATTGATTGTGTTAATGTTGAGCATGATAAGTGTGAATTATGTGTTAAATCTAAAATGGTAAACCTTTTCCTAGTGTTGAAAGAAATTCTAAATTGTTAGATTTGATACATAGTGCTTTATGTGAATTAAATATAATGTTGACTAGAGGAGGAAGTAGATATTTTATTACTTTCATAGATGATTGCTCTAGGTTCACATATGTATATTTGCTCAAGAATAAATATGAAGCATTTAATGTGTTTAAATCATATAAAGTAGAAGTTGAAAATCAATTGGAAAGAAAAATAAAAGTGCTTAGAAGTGATAGGGGTGGTGAATATTTTTTTAAAATGATTTCAACTTGTTTTGTGAAGAACATGAAATAATACATGAATGTACCGCCCATTATACTCCACAACAAAATGATATAGTGGAAAGGAAAAATAGAACATTTCTTGAGATGATTAATGCTATGCTATTACATTCAAAATTGAGTTTTAGTTTGTGGGGTGAAGCCTTGCTATCCGCTTGTCATATTTTGAATCGTATTCCTCTGAAGAAAAATAATATCTCTCCATGTGAGTTATGAAAAGGAAAGAAACCAAACATTGGTTATCTTAAAGTGTGGGGGTGTCTTGCTTATTGCAAGAACACGGATCCCAAAAGGACCAAGTTGGGTCCAAAGGCTATAAGAAGTGCATTTGTGGGTTATGCCCAAAATAACAAAGCTTATAGATTATTAGACTTGGAGTTGAATGTAATAATTAAATCAAGAGAGGTTGAGTTCTTTGAGAACATGTCATGCGATGACCAGAAGTTAATAAAACCAACTCATAATAAAGAATCTCAAGAAGAGATTTCTAAGGGAGTTGGTGAGCAACCTCTATTGCCTAGAAGGAGCCAAATGCTCAAAGATTTGAGGTCAAATGAGAAGTGTTCTCAAATAGAGACACTATACCTTATAGAAGGTAACAATGAGGAAGTCACTTGGCAACATCCAATAGTACTTCAAATAGAAGATGATCCCAAAAATTTCAAAGAAGCTATGTCCTCAAGGGACTCCAATTTTTGGAAGGAGGCAATAAATGGTGAAATGGATTCAATTATGTCCAACCAAACTTGGGAATTGGTTGACTTTCCAAAGGGGTCGAAGCTGCAAATGAGTATTTAGAAGGAAATACCATACCGATGGCACCATACAAACCTTCAAGGCTATATTAGTAGCCACATTTTGCATACAAAAAGAGATAATAGATTACTTTGACACATATGCGTCGGTAGCAAGAACTACTTATATTAGATTTTTATTTGCCTTATCGTCTATATATAACCTTTATGTTCACCAAATGGATGTCAAAACATCATTCCTAAATGCGGATCTCAATGAGGAGGTCTATATGGAACAACCGAAGAGTTTTGTTCTTCAAGGAAATGAAAATAAAGTGTGTAGACTTATAAAATCATTGTATCGATTGAAACAAGCTCCGAAACAATGACATGAGAAATTTGATAAAGTCATTATTTCAAATGGATTTAAACATAACAATGCAGACAAATGCTTATACTCTAAGACTTGTGATGAATATGTCATATTAGTGTCTATATGTAAATGATATATTGATCTTGATTAATGACATGAAAGGCATAATAGAAACAAAGAGGTTTCTATCTTCTAACTTCAAGATAAAGGACCTTGGAGAGGTCGATACCATTCTAGGTATCAAAGTTAGAAGAAATTTTTGGAGGTATTGTATTGATTCAAAACCATTATGTCGAGAAAATGGTTGAAAAATATAGTCATCTCAAGATCAAAGAGGAAAATACACTATTCGATTCAAACATGAATTTTGAAAAGAATGAATAAAGAGTGGTGGCTCAACTAGAATATGTAAGTGCAATAGGGAGCCTAAGCTCATTGCACAAGAACGGATATTGCATATGCAGTTAGTAAACTGAGTAGGTTTAATAGCAATACAAGTATCAAACATTGGAAGGCTATTGAGAGGATTCTTAGTTACCTTAAAGGTACCAAAGAATTATCATTCACTATTAAAAGTTTCCAAGGAACTTGAAGGATATTTCGAAGCTAGTGGGATATCGGGAGTGGCAGATAATCTTTCCACCACCGGTTGGGTGTTTACTCTTGGAGGAGGTGCCATATCTTGGGGCTCCAAGAAACAAATTTGTATATCACACTCAACCATGGAATCAATATTTATAGCTCTAGTGGCAAACGACAAAGAGGCCGAGTGGCTTAGGGATCTCATGTTGGATACCCCTTTTACAACAGATATGGTATCAACAATTTCAATACATTGTGATAGCCAATCCATACTTGCTAGAGCATATAATAGTGTCACAATGGGAAGTCTAGACATATTAGTCTATGACATGACTATGTGAGACAATTGATTCAAGATGGAATCATATCAATCTCATATGTTAAGACAAGTGAGAACTTAGCAAATACATTTACAAAATCTCTTGTGAGAAGGTTAGTAAGCTCTACTTCAAAAGGGATGAGACTGAAAATCCTCGAATAAAAGATTCACCAATGATGACAACCCAACTCCAAACTTGTAAACATCAAGGGAAAGAGTTAAATGGGTATAGAACAAGTCATTGATAAGTGAATAGTTGCAACACTAAAAACTATGGTGAGTTCCATCCAACATGGTTAGTGCTGGTTTCTACCGAGCAAGGATTAAGCCTAGGGCTTTTAATGAAGTTCAGTGGAACAAAAATCTATAAAGGTAGCAAATGCTGTAAGAAATTCACCTATGTAAACTTATATGTGGTGCCGCCTCTCATGGGAGTTGGAGTTTCTCCCTGGAAAGTTCATGAAGGGATGAGCACATGGCCATATGAGTGCTAAAGTGAGAAAAGTGGGAAAACAAAAAGATCTAGTGGAGGTGTGTGAGGTATTACCAGTTTTATTATAAGGAATATTTGGTTCAAGCTTTTAAGCAACCGATGATTTCAATAAGACTTTGTGGTACTTTCACTAAGGTAAAGTTCAAGTCGAAAGACACTTTACTTTAGATACCAATGCTGTTTTGAGCTAGAGATAGAATCTTATATTTAACCAAGTGGGGGAATGTTATGATTGGTAAAATACAAATGATAAATATTGTTACACAAGCTAGGTGTAAAATACTTGATAGTTTCACATAGTGAAGAAGTGAAATTGGAGATTCAATTGTAGGCACTTACAAACTGTAATTTTGGGTCCAAAGTGAGTTTAAGGCTTGTTCAATCCCAATTACCATTTCCTCTAAGAAAAGGCCTCAAGCATCATTGAAGGGCAAAGAAATAGAGAATTAGGATAGCGAAAAATCTCTTGTATAAGCCTTTGATTGCGTTTAACATTGAAGAAGAAGAACTTCAAGGTAATTGTTCAATAAGGGTTTTAAAGTTTCATCAAGGTTGAAGAAGAATGTCCTACAACTAGGGTTTGCATCATCTAACTCCATCTTTCTTTGGTCTCTGTCAATGATAATTTTGTATAGATTCATAATATTGTGGTGGTTTAATCTCACTCTCTCCCAACACAATCAGTTTTAGAATAAAAATAATAATATAATATTTGATAAATTCTATAATTAAAGTGGTTTGTTAATATAAAAAATAAAAAATATTTTAAGATATCAAATAAATATAAAAAAATATTTTCAGAGCAAAAAAATATGCTTAAGATTTATATATTTTTATAATTTAACTTGTAATTTTTTTATTATATTTATTTTAAATATTTTTATTTTGAGTAATTTATCTATATAATAAATAAATAAATATATAATATAATTATAGATTTTTTATAAATTAAAATGTGAAGTTGGGTTGTACTATATATATATATATATATATTCTAACTTTATTTATTTTTATAAATTCTTTAGTAACAGATTTTTAGTCTGATTACCAAATCGTTTTATTGCATAACTTTTTTAAAATAGCAACTTTTAACTTATCTGAAAACTGTACTAAATCGGCTCATAAACACTATGAACATAGGTTGATGCTTATTCTGACATCCACAGATTACATTTACAGGATACTTAAATGACATCGAAGCCCATTTCTCACATCTCACACTACTTGCATCGGTTATCATTATGAAGAATACAACTTCAACTTCTTTAACACAAATTCAAGTACTAGGCATTAGAAGTACACTCACAACAAATTGGCCAATGATAAAACCTTCTATCCCATCACAACTCAATTGTATCCTCTTCTTAATGGAAGAAATAAAAAAAATTCTTTTACCACTTTTAGGGGCATTCAACAGATCACCATATTCTCTCTTATGAACTAGTTCTTTAATACCATCTTCCGCACCTATCATTTTAATGAATACTTTGTTGTTCAACATAGATTTTCCACTGTGAACACTCAGGCTTCCTTCAGCTGGGTTGAAAGAGTTTATTAAAAAAAAACTAATCAATTTATGATCCATATGACAATGTTGGATTCACAACAAGTTGCCAACCCTCATTTGGACAACTAACTCTTTCCTTCTTTAATTCAGTTTTAATAACTAATACTAAACTATGCAACCTTCCAGGAGAGTATATAGACTTAAATTCTATTACTCCCACTACTAGATTAATCAATTTCATCATATCCGGCCGTCCTACTCGAACATTAAAGACACAAAATCTTCACCAAGTCTAAATGCAAACTCTAAATATTAGTTTTAACTAAAAAAAATTTGGTCAAATTATTTTTTTAAATAAAAACCAAATATATCTCATCACATATATAGTTTTTTTAAAAAAAATTTAAATAAAATATTATGTAATCTAAAAAGAGACTAGATTCTTCCTATTCAATAAGTAGTTTGAGAAGGGAAATTTCAGTTTATATGCTCAATAATATACTTTAATTCATTTATGACAAATTTAATAGGCATTCTAAATATATGCCATTTTGTATAATTTTGACCATAATACTCCTTTTATTAAACTTCTCATTTTCTCTCACATTAATGTACACTTATGATTAATTAAATATGCTAAACGTATAGATCTCGAAAAAATACTAAGATTAAAAAAAAATTAACTAAAACACACATTTAAGCAAAAAGTTATGGCTCACCAAAATCTTCGTCAAATTTCAGCGCAGAATATCTATGTACCATCGATTTTGCCTCATTTTGGCCAAAAATCAAATTTTCATGATTGCATCGCAAGAACATCGAAACAATATCAATGTTGCATCGATTTGGCAAAAAAAATCAAGTTTTCATGATTGCATCGATTTTCCATCGAATTTGCACAGTTTTGGCAAAAAAATCAATTTTTGTGGATGCATCGCAATTGCATCGAAATAGCATCGTTTTCATTATTTTATGTACAAAAATGATGTTATTTCGATGCAATTGCGATGCATCCACAAAATTTAATTTTTGGTAAAAAATGTGCAAATTCGATGGAAATTCAATGCAATCTTGAAAACTTTGAGGGTGTTTGACACTTTAACTAAAAAACTATTTTTTGAAAACAAGTTGGGGGTGTTTGGCATTGTTTTCATAAAACAATTTTTAAAAACAAAGTTACAAAAAACAGAAAATTTTGAGAACAACAAAAAGTTGTTTTCTATTGTTCTCAAATTTTCTTTCCTTACTTTCTCACTTCTTATTTTTCATCATTTTTTTCTTTCAAATTATTTTATCTCATTATTTATTAAAAACTTTTAAAATATTTTTCTCTTTATAAATATATTTGTTAATTTTTTATTTAAGATTTAAAAAAAATAAAACTAAAAAATTGTTTTTAGAAAACATTAACCAAACACTTCTTGTTTTTTGAAAACTATAAAAATAGTTTTCTATTCTCATTTCTGAGAACACAATTTTGAAAACAAAAAACAAAGAATAATGCCAAACAGGCCCTTGTTTTTCTTTTGCCAAAATGATGCTTTTTTGATGCAAAATCGATGCAATATCGATGTTGTATCGATATTTTTTCGATGCTTTTGTGATGCAATCATAAAAACTTGATTTTTGGCCAAAATGATGCAAAATCGATGCTCTGCGCTGAAATTTGACGGAAATTTTGGTGAGCAATAACTTTTTGCTTAAATGTCCATTTTAGTTATTTTTTTTAATCTTAGTATTTTTTTTTGAGATCTACACGTTTAACATAATTAAAGCCTTAAATTTTTGTACGTAGAACATAAAAATTAATCATGGGTGCATATTAATAGGAGAAGTATTTATGAAATGAGTATTTTTGCCCAAAACATAATTAGGGCACATTAATAAAAAGAGTGTTTAAGCTGTCATATTAAAGAAATTTCCAATGTTATTATGCATTGAACCTAAAATTTCCCTACGACAATATGTACTTTAAAATATATGCTTTTTTACTGTTAAAACATGATGTGTGTATATTCGTTCGGATGTTCGGATGGGATATATACACTTCCATAAAACTTCACTATTTTTATTTTACATCAATTTTTTACGTTACACCAAATATTAAATTTTCTATATATTTTTTTATATTATTTAAATATTATATCTTTAAATATTTTTATTAATTAAAATAATAAAAAAGAATAAAAAACTAATAAATTTAGAGAGAAAAAAAAAAGTGAATAAATGTGAGGAAACATATAAAAAAAATATAAAGAAGCTCTAATTTAGACATCGGTTTAAAGGAGGTGAGACTATTTAATTACATTTCTTCAAATGTTTAAAGGATGAGCTGCTGTGAGTGCTCTGTAACCTTAATAATTTTGAACTTAACAACAGAAACAGCTGCATAAAAGCTCTCCCGCACTAACTCTTGTCTTGTACTTTTCCTACACCAAAAACCCTCCACACTCTTCTTCTTCTTCAATCCCACTAGTCCTAACCATCTAAGGGCCTCTCTAATGCCCCCAATTCGTTGCCTGCTCATCCTCCTTTTCTTGACCCTCTATGGCTTTCAGGGCTCCTATAAGGCCACAGCCTTGGGAGTCAACTGGGGCACCATGGCCTCCCACCCTCTCTCACCCCCCAAGGTGGTGGAGCTTTTAAAGTCAAACAACTTCACCAAAGTCAAGCTCTTTGACGCTGACCCACTTGTCCTTGAAGCTCTTTCTGGCTCTAATCTTGGTGTCACCGTCGGCATTCCAAATACTATGCTCAAAAGCTTGAACTCTTCCAAGAAGGTTGCCGAGAGTTGGGTCCATGACAATGTCACTCGTTATGTTTCTAATAGCGGCAGTCGAGTTCGAATTGAGTATGCTCTTCTTCTTTATCAATCTTGTTTTTATTTTTTATTTTTTTTATTCATGTTTTGTTTGCTTGTGGGCAGGGGATTTTGTTGTTTCCCTACTTAAATGCCTAAAGTACTATAAGCTGGGGCCATAGGAGGTTTGTTCGTTTATAAATGACAAGTTTATTTCCCTTGTTTATTTCTTTTCTTACTGTATTTTTTCAATTGAGAAATGAGAAGCAAGAGACACAAGTGAACACTATGAAAAGACCCAAGAGCTTAAGACTGGATCATTTAACTTTGGTCATGGTTTTTCTTCAGTTAGCTATAAAAGTAAAGATTCATGATACATTATAAGCTAGTCATGATCTTTGTACACTTGATTCTGTGGAAGATTGCTCATGTGTTGCTCAGTCTGATTCCCTCAGTAGGATTGTGCTTTTGAAGTTGAAAATTGATTAGAGTATAAGACAGATAGTGTTAAGGGGATAGAGCTTCGGGTCCTTTTTTCAATTTTAATACTTAATTTGTACTTAGTAGATTGGAACTTTGTATTGTACCAAGAACTACGAAAGAAGCCTGCATAAGATAAAATGCAGCAGAAGTATGGCCTAAAAGAACTGCAAGAAAGTGTAAAGTGTAAAGGTTACATGTTATAACCAGATTAGCAATAAATGGTGTCATCAGTATTCTTTGGCTGAATTTCTTATTCTACTTTGCAATTCATTTCTTATTTTTTTAATTAATAGAACAAACACAGAACTTGTTAGTGAATAATGTTCTGGGTTCATTTTGGTTAGGCAGCTAATAAGACTTTTTACAGGTACGTTGCTGTTGGAGATGAGCCGTTTCTTCAAACTTATGGAGAGCAGTTCTATCCTTTTGTCATTGGAGCAGCCATTAACGTTCAAAATGCTTTGCTCAAAGCCAAGTTGGAGAGCACGGTGAAGGTAGTAGTTCCTTGTAGCTTCGATGCGTTCCTGTCAGAATCCGGCCTCCCTTCAAAAGGGCATTTCCGAGCTGACCTTAACAAAACCATGATTCAACTGCTCACATTCCTAACCAAGCATAGCTCACCTTTCTTTGTTACCATCTCCCCATTTCTAAGTCTCCACCAAAACAAAAACACCTCTCTCAACTTTGCTCTATTCAAAGACACTGCGAAATCTCGCAATGAAAGCCACAGAACATACAAAAACAGCTTTGACTTGAGCTATGATACTCTGGTAACGGCTTTGTCAACGGTAGGATTCTCTAGAATTGGTATTGTTGTGGCACAGATTGGTTGGCCTACAGATGGAGCAGCCAGTGCAACCTCAGCCAGTGCAGAAACTTTTACAAAAGGCTTAATGGAGCACCTTCACAGCAAATTGGGAACCCCACCAAGGCCTAAAGATCCACCAATTGATACATACATACTTAGCCTCTTAGACGAGGATCAAAGAAGTATAGCTGCTGGAAGTTTTGAGAGACACTGGGGTCTCTTCACTTTTGATGGTCAAGCCAAGTACCGGGTTGATTTTGGCCAAGGGTTAAAAAACCTTGTGAACGCACAAAATGTTGAGTACCTTCCATCAAAATGGTGCGTGGTGAACAACAACAAGGACTTATCTAATGCAAGCGCAAGTGCGTTGGAGGCTTGTTCCTCTGCTGATTGTACTGCATTGTCTACTGGAGGATCTTGTTCCAATATCAGTTGGCCTGGGAACATATCATACGCGTTTAACAGTTACTATCAACAGCATGATCAAAGTGCAGATAGCTGTGACTTTGGTGGCTTAGGATTAATCACAACCGTTGATCCATCCATTGATAAGTGCAGATTTCCGGTTGAACTTTGGACTTCTTACTCGCATTCTTTTCAGAAGGCCTCTCTTCTTAGGACTATAATCTTGCTAGTGGCAGCCATTTTGGTATCTTAAAAGCGTTGAACTTTTGGACTTCTTACTCGCATTCTTTTCAGAAGGCCTCTCTTCTTAGGACTATAATCTTGCTAGTGGCAGCCATATTGGTATCTTAAAAGCATTTTGGCATAGAAAATGGATGGATATATATATATATATATATATGTGTGTGTGTGTGTGTGTGTGTGTGTGAGAAAAGGGCATTTTCTAAGATCATCAGGCCCGTTCTTGTGGAGGTCTTTTGTTGTAAGTTGTGTGAAGTGAGGATTAAATATTCTTGATAGCTCCCATTTGAAGCTAACTTCTGAAATGTCAGAAGGAGTTTTGGTAATGAAACGTCAAGCATTTGTTTTTCACGTGCTAATGTATGAAATGTATGTCACTATATGGGTTTATGTCTTCCATTGAATAGGTTAGTATCGTATTTTATGATTGTAATTCTTTGTTTCTATTTATTTATTTTGGCCTTTACTAGGAAATTTGCAGCCTAATTTTTTTTTATCTCTTCACGCACCCTATAACAATAAGAACCTATAAAATTCTAAATTAAAAGAACAAAAAATCATACCATCTTCTAATTTTTCATCAAGTACAATATATATATATATATATATATATATAACACTTATATAAATTTTTGGATCAATTTTCACAAAATTTTGATAGTTTTAACTTCAACCTCTCACATGTTGAGTGTTATACTTAATGGTTACATCAAATATATAAAACTAGTACCAATAGGTGATGTGGCATCTAAGATTTTCCAATCTACTCCATCTATTTTCTTTTTTATTTATTTATTTTTTATAGAAATAATAATAGTCTATAATAATAATTTGGATAAAATTAACTAATAATATAGTGCCATTTATATAATGCTATTTAAATGTTTTATATTGAAATTATTATCTTTTTTTACTTCTTACTTTAGTTCTACAATAAAGTTTCCTACTTTTTTTTTTTTTATTGTATTACACATATTTTCTTTTCTGAAAAAATAAAATAAAAATTCTACACAGCTGCTCGAAGAGCAGTTCCATTTCCTAGTATATAGATATTATTTTACCCTAAAAATACGAGCTAAATCGTCTTGTTCGAGGTATAACTGTCAAGCAATAGATGAATGTTATAAGACTCTGAAGACATTTCATTAACTCCAGATTAAATAGCTCGAGATTATATCATTGAGTTGGGCTATCATGAGATCCTCCACATCACCCTAAATGTCTATGATAGAGATCGAATAACACAACATCCAGATCACCCCTGTCAGTCTTCGAGCATTACTCAGATCAAATCGCCTTGGCGTATCACCTCTAGTTCGAGGAATACATTCAGCTCCGGACAGTCCTGTGACTCATATAAGGGTGAATCCCCACAGACTTAGAGATTCTTCATATGCAATTAATACTTGTAATCGTTATATAATAAACGCCCGATATCACGACAATTAGCATATTTAAGATATTTATGTATTTGGGAAGTTACCCATTCTTGTAAGTTACCATATATTATATGGTTACCCAATATTCTCTACCAAAATTCCTTATAAATACAGAGGGAATTGACAGTAAAAAGGACCAAATTTTGTATGCAAAAACTTTGCAGAAATTTTCTTAAACAATATCTCCAATAGTTAATAAACAAAATAATATAGACTCGTGGACTAGGTGAATTTTAACCACTGAACCATGTAAAATTTCCTGTGTTCTTATTTTACGGTTTACAAAAGCCTAATCTCCCTTATTCTCATTCCTTAATCTAGTGTTGGTGAAAAACTACATCAACAGATTGGTGCTACTTTTTTTTTTTTTATTGTATTAGACATATTTTCTTTTCTGAAAAAATAAAAATAAAAAATCTACATAGTTGCTTGAAGAGCGGTTCCATTTCCTAGTATATAGATATTGTTGTACCCTAAAAATATGAGCTAAATCATCTTATTCGAGGTATTTCTGTCAAGCAATAGATGCATGTTACAAGTCTCTGAAGACTTTTCATTAACTCCAGATTAAATAGATCGAGATTATATCATCGAGTTGGGCTATCATGAGATCCTCCAGATCGCCCTAAATGTCTGTGATAGAGATCAAATAACACAATGTCCAGTTCGCCCCCGTCAGTCTTCGAGCATTACTCAGGTCAGATCGCCCTGGCGTATCACCTCTAGTTCAAGGAATATATTCAACTCACGGCAGTCCCGTGACTCGCATAAGGGTGAATCCCCACAGACTCAGAGATTCTTCATACGCAATTAATACTTGTAATCATTATATAATAAATGCCTGATATCATGATAATTAGCATATTTAAGATATTTATATATTTGGGAAGTTACCCATTCTTGTAAGTTACCATATATTGTACAGTTACTCAATATTGTCCACCAAAATTCCTTATAAATACAGAAGGAATCAACAGTAAAAGGGACCGGATTTTGTATGCAAAAACTCTGTAGAAATTGTCTTAAACAATTTCTCCAAGAGTTCATAAACAAAATAATATAGACTAGTGGACTAGGTGGATTTTAACCACTGAACCATGTAGAATTTCCTCTGTTCTTATTTTACAGTTTGCAAAAGCCTAATCTCCCTTATTTAGATTTCTTAATCTACTGCTGGTGAAAAACTGCGTCAACAGATTGGTGCTTTCATTGAGAGGTAGATTAGACTTATTGATATTTTTCAGAAAAATTTCATCCCAATATCATTTGGTGGTAACACATTCAATGCACGACAATGAGTTTGAGAGACCTGGAGATAAGGGAGAGTTCCATACGATTAACCATGCTAGAGATGGAGCCTCCGTACCCTGTCATCCTGGATAACAACCCCAAAACCTAGACAACGACCATGGCAATACTGGAAGCTCAGCTTCACTCCCCCACAATCCTAACCAAGGAGATCTCATTGCCATAAAGATTGAGAATGCTCAGCTGAAGAGCGACCACGCTCAGGCCAATAGACGAATTGATGAAATCAGGGCATGGTTACCCCTTCCTAAAATTGACGGTAATGTCGGAAGGAGAACAAGTGGTTCCCATAGGTCTAGATCCTACATGCATAACCGTCCTAATGTGAGCTGCTCTGTTCGGACAACAACTCCGAGATCCGTGCCATCAGAATGTACTACCAGAAACAACCAGCCTACCCATAATCATAGGAATGAGTAGATAACTCATATCGCTAGGAACTAGCCTAGTCAGATGGGGTAAGCAGAGACAACGTCAAGGAGAGCAGAAGTCCCTATAAATCCTCTAGCACCTCGACATACAGTTCAAGTATAGAGAAATGAGGAAACACTGCTACCAGTCTGAGACATTGGGGTGGATAACGGGCGAGCTAGCTTAGTGCGCCCTGATGGACGGCTAATCGCCTCACCAATAAGGAGCCCACCATTGCCTATTCGTCATCCGACACCTCCGCGACCACATAGGAATGTATCAGCTCATGGGAACAACCGAAGAAAATTTGTACCTAGAGAAGATATGTTTGTTTCACGATCTCGAGATACCAGAGTTCGAGTTCACGCGAACAACCATGCCCCATGACCTCAGCTGTGAATGGCAAGCTTCACAGAAGGAAGTTACTGAATGGAAAACCATCATGAGGGAAGGTCAAGGAGTATTCGTAGAAACCGATATGAGAAATCAGTTGAGCTCGGATTAAAGTCTATGATCTAACCCTCAAACCTATTTGCGTGATCACCTAAATGCTCAACGAGGACAACCAACTCGCAACAACGATCTAAGTTATAATTAGACAATGAGAGAACCTTCCATAATGCGTGATAATGGGAACATCCTGATTAATTGAGCTCAAGCTTGGAGGGACCATAATCCAAACAATGTGTAGAACGGGATGGGAGCTAATAGTTAGCTCCCGAATAACCTGGAAGTGAATGATCCAACCCTTGAGCGGCTCGCTCTGATGGAAGAGCAGATGAAACATCTTCTGTGCGAGAAAAATCAGGACGACTGTGATTCTGATGAGGAGCTCGAGCCTTTCGCTCCTCACATTGCAGCAACTCTGTATCCCATATGATTCAAAATGTCGAACATGAATACCTATGACATAATTACTGATCCATCGAACCACATAGGGAGTTTCAATACTCTGATGAGAGCCCACAATGTCAATATCGACTTGCGTTGTGTCCTGTTCCCAACTACATTGACAAGACCAGCCAAATTATGGTTCAATATATTGAAGAGGCACACAATCACCTCTTAGCAACAACTATCGACCGAGTTCAAAAAGCATTTTTGAGCTGCGAAGGAAGTACGAGTGGAGGCCAACTCCCTAGCCAATATAAAGCAACAACCGGGTGATTACCTCAAGGCGTATATCAACCGGTTCACAAACATAGCAGCTCGAGCCAGGGGCGCTAATGACAGCTCCAAGCTCATGGCCATGCGATCAGGAATCACCGTGGGAGGTGAATTGTGGAAAGAGCTCTAAAGTAAGGGAGTGAAGAATACAGAAGTGTTCTTGGCCCGAGCTCAAGAATGGATAAACCTCGAGGTGGCAGAATCTGCAATGGCCGGAACTAACCAAATTCCCCCTCAGCCCACTGTAGTGGCATCAAATACTTTAGTTACGGCTCAACTCGCTACCCATAACAACCAGGCAGGGAATAACAAGAGAAAAAGAGAATGTGAAGGCGACCAGACAAGGCCTAAGAAAAACAAAGCCGGAGATAAGTACACCTAAATATTCACCACGTATATCGACCTGACGGATATGCGGGAACACATATACTTGAAAAAATTTGTCTGCCTTCCTTGGAAGAAACCAGAACCCTTGAGAAATCAGCGAGAAAAAAAAAGATTTGACCAAGTTTTGTAGTTATCATAACAGAATTGGCCACAACACTAACGATTGTCGTAAACTAAAGGATGCGATTGAAACACTCATTCGAGTTGGATCATTAGCACATAACGCTCAAAATTGGCTAGCTCCTAACCTGCTAGTTGTGCAGAATCCATAACCGGCTTAGGGACATCAAGCTAATCAACCACCAACTCTCCCAGCACCGGAAATCCAACTCATCCCTCCTCCTATTGAAAGAAAAGATATAGGTATGATTGCAGGAGAACCTTATTTGGTTGGCACAAGCAATGGGGCCTAGAAAAGATATATTCAGGAGCTAAAATCTCATGAGGGCGTGGTGTTCACTCAGGAACAACGACTATCAAAGCAACAATGAATGGATAAATAACCAATCATTTTTACAGGAGAAGACACTAGCCACGTCCAATTACCTCATAATGACCCCCTTGTAATAACCATTCAACTCACTAACCAGAGAGTTAGAAGGATTTTGATTGATAATGGGAGCTCAGTGAACGTGCTTATTAGGTCCATTCTAGAAATGATGGGGTTATCAGTAGCCGATCTAAAAGCGACCTCCGTGACTCTATATGGGTTCTCAGGAGAAGGAATGACATCCATTAGGACGATTGAGGTTGTTGTAACTATTGGAGATGAAGCACGAGCTGTGGCCAAGATGATCAAATTCATTGTAATAGACTGTTCGACTGCCTATAATGCCAATTTGGGGCGACCAACATTGATGTCGGTCAAAGCCATATCTTCTATTCGCCATTTAGCCATGAAGTTCCCCTCGCCCTTAGGGATATGCTTGGTAAGAGGGGACTAGCTTGATGCCAGGGAATGCTACAACATTTCCATGAAGGGAAAATCACAACCCGGGTAACAAGCCATGGTGGTAATCAATGAAGTCGAGCAGCCTTAAGCAATGGTATTTGTTGAGTAGGCAGAAGAACCTCAAGTGGCAGTAAACAAGGTCGCCCAACAAGAAGAGATTGACCTGAGTATAGGCAAGGACCGATCTGAGCTCCAAGCTTTGGAGGAGCTAGAAGAGGTAATTCTCGATCCAGAAACAACATCAAAAGTTGTAAAGATTGGCAAAAAATCTTAGTGCTAAACATAAAAGGATCTGGTCGAGTTTTTAAGGAAAAACTTCAACATTTTTTCCTGGTCACATGGTTATATGGTAGGAATCAATTAAATTGTGATCACGCACACGATAAATTTGGACAAGAATGTACCTGCAAAACAGCAAAAGAGAAGTCAATTGGGATTGGAAATAGGAGAAGCTTTGGAAGAAAAGGTAGCTCGCCATTAAAATGTAGATTCATCAGGGAGGCAAAATATCCTACCTGGATAGCCAACCCTGTCCTGGTTCTAAAGTCTAATAAAAAGTGAAGGACCTATATCGACTTCTCTAACCTCAATAAGGCCTGTCCAAAGGACTGTTTTTCCTTACCTAGAATTGATCAGCTAGTTGACGCCACAACAAGTCATGAGCTCATGTCCATCATTGACGCGTATTCTGGATATAACCAGATCGTTATGAACCCTGCTGACCAAGAGCATACCAGCTTCATGATCGAGCACAATATGTATTGTTACAAAGTCATGCCTTTCGGGCTGAAAAATGCTGGAGCAACTTACCAGAGAATGGTAAATAAGATGTTCGTTGACTAGATCGGGAAAAACATGGAAGTGTATGTTGATGACATGCTCATCAAGTCAAAAACTGCCAATAACCATGTATCCGACCTAGAAAAATGTTTTGTTATATTAAGAAAGTACGATGTGAAGCTAAACCCCCAGAAATGTACCTTCGGGGTCTCATCGGGGAAGTTTTAGGCTTCATTGTCAACTCGAGGGGGATTGAAGCTAATCCCAAGAAAATTAGATCATTGTTGGAGATGACATCTTCCAGATCGCGAAAGGAAGTTTAGAGCCTAACTGGAAAAGTCGCAGCCCTTAACCGATTCGTGCCAAGTCCACTGATAAGTACCTCCCCTTCTTCAATTTTCTCAGGGGAAATAAACGATTAAGTGGACAGAAGAATGCAAACATGCGTTTCAAGATTTAAAAAGGAATCTAGCTGAACCCCCCATCCAGTCAAAACCTGTTGCTGGGGAAAACCTACACCTCTTCCTGACAATAACTGAGAACGTGCTTAGCGTTGTATTAGTTCAGGAGGAAAATCGGCTACAAATTCAAGTATACTATATAAGCAAGAGGCATCTGGGAGCTGAATCTCGATAATGCTTGATCGAGAAGCTTGTGTTCTATCTGATTTTGGCCTCAAGGAAGCTTAGGCCGTATTTCTAGTCCCACACCATACACATTTTAATTGACCAACTTTTAAGGCAGGTCTGGCAAAAGACTGAACCATCAGGACGTTTATTAAGGTGGGCAATCGAACTCAGTCAGTTCAAAATTTTATATAAACTACGAACAACTGATCGCTAAAATTATGTTACGCAAATGCACGCAATTGATTCAAGTAATATAGATGATAAATAGAGTATCGTTCCCACAAACACTATTGACGAATTACCAATAATTGTTCTTTTATTTCTATTTTTCTGTAAAAAAAATAGAAACTAAGACGTAAAATTAAAATAAACTTTGCAAAACTAAAGATTAATTCAATAATTAAAAAAATAGGGTATTAATTTCATCAGGTATTTACTAGCATTAAGCAAACATTATATAGATTAGAATAGAGAAGAAAAATCAATAGAACATCATTATTAAATCAAATAGAAATCCAAGTGACTAAATGTTTAGTTCATATCAGCCATGACTAAATCAACAAAATAATAGTTCAGAAACATAAGATTCAAAAACTTGAAGAAGAAAGAAAAAATATGAAAGTGCAGAAAAACTAGTCTAAGAATCAAAATTAGTCTCTAAAAACGTAATTAAAATCTGACCTAATGACCTAATTAAACCCTAAGTCTGAATTTATAGTAAAAAAAAACACAAATCCGTAGTTTTTCATATGCGGGCCGCGACTTGGCCTTCTCTAGGTCACGACCCGTATCAATTTTTAAAGGCCCTTTGAATCTGCATATGTCCTCAAGCATCGCGACTCAGGCATATCAAGTTGCGACCCGTGTCTTCGATGCGCCCTTGCCTTAGGCTCTGACTTCCCCTAGCGCTGAGACCCATAAGGGCAAGTCTTGACTCTAATTCCCTTCAATAGCGTTGTGTTTCTGACTTTAGTCGCGACTCTAATTCCATTATTTATCAATTTAAGTCTTTCAACCTTGTTTCTTCATTAAAACTGATATTTACTCGTCCTTAGCACCATTTTGAGTCGAAAAACCACCACGAGCTTCGTTTTTCCACCATTTTCACTTGTTTTTACATTTTTCTCATTATTCAACGCACCAACCTACAACAAAGACAAACAAAAGTGTAATCTTGCACAAAACAAACATAAAGACCCAAGATTACCACAAAAAACACATTCTGAAACGACATTAAAATGAAGTTATTAACAACCATAAAGGGCCAGGCTCTCGCTGATTTCATAGCTGAGTGTATCAGTTTCCAGGACGATCCTATGAGAGAACTAGTTCAAGATTTATGGAAGCTCTTCGTTGATGGATCATCAAACAAGCACGGGTTTGGAGCTGGAATAATCTTAATCACACCTGAAAGCCATCGTTTTCATACAACTCACAGATTCAGGTTTGATGCATCCAATAACAAGGATGAGTACAAGACTTTACTAGCTGGAATTTGGTTCACCAAAGAGCTAAAAATAAAAACTATCCAATGCTTTAGTAATTCTCAGCTCGTGGTGAACCAGATGTTAGGCGAATACCATGCGTGTGGAATCAAGATGGCAACTTATCTAGCTAAATTAAAAAGCGAATTGTTAGAATTTGAATTCTATTCCATCGAACAGATTCCACGCGAGCAGAATACAAATGCAGACGCTCTCACCCGACTTGCCACCACCAAAGAGGCAGACACATTGAATGTAGTCCCAGTTGAATTTCTAGACAAGCCTAGCATAGAGGAATAGTCAAGCGAAATTAAGATAATCTGTGCAGGCCCGACTTAGAAGATCTCAATCGTGGAATACCTCACCACTGGAAAACTGCCCGAGGATCGTAAGGACGCGAGGAAATTGATGTACCAAGTCCCGAGGTATGTTCTGGTCGAGGAGTTCTTTACAAAAGAGGTCACTCCATGCCTATCCTTAGATGTGTTATACCCGAAGAGGCCCAAGCTATCCTCAAAGAAGTCCATGAAGGATTCTTTGGGGACCATGCTGGGGGGCAAAGCTTGGCCTTGAAGGTATTGAGGCCGAGTTATTTTTGGCCTATACTAAAGAAGGACTCGACATTGTATGTCAAAAAATGCGACAAATTCCAACGTTTTTTCATGATTGCTCGAGCTGCGCCTATGGAATGGACTATGATCTCCTCGCCCTGGTTTTTTTTTTTTCATATAAGGGATAGATTTAATTGGTTAATTTCCAACAAGAAAATGAGAAGTTTGCTATGCAGTTGTCGCGATCGACTATTTTACAAAGTGGGTTGAGGCTGTACCACTGGCGACCATAACCTCGAAGAGAGTGCTAGACTTTGTGATAAAAAATATAATATACCGTTTTGGATTCCCGAAGAAGATCGTGTCCGACAATGGAACTCAATTTGACAGCGATCTGTTCACAAAATTTTGTGAGAAGTATGACGTAATCAAGAATTTCTCTTCAGTAGCATATCCTTAGGCTAATGGATAGGTGGAGGCAGTGAACAAAACTCTCAAGATCATGGGTTATGGCCTGAATAGCTCCCACAAGTACTTGGGCTTATAGAACCTCACATTGCACCTCTACTAGACATACTCCATTCTCACTAACCTATGGATGTGAAGCTAGGGCTGTGCATAAATTTTTACAACCCGCCCAACCCAAATAATCTGCCCAAACCAACTCGAAAAAACTGTCAAAAAATGCAACCTGAATAAACCGACCAAAATTTAAACTGCCCAATATAACCCGACCCGCCCAATTAAGAACTTATTGTTAATTTATTATTTTTAATACATTTAAATAAATATATTAAATTTATATATATACTTAATTAAATTTATATTTGTAATTGGACTTTGGTTTGTAATTGGACTATATTAATTTTCTTTTTCATTTTAATTATATATGTTTGTTATTTGTTTAATACTTTTAATGTTGATGCAATTATTAATATATTGCCAATTAATATATAAGAATTTTTTTTAAATTAATTAAGTTTTGTTTTATTTTTTTACTATAAATTTAAAATATTGTTTTAAGCTTAAAAAGATAAACTTCACACTATTAGTACTAGTATTTAAAAGAAAAAAAAAACTACAAAAATGTAAAAAAAAAAACACCACTTCGGTTTGGGCGGGTTGACCCGACCAACCCGCCAAAAAAAAATACCACTTCAGTTTGGGCAGGTTGACCCGACCAACCCGTCCAAACTATTGGACGGGTAAAATTTACTTTTTTCTTAATTGGGCAAGTTACGGGTTCACTTTTGCTAACCTGATTATGACATTAGATGGGTAAAAATGCCTTGTAACCTGACCAATCCGCCCAATGATCAGCCCTATGTGAAGCTGTGCTCCCAGTTGAGACTTTGGGGACATCACATAGGCAAAAAACCTTTGACTAGGAGCAGAATCACGACATGCTAAACGCATCCCTGGATCTAATTGAAGAACGATGAGAGGAATCATAGATATAGCTCGCCCATTATCAACAAAGGGTAACACGATACTTCAATTCGAAGGTTAAAGAATGAAGGCTCGAACTAGGAGATTCGGTGCTTCAAATGGTGTTCCTAGCCAACAAAGACTGTAAAGATGGTGTTTTAGGACTGAACTAGGAAAGCCCATATCAAATTGTGGAAATTTTGTGAAAAGGAACTTTCAAACTAGCACGGCTAAATGGAGAGGTAGTTCCACTAACTTGGAATGCCTTGCATTTAATTTAAAGAAATACTATCAGTAATAGGGTCTATTTGTTAAGTTCAGTTTATGTTATCATTTTTGTAAGGCTTAATTATAAAGGCCACATCTCTTAATTAATTTTTGAATTAATAAAAGGTTGTTGTGTAGTTTAAATATGGTACCAGAATCTTTCATTAAATCTTGTTTAATACGAGTTCATTGTGTAAAAGTGATCTAGAATATTTATAAATTCTGATCGTTTAGGAGCACATAACTCTTAGTACAGTCTTTGAAACATTATGCAAATTTAAGAATTTTTTTATAACTTAGAATTTGGAAATTAGGAAATCTTGCGGCTTTTTAAAGCTCAAGTTTTCAAAGTAATTCTGAATACAAACTAAGTTAAGAAAATTCAAAGCAACAGATTAAATCTTGGAACTAAACAAGGTACAAAGAATCCTGGAACTAAACTAGGTTTGAGGCCTGAAAACTTATAGGTATACGCGAACAAGCAATTATACCCTTGGATACAACCAAGTCCGCGACTTGAAATTAACTTGTCAGCTATCAGGCATATGCTTCGATCTAAAAAGCAATCCGTATAACTATGCAAGTGTATACAACTTTGAAAGGTTTAAAACATGACAATAATTAATAGAAGGGAGATATCATAAAGATTGTGGATAGAAATATATATAAGTTTAAAATGAGGATAATTAACCTCGAATTGAGCCCTAAGGCAATTGTCTTGGCCTAAAAGGCCTACATACAAGGAATAGAAGAAATCCTCATTCTGGTTGAAACACCAGTCCCGGTAAAACATCTTTTCCAATGTGTCCTCCAGCCTGGCATCGACCCTCTTCACCTTCAGATTTAGCTCTTCGACTTGGGCAACGTTCTCCGTAGCCTTTAGTTGGAGACTCTCGACCTCATTCTGAAGCTAGTCGCAACTTTGGATCACTTCGAGAGCCTGCACCTTGGCAATCTCTTCGTTATTTTGAGAGGTCTTCAGGTCTGCCCTAACCTCTTCAAGCTCCTTGGCGTCTCATTCCCCCTTAACGAGGACAGAACGAATCCACTATGCAGCTCGGATCTAGGCGAAGCAGGACTGCATTGAAATTCAAATAAGGAAATAGATCGTAAATATATATATATGGGGAATTTAAAAGAAATGAGAGAACTCAAGGTCAAAGACATTCCTAGGGAAGAGTCGAGGACAGTCGTGGTGGGATTTCCTTTAATAGTCTCCAGCTCCCTCCAAGTGAGATGGTTGATATGCCCGACCACGTGACTGATGATCCCTTGGAGTGGAGCCCGCAAGTGCTTCGGGTGCTTGCCCACCTTGATGGGAGGACCTGACATTGTAGGGGGAGGAGTTGCATCAACAGCTTGGGGAACTGAGGAGGCATCCTTGATTGTTATCATGGAAGATCAAGGCTGTTGTTGGGAAAAGGCGGTCTCCTTGGTTTTTGCTAGATTTCCCATCGAAACTCCAGCCTTGGTCTTCTTGGAGATCCGCTGTTTCTTAATGACAAGGCCAGAGCTGGTGAAGGCATTTTTCAGGTTCATATCGTGTTCTGCAAAATGATAAAAAAATTTAGACAAATTCCAACTATGTAAACAACAAGAAGTAAAAGTACAAGAGTCCTACCCTCCGAACTAGAGGAGGAAACTACAATGATTAGCTCCAGATTGGGGACCGGGCTAACTACGGTTAGGACCTCTAACTCTTGGATTATTGGGGGTCGGGGAGACTCTAAAAAAATTACATTAGGAACCCTTTC